>NC_046158.1:47135198-47455198 GCF_011064425.1 Rattus rattus | reverse complement strand
GAACTTGATTTACATTACCAAGAATTATTATCTAAGCATAATAATTCAAATTGCATGATACTCCCACTGGGTCTATAAAGCCTATGGGACCAAATACAATGACAGGAAAAGATCTACATACAGACAAAGATCATATAGAAGACCTGACATTATAGATCAGTGAGTCAATAAATAATATTATGACAATTGGCTTTCTATATTTAAAATATTTAGATTTTTTTCCTTGCACTATATACTTTCTTTACATTATAAATGAAGACCTTCAATAATAAAACTAAAATATTAATGCTTGCAGGAAAACTTTGACATAGATAATGACTTCTACCATAGGAAAAGCAAAACCAAAGACAAAGGCATTGAGGAACTTGACTGTACAACCCTTAAAGGCATTCGCATAACCACATTAGAAGACAGGATACGGACTAAGAGAAGATATTTGCCACCCAGAAAAAAAGTGAAGTCCGGAGTATGAGATCTCCCTGCAGACTAATGAAGCTCCCACCCAAACCTCTTTGGAATTCGAGTTGGTGTTAACTGAGTATACAGGGACAGCAATTGTACTTCTGAGTCAGGACACCCTCCAGGAAAATCCTTGTGCATGTCAGGACACTGAGACAAAAAAATCGTAACTCTGAAGTCAATCATAACACTGTAGTCCAGCACAGTGAATTGAAGGCCAGCTTGGACAACTTAGTAAAACCATCTCAGAATAAAGATAAAGCAAGGGCTGGAGGCACGGTGGCTCTAGTTCTCTGTACGCCAAGTAGACACACACACACACACACACACAGAGTATGCATTCACAATAGACAGATATACACAGTGTATGCATTCACCATAGACATACACACAGTGTATGCATTCACAGTAGACACACACACAGTGTATGCATTCACCATAGACACATACACACAGTGTATGCACTCAGAGTAGACACATACACAGAGTATGCATTCACAGTAGACATACACACAGTGTATGCATTCACAGTAGACACACACTCACAGTAGGTAGATACACACAGTTATGCATTCACAGTAGACACAGGCACACAGTATATTTATCCACAGTGGATACATACACACAGTGCATACACTCATAGTAGACATATACATATACATCACAGCTGTCACCGTTACATACTTTCCACTGACTGATAAATGAATTCCTGCTCATTTCTAGGTTAGAACAATTGTTCAATTACTTCCCTCGTGGACTTCAAGGATAGATATATGGCACAGAATTTTTTCTACTCTGGACCAGCAAGAGTGTAGTCATTATTATGGTCTTTGTTTCATGAGATTCTGCTCACAGTAGAGACTAGCAGCTCCGTATACAGGCAAAGAGCTAACAGGAAACAGCTCAGCTGTGGTTCTTGGGGAAGTGCAGGGCTGGGACACTGCCACGGCATTGCCCAAATGCACACCTGACCTTTGAGCACCTCTGTCTTCACGTATTTGCTTCTTCATCCACTCAGACAGTACAACAGAGCTAGGACAACCTGAGTCCCTAAATGCGATGCCTCTGTACCTGTCATTTTCCATTTAGGACCACCATTGCCTGTCAACAGCCTTCCCACACTGACCTCTACACTGTTCTGAAAATTTCAGGCAATGGGAGGCTGAAAAGATTACTGCCAGAGGGGGAAATAAGACCCCGTTTCAATCTCCAGTACCCCACAGAATCCTGTAACTCCAGTCCTAGGGGACTCAACCCCGTTCGTGTCCTCCTGGGCACCAGGAGCATAAATATGTAATAATAAATGAACCTTTAAAAAATGTATTGCCTGTGAGGGACTGGTGTTGTAATTCAATTGCAGAGAGCTTGCCCGACAAGCTCAAGGCCCAGGATTTGATGCCCAGCCCTCAAAAGCAAACAAACAAACAAGCAAAACAAAGTAAGGAGACTGCCTCATAGCCTTAGGGAAGTCAGTTTCAGAGCGATCTAGGCAGTGTGATTTATAAAGGACCAAATGACTTTCCAGTCTCCCTACCATTGCTGGTGCTCTGCCCCATGACTACTGTTCAAAGCAAGAGGGGATATTACCAAAAAGAAGCATCACAATCTAAACACCATGACAAACACTTTTTCATACCAAGGGCATTCGAAATCATTCTTAACAGCTTCAAAAAAAAAACCAAAGCTGTTGCCCAAAATAGATGTGCGCTATCCGAATTCCAAAGGGCTGTTGCGTAAGGGAAAGGGAATAGAGAGAAGGGATTCTGAGTATAATCTGTTCCTGCATCCTGCTGCATTCAGGGCGACGACATTCTTAAAATTGCGAGCAGGGAAACCTACTCTGGTTACCTTGGTGATAAACTGCGGGTAAAAATTACACATAATTGCTGCTGATGTCACTACTGCCATCTTGTCTCCAAGACTACAGATTGTCTCCAAATAATTGTAATGCTCTGTGCACTGGAAGCCCACTATGTAACAAAGAAAAAAAAGGCTTAATATTGCAGTTATTCTTCCCAAATCTAACTAATAAACCATCCAAGGCCTCTCGGGAACTTGGAATAATTACAGAGATAAGTGGGCATTGAAAATGTCTCTCTCTTAACCTATTCTAGACACACAAACATAATTTGAAAAGGCTAATACAGAGAAATGTTAGTTTGTATTATGACATATCAGAAAATTTCCTTCTGGGCTGCATTTCACCTAGAATGCTAAGGGGGTGGGGCGGCAAATTGTAGAATACTTGCGTATGCATTCTGCATAGAAAGCAGCTGATCACTACAGCTGTTGACGGAGGGACCCCCCATAGCGTTTAGTCTCTGAAAAAAATACCACGGGGCAATATTTACTTTATTGAATTTTAATTTTCAGTTTACGTGTGATCGAGTGTACCGCAAAGGGAAGAAGAGATCCCTAGTGCCCCAACACCATTATCATTAAATTGCCAGCCCAAAAGAAATGGCTTCCTACAGTAGCCACCATTCTTAAGGTCAGCTTTCCCTCGGACCGCCTTTCATTTGCAAAAGCGGCAAAGCCCCCAGTGTGATCTCTGGAGCCACTCCCCGCCATTTTACAGCTTTCAAACCCCAAGATTCTTGGAAACCCAGCAATCGAAGGCTTTTGATCTAGTGATTTTCGGTATTGCCTATGAGACTGCCACAGCTGTGGTCGGTAGAAGACACCATGATGGGCCAGCTCCTTGGGAAAGCCTCCTCAAAGCATTCCGCTCTGAGGACACAGAGCGATGGGTCAATTCATAGTCACAGTCTCTAGATTCTCATGCTCACTTAGTGGGGGTTGGGGGGCATCCTGGAAACCCTGGTGCCAAAGCAGTTTGACTACAAAGACAGGTCTCCCAGCACTGACCTTGTCAGTTTCCACTAAAGTAAAACAGAGCAGGCACTCTGTGTCTCAACTGACTCCCTGCCTGATCAATTGGATCTGAATGATAGCATTTGAGTTTGGAACCCACTTACCGTACAATCCATACAACAGCCCACACCGGGGGAGGGGAGCTCACTAAATAACCCCCCTCCTTTAACCTGGAATATATTGAAACCGGAAGTGAGAAGAATAATCTAAGCCCGGGAATAAACTGCAAAATAAAAAGTGCCCTTCAGTCCCACGGGGCCGTGATTCCTTTGCTGCTAGTGACATGTATGTAGAAAACAGAAGCTCCCAATGGGAATAGAGACCAAACAATTATGTTTACAAGAAAGGTGATGGTTATACTGGATAGGCTTCTAGTCTACCTGTGAGGACTGAATTCTCAGTGTTCCTACCTGCCTCTATGACGGCCATCATTCCCCGCTTTAACAGTGATGTAAGGATTTATTTTGTGCTTCCACTAATTGGTCAAATGCACTTGACTACAAATTCACAGCCTAGTTATAACAGCTAGCTATATAATTAAAATGGCAGGACTCTTAAGCCCCATATTATATTATATCATATTATATTATATTTATTATACTACAGTATATTTGACATTATATTTAATGTTTTCTCGTTTACCAAATTCCACTTTGGAAGCATAAAAATCTTGCAGAACAGCTCTTTAAGGGGCCATGACACCTGACACCAGTTTGGGATTTTTGAAGAAATGGTCTATGAATAGCAGGATCCAGTCGAATTGCTGCAAAGTGCTCTAAATGACCCATTTACGTGCCACTTCGAGGGGCCATGCTGTAAATAATTCACTTGTGACTTGACCCCATGTTGGTTTCCAGACAACCCATCATGGCTGTAAGCCTCCCCGGGTGGCAGTGCGGACAGGTGGGAACCCACAACAGCACTCTCCGTGTTGTGATTTGTCTAGCGCGAGTATCACTTTGTAACACAGGATTCGTGAGTGGTCCATGAGTGATCCCTTCTGAGAAAGGTCACTGGCTGCATGGAAAAATACAGGACTGCAGAGAGGAGAGCCAAAGCCGCTCCGCTACTGTGGAGAGGGCAGCGGCTTAGACTTAGTGAAGTTTACAAACTTCTGCCATTAAAGAGAAAAGCGTAAAGGACAGAGAGTATTTAAAGGCCCATGTCTGCTGTAATTGCATGCGCTGTAACTATATGCAAAGGCTGCTTGCTTCTGCTCTATTTTTTCCTATGCTACCAAAGTAGAAACACTAAACATGAAAACATCTTCTGTAGCCTCTGTAAAGCACAAAAACAGTTCCTTAGTAAAGAAACGAGTTTCAGAAGTCAGGCCAAAGGGCAATGAAGCCATCTGCGCCCTGACAACGGATCTCCTTTATAAGTTCCAGAGATTTGCTTTTAAAGTCAGTTGGTAAATAAATAGGGAGGCACTGGGGGCCATCGCATGTCCGGTGGCAAGAAGAGTTGGTGTGTAGCTGTCTCGGCTAGGGTTTCTATTGGTGCTGTAACCAAAAGCAGCTAGAGGGGGAGGGGCTTATTTCCGTTTCATTTCCACATCACCATCCCTCCTCAAAGGAAGTCAGGGCAGGAACTCGGAGGCAGGAGCTGAGGATGAAGCCACAGAGGGACACTGTGTACTAGCTTGCCCCTCGTGGCTTGCTTTCTTACACAATCCAGGACCACCAACCTCGGCGTGGCTCCACCCACAGGGGACTGTGCCCTCTCACATTAAATAAGAAAATGTCAGACAGGTTCGCCCACAGTCCAGGCTGGTGGGGCTGGTTTCTCAGATGAGGTTTCTTCTTTCCAAATGACTCTAGGTTGGGTCAAGCTGATGAAAAACTGACCAAGATGCCAACATATGGATCAATTGGCATAAGAACGAATAAGATGTTCTAAGGACCCTAGTCTTGTGTCTTTCTAGAATAAATTAAAAACTGAATCCCACCACATATGGTTTAAGGCACGGGTAAAATGAAACAAGTCACAGTAACAGAAATGATGGCATTAAGTCAAGCTTCGGTTTGAGGGTGTGGGAAAGACATAGCTACTGGAAACTGTGGGTGAATGAGATGCTGTCCCAGGCTTCAGAAATCCACCAGGCCTTCTCATTATTTAAATGAAAATATCCCAAAGGCATTTGATCCTAGCAACCTTCCTAAGCTCGCTGTGGTTTCAGGCTGTTCAAACATCCCACAGACCGGCATTTAAGTCTGGGAAATGCCTTCTTTGCATAGCATAGTCAGTACTGTCTAAAGTTCTCCAATCAAAAAGCTAGTGGTTCGGCGTTGACGTTCATTGCTGGCCTTGCAGAAAATGAAGCTCAAGGGTGCAGATGTCTTTGTGAACACAATCTTTTACTTTAAAGTAGAGGACAACTGGCAACATTTTGAACAACACCAATCAGCAAAAGGAAAAAAAAAAACAAACCACATCCTACCACCAGCATCCATATTGTTAAGGTCATGCGATTAGAAAAGGGAGCTCTGGGTAAAGCTTTGTATGTGAAAGTGTAGAGATCCTTTGTGCTGGTCAGTTTGTTGCTTGCCTGCTTGTTTTGTCAACTTAACACAAATCACAGACATCTAGGAGGAGGGAACTTCAGTTGAGATAAATGCCTGATTAAATTGTTCTGTGGACAAGTCAAGGGGCATTTTCTTGATTAATTATTGGTGTGGGAGGGTCTAGTTCACTGTGGGCAGATGATTCTGGTATACATATCTATCTATGTATAGAAACTGAGGGTGGAGAGTTGGCTCAGTAACTGAGAGCACTGATTGCTCTTGCAGAGGACCAAGGTTCAATTCAATCCCCAGCACCCAAACAGCAATTCACAATCGGCTATATCTAACTCCAGTTCCAGTGACTACGATGCCTTCTTCTCAGCAGCTCAGGAGCCAGACACTCACATGGTACACACACATACGTGCAGGCAAACACTCACACACCTAAAATAATAAAATAAAGAAGTCTAAAAAATAAATAAATAAAAGCCAATTGAGCAAGCTATGAAAAGCAAGCCAGTAAGCAGGGCATTTCTCCATGGCCTCTGCCTCATTTCCTGCTCCAAATTCCTGCCACGCCTAAGCTCTCCCTTGGCTTTCTTCATAACAGACTGTGATGAAGCTGTGTAAACCACATAAACCCTTTCCTCCCCTAGTTGACTTCGGTTATGGCGTTTATCTGAGTAATAGAAACCTGACTAAGACAATGTTATAAAGAAAATCTTATTTTGCTCTGCCTTCTTCTTAATTGATTTCTTTTGAGGGCATGTCTATTGAGTTATAATCTAATACAGTAAAAAAAAATCACCTTTTCAAATCCCTTTTAGATATAGAGTTCCATGAATTTTGACAAACGTACACAGTTATGTAACTGCAACCAGAACCAAGACCTAAAATGTGCCTATCTCTTCAAACAGTTGTCCTTGCCTCTCTGTAGTCAACCCCTAAGGCACCATTGCCTTTCAGAAGTACTGGCTTTTTGTTTGCTTTTAGATAAGGTCTTTCAATATAGGCCTGAGCTGGGTTTGAACATACATAGCCCAGGCTGGCCTCAATCTCTAACCCTGTAGCCTCAGCTCCCACCCCTGACCCTCAGTACTGGAACTACCCATGTATACCAAGACATTCAGTTTGCCTTTCCAGTCATGATTCTACAGAGTAACTTTCTGGTTGTTCCAGTATCCACAAATCACTGGAGTGCTTCCTAAACCTGGATGCACCCAACTGAGGCAACCAGAAGCCTGTGTCTTCCCTCAGAAAGCCCTAAGGGGTATGTTGGGCAACACTCTTCTGGTTACATTGAAAGAAACCTGCCTCAAATAGCCTAAGTAAAAGGAGTTTTATTCAACATGGCCTGGCAGCATGGGAGATTAAATCAGGCAACCTACAAGTTCAGGATCTGTCAGGACTAGGGAGTGAGTTCAAAGCCATCCTGGGCAACTTCATGAAATAATAAAATGTGAAATAAAACACAAGCCGGGGACAAAAATCAATGGTACAGCCCATGCCTGGCACTTGCAAGGCCATGGGTCCAATTTCCAGTCAAAAAAGCTGTTTAAGCATTTTACTAATGAACCCTGATATATGATAAAACAGAACTACATTCAGACAGGCCTCAAGTGAACCAGGCTGTGAGGAGGAAGAAGAAGCCAGGACACAGGATTATCTCTGTGGCCATTATTATCTCACTGGTTTCCGAAGTCTTCATGCCCTCCCTCTCTCCGTCCCTCATCTGTCCTGACTCCTGTTTCTCTACTCCCCGTGTTGACTGGTATCTACTCTGAGCATCTCAGGGTGGACTTTTCAGGTCACAAGCCACAAGTGGCTGACTCTTTCAGTCAGAATTTCCAAATCTAAGCAGTTTTGTTGACTTGGCAACAAGACCTATGGCTTCGCCAGCTGCCTCCCCCACCCCCATTTAAGCAGGTTTATGAGGCCTGGAAAATTGGGGTCATTTTGATTATGGCAATTCTGACTTTTTAGTGACAATTGTTGTGAAAAGGGTTTTGTGTACAAAAATGTCTCATCCTGTTTCAGGGGATTGAAGATGATTTCACAGAGGAGGTAGCTTAGAAACTTGGTTCTGAGGGACAGTCACCATGGGTACAGTGGTGGGGTCCCAGGGGAAATGTGAGAGGTGTAGTGGGTGACAGCAAGAAGAAGTGTGGATCCCAGACTGAAGTGGCAGTGTATTCAGTGTATGCAGTATACAGTGTATGCATTGTATACGGTATATGCAGTGTGTGCAGTTTGTACAATGTACATGGTATGTACAGTATATGATAGATATACAGTGTGTACACTATTGTAGTATGTACAGTATATGCCATGTATGCAGTGCAAGCAGTGTATACAGTGTGTGCAGTATATACAGTGTGTGTAGTGTATACAGTGTGTGCAGTATATACAGTATGTGCAGTGTATACAGTGTGTGCAGTGTATACAGTGTGTGCAGTGTATACAGTGTGTGTGGCATGTACAGTACTGCAGTGTATGCGGAGTATGCAGTGTGTGCAATGTATGCAATGTGTACAGTGTATACAGTGTATGCATTGTATACAGTGTATGCAGTTTGTACAATGTACACGGTATGTCATTATATGACAGGTATACAGTGTATACAGTATTGTAGTATGTAGAGTATATGCCATGTATGCAGTGCGAGCAGTGTATACAGTGTGTGCAGTGTATACAGTGTGTGTGGCATGTACAGATTTGCAGTGTGTGCAGTGTATGCAGTGTATACAGTGTGTGCAGTGTATACAGTGTGTGTGGCATGTACAGTGTGTGCAGTGTGTGCAGTGTGTACAGTGTGTGCAGTGTGTGCAGTGTGTGCAGTGTGTACAGTGTGTGCAGTGTGTACAGTGTGTGCAGTGTGTGCAGTGTGTGCAGTGTGTACAGTGTGTGCAGTGTGTACAGTGTGTACAGTGTGTACAGTGTGTGCAGTGTGTACAGTGTGTGCAGTGTGTGCAGTGTGTACAGTGTATGCAGTGTGTACAGTGTGTGCAGTGTGTATAGTGGATAGCAGGAAGAACCAAGCAGGAACGTCTTGTGTAGGGGGCTTTACTTGATATGGCTGGAGAGTCCAAGGCATCTGGAGAGAGCCAAAAGAAAAGAAGCAGAATATGGTTGCCTAGAGGCTAGAGAAGGGGATCTGGGTTCCTGCCTGCAAGCAATCATGGGCCATCCTGAGTTTAGAGAAAAGATGTTTGACCTGTTAAGATAATGTACTGCAGGAACTCTGGGTTCCAGAATTCTCAGACACCACTTTTGCCTCCAGTCCCTAAAGAAACATGCAGAAGGGTTGCTCCAGGTTCAGTAACTCTTAATTATTAGCTGGGGCTTTGAACTCCACCCGCTGCATGTTTTCAGAGCAAAATGGGCCAGACTTTAGAGTAGCAGTCCTCACCCTATGGACTGTGACACCTTTGGTGATCTCATATCAGATTTACAATTCATGACAGTAGCAAAACTTTTAGAGTAGCCATAAAATAATTTTATGATGGGGAATCAGTACATGAGGAACTATAGTATCAAGAAGCAGTAGGAAGGTTGAAAACCATGGCAAGGATCCCTTTGCCTCAGCTCCAAGCAGCCTTCAGACCTATAAAAACGCAGGCTTCTTTGGACCTTGCTGCAGGCCCTTTTCAGTCCCGGCTTCCTGATCTTACATCTCAGATGCCAAGTACAGTGGGCCTCAATAGGAACCTGGATGCACCACACTAACCCCACCTATAATGAAAGAAAACGGAGTGAACCATCTGCTTGATACCCTCTCCCCTGCCGGTTCCCACTACACCCCATCGCACCCCGTCACTACTACAGTATCAGCCTTCCCTATGGAGGAGTGCAGTAAGTAGGGGGACATGGGCTTCCTGGATGTCTGAATGTTCTACTGGTGATAAGATGAAGTTGGAGTTTCGTTAAGGAGATCAAGAGTGATGGAGAACGGATGAGAGAGGTGACCTCTTGAAGGAAAGAAACTAATGAGAGACACTGATGATTAACTGGGACTGATGAGGGACTCCACTGCACAGTACTCTCAATGATGGGGGAAGAAGACGCCCACAGAGCACTGGGTCCTACTCCTAGAGATTCTGACTCGTCACATCAATAGGGTTTTCTTCTCTTTATGTTCTTTGCATTCTTTTTGTTGTTGTTGTTGATGGTGGTGGTGGTAGTGGTGGTAGTGGTGGAGGTGGTGGTTGGTGGTGGTGGTGGTGGTTGGTGGTGGTGGTGGTTGTTGTTGGTGGTGGTGGTGGTGGTAGAGGTGGTGGTTGTTGGTGGTTGTTGTTGTTGGTGGTGGTGGTAGAGGTGGTGGTTGGTGGTGGAGGTGATGGTTGGTGGTGAAGGTGGTGGTTGGTGGTGGTGGTTGTGGTGTTGGTGGGTGGTGTTGGGGTTGGTGTAGGTTTTGGTTGTTGGTGTTGGTGTTGGTGGTGGTGGTGTTTTTGGTATTGTTGTTGGTGGTGGTGGTGGTGGTAGAGGTGGTTGTTGTTGTTGTTGTTGGTGGTGGTGGTGGAGGTGGTTGTTGTTGTTGTTGTTGTTGTTGGTGGGTGGTGGTGGTGGTGGTGGTGGTGGTGGGGTGGTGGTGGTGGTGGTGGGTGGGTGGTGATGGTGGTGGGGGGGGTGGGTGGTGGTGGGTGGTGGTGGTGGTGGTGGGGTGGTGGTGGGTGGTGGTGGTGGTGGTGATGGATGTTGATGATGGTGGTGGTGGTGGTGGTGGTAGTTGGTTTTTGTTGTTGTTGTGGTTGTGGTTGTGGTTGTTGTTGTTGAGTCAGGCTCTCACACTATGACCTGGGTTGGTCTGGAGCTCACTAGATAGCTAGATTGACCTACAATTCTTTATCCTCCTGCTTCTGCCTCCCCGGTGTTGGTCTTACAGGATTGGACCACTATGCTAGGCTTAGACATTTGATTTTCCTAGCATAAATTCAAGAGGGGCAGACTTTATTGGTTCAGAGACCAGTCTCTGAAAGCCATTGGAATAGCCCAGGAACTACAGGGCAAGCCCAAAATTCAGATTCTTTTCTGCCTTCACTTACAAACAATGACATCATACATACGTGGGACAAGAGATAAAATGTAGGAAACAAAAATACTTGTCCTGCAAGGTGCCCAGACACATATATCTGCATTCACATTGCTTTATATTGAAGCATCACAGGTCACTGTCGCTGCGTCCCTACCTCACATTCTAAGAGTTCATTCAAAGCAACTTGAAGAAAAAGCCATTTCAGGAAAAGTTTATAAATCTCACTGGGCACAAAGCAAAAAAAAAAAAATTGATTCCTTTGTGATTTTAATTCTCTAATGAATTAAACTATTAGAATGTAAAAAAAAAATCCTTCAGAAGACTGGACAAATAAAAATGGTGTATGCATGTGTTAGGATAAACATACTAAGAACACTCTGTCTCTGTCACCTGTCACACTGGCAGATGACTCCCATTAGATGTGTTCCGTCCCCCAGAAGGGTACCACACTTAAACAGAGGCGGCAGATGGAGAAGGTAAGTAAGCTCTGAGTAGACTCTAACTTTGTTAGGGCGCCTCCCTCCACAGTTTGGACCTTTCCGCTGGAGATTTGGAAATATATTCTAGACAGATGACACGCTAACAGAATCATTTCATGGTTCGCCGTCCTTTGTGTGATTTATCTATATCCGTGTGCACCAGAGGGCCCTAGTCAGAGATTTATGAACTACCTATACAATTCCATTTCGTCGAAAAGAAACGTGTGCATTGTTGAGAAACAAAGTAATAACATTTATTTTAAGATTATGCCACTTTCCAATTAGAGACCTTAGAACTAAAACATATTTACCACCTTTACACTGCCTGAGCCCCTTTTCCTAATCCTGTTTACAACTGTAGAAGCAATACCAAAAGAGAGGCGGAAGGCACCCTTCTCCCTTCTGAATTGCTGCTAGTGCAATTGGAGGAGGCAACGCCTGGCCAGGAATTGTGGGGTTGCTGACTCGTAGCTATCTCTATGGCTTCGGTCTTCCTGTCTGGGAAACTGGTCTAACTTGGCTTTCCTGGGGATGAAGAATTAGCTCAGATCATACTTTATGTACAATTTCTTCTCTTTTTCCTCTCACATTTGCCACACGAACTCAGCTAAAGAAAGAACAAAGCAACAAAACTCACTGTGGTGAGTGAGTCTGAGTGAAAATGACCACCATAGTAGTCGCTTCTGTTTGAATCCTCAGTCCCCAACTGAGGGAACTGTTTGGGAAGGATTAGGAAGTGTGGCCTTGTTGGAGGGGTGTGGGCTTTGAGGTTTTAAAGCCCACACCATTCCTAAATCCTCTCTCTCCTCTCTCTCCTCTCTCTCTCTCTCTCTCTCTCCTCTCTCTCTCTCTCTCTCTCTCTCTCTCTCTCTCTCTCTCTCTCTCTCTCTCTACCTCATAGATATTACCTCAAGATATAAACTCTCAGCTATTGCTCTCTAGCATCATGCCTGCCAGCCTGCTGCTGCCATGATCCCCACCATGATGGTCATGGACACCCTCCACCCTCTGAAACTGGAGGAGGTCCCCAATAAACTCTTTCTCCCTTAAGCTGCCTTGGTTATAGTTCTCTTAGCACAGCAAGAGAAAAGTAACTAAGATGAGGCAATGACTATCTTGGAGGCTAGCACCATGCTGAAGTTCTCCTTTCCTGGGGCCACAGCTCCTGTTTTCATGCGGGGCCTCTGAGTCCTGTCCTAGATCACTTTTCTACCACCTTGCAGTAGCTAGAGGAAACAGCAAAGCTGGCCTTTGAAGTGACCGTTCATGCAGGGCAAAGACATCAAGGACAAGAGTTGGGATTGTGTGCCATACCTAAGCTTACTATGGGCTTCCGAGTTTGACAGATGGGCAGATTTCAAAGTAATAAACCTTGAATTCTGTTGTGCTACCTGTTCTGTCTCGTCACTACCAATATTCACCAGACTAATACCAACTCCTTGGCAACTACTGAACAAACAGACTCTCAAGACAGAGCAAAATGTGTGTGCCTTGCACTTTTTTATGTAATTCTTCTTTTAAACACAAGCCACCTGTAAATATATCCTCATGATAAAAGTTTTAAGTGAGTCCTGCATGATAACACACCTCTAGTCCCAGGTAGTCCCTCCTCCATTGTCCACTGGTAGATCCCGTAGTCACCTATGAGGAATGATGTGGGGTAACTCATAGCTGTTAGTAGCTTTCCATCAATTTATGACGTATGGATGAGACATGGTCCTTATCCCAGAGGTCTGCAGTCCCCTCTAGATAACTAGTTATGACATTTGCACAGAACCCAAGACTTCCTCTCACTGCACCATGGTCATCCATTTTACCACCCCCACGACCTCCTCCCTGACTGACAGATGTATCACCATGTATAGCACTGATCACAAGCTGGAGATGACCAAAGCGCCAGAAAAACCGCTTTAAGAGCATTACAGACCCAGAGGCATTGGCTCTGGAAGTTATATCCAGCAATAACCTTTATCAACGCCACAGACTAGATTCAAGTCTTAGCTTACTTGGCTCAGAAGCCTTGAACTCTCCATGCTCCTTGCCTCCTTGGCTTTTAGAATAGCATACCGTTTAGTTCTTGTCTTACCCCGGTGGTCATTCCTTCTCCAGCCCCACTCCTGATTTTCTCTTTGTTCTCACCTCTACTCCCTGCCAACTCAGAGTTTCTACTTAGCTGACAAATCTTCACCTTGTATCTGAGAAGGATGTCTGCTCCATCTTGCCACCTCCTCAGCCCCACCCTCAACCATCTCCTATTGTCTGGGATGAAACCTTGAGATTTCCATGGTGTCCTCTCCTCCTCTGCTCTATAAGCAACAGAGTCACCGAGCTCCAGTGTTACAGACATGGTTCAACCCTCTCTTGCCCCCTCCACCCCAGCCCCAGGCTGCCCACCACCGGCCCGTCATGAAGAGTCATTTGCCATGACTTTGTGTCACTCTTTCCAGCTCCCTTTCCCAACCCCTGTTCTCCACAAGACATCTAGATCCGTTTCAGCAGAAGTCACTTGTGCTGCTCTTCTGTTCTGAAGCACAGTGGCTTCCCTTTTCACTCCCAGAAAGAAATCATCGCAGGGCTCTATGAGGACGTTCCACAGCCCATATCCCACCATGCTCCATGCCCTGGGCACTCCCTGCCATGGCCTCTTTGCTGTATCCTAAACTGTGCTGCTCTTCCCTCAGCATCTCTGTACTTCTTGTCCCTGGCTTGTTCTTTTCCTCCTTCAAGACTTTTCTCTTGCCTTGTGAGAGAAGCTGTCCCTCAGCTATTTTAAGTTATACTATAATAGCCAGGCGTGGTGGCACATGCCTTTAATCCTCGCACTCGGGAAGGTAAGGCAGGTGGATCTCTGTGAGTTTGTGGCCAGCCTGGTCTACCTACGAGGCTAGTTCCAGGACAGCCAGGGCTACACAGAAAAACCCTGTCTTGAAGAAACATTTTTTTTAAAAAATTATACTATAACAAATTCCGCCCCTCTGTCCCTCCCTGTTCCCCTCTCCTACTTTCTGTTCCTGCAGACAGGCAGGCTCTCCTCTGTCAGACTTTTCATCACCATAACAATCCCCCAAGAAAAACAACTTAATCAAGGAAGGATGTATTTTGGCTCACATGATCAGAGGCTTCACAGTGTATGATTTCTCAGCACCATTGCTTCTAGGCCTATAGTGAGGCAGAGCCTCACAGCAGAAAAACGTGGCCATAGTAAACAAGACAGGATCTCCTCAAAGGCATGCTTCCAGTCACCTGCTGCCTCCAACCGGGCCCCGACTTCAAGCCCATTGGGGAAATTACAGCCCTTCTGTGTGACTCAATCCCTTCTCAGCACAACACTGCCATCACTGGAAACTAACCTTCATCACACGAGCCTTCGGGAGAAACATTCCTATGAGAACCACAACAGGCATTTATCAACACTTAATATAATATACCCGTGTGTTTGTTTATTATTTCTCTCTTTCTCTGGAACCGAAGTCCCAGAAGAGCATGTGTCGTTCACCATGTGTCTGATACAGTACATGACCACAGTAAATGCTCAACAAATACTTATCAAATGATTGAATAAATTAGTCCTGGCACCAACACACTGTCCATTTGTAAGTAGGTCACCATTTACACACATACTCTTGGAAAACTATAGAGTTTTAATTAGGAAATGCTTGCATTTTGCCAAACTCATTTGGCAAACTCTATTCCCCCAGGGTCATTCTTTCCTTACTTGCAGTTTTTTGTCAGTGCATTGATTTTTTTTTTAAATTCCTTTCCAGTCAGAGAACATAGGATTACCAAGGCAATGAACTATTTCTCTGCTGAGAAATGTATTTACCTCCAGCTGGGTAGTTTTCTTTTCTTTTCAAGTAGACACCAAACTTAGGCACTTTGGAAGGAAGAAAACAATGGAAATAGACAAGAGGACCCACGGCCTCGTCCTGTCAGCAAAGCAACACTGACATGAATAGAAATGGAGGGCTCTGCCAGATCACTGTGGGCCACCAAGGCGGGACCAACACCGAACAGCACCAGAGGGAGATAGCCAGCTGCCCGCCATCCTCCTCTCCTAGCCCTGGGGTTGATTCTGAGAGTCAAAACATGGGAAGATGGTAACCAACTCTCTCCCAACTTCTAGCTTCCTCCTCTGCTCCCATAGCAGTGGCTCTAAGTGTTTTCAGGTCACAGACTCTTTCAGAATCATGGGCTTTGTTCTCTACAACAGCCATAACTGAGCAGTAAGAAATGCAACGCTTTGCAACAAAAGACACTTGTCTCACCGATCTGCAGGCCAGAAGTCCAAAGTCAAAGAGTCCGCAAGGCCATTCACCTTCTGAAGCCCTCGAGAGAAATGCCTTCTTCCCACACCTCCTCCAGCTTCGGGCAGCCTAGAGTGGCCATCGTCCTACCGCGTGTGTCTATGGCCATATCCAAATTCACCCTGTGCATGAGGACACGAGCCCCATCGAATGAGAGCCCAGCCTAATCACCTCATTTTGACTTAATTACTTCTATCAGGAGTTTATTTCCAAATAACTTCACATTCCAAAGGAGGGTAGAACTTCAACCTATCTGGCTAAGGGGTGTGTACCCCAGTTGAACCCACAGCCATCGACACTAACAGTTCACTACAACTTTTTTTCTACTTGCATAATGCCAACTCACACCGCTGAACTTACTTACTCTACCTTTCAGTTCTCAATTTGTAGTACTGGGTGGTCATGGGAAAAGGCAGGCACAAATATTTCCAAGGCTGGCTTTTAGCTTTAAAATACCAACAGTGGTCTAATAGTTGCTTCCGGTAAGGATCTGCACTTTAGAATCATCTGGGGAATATGAAAATATAAAAGAATATATGATTCCAAACACATTTGCAAAATCAACTTGAGATGTACATAGAGGCTACATTGACCCCAGAGCGATTCAACCGAATTCTCTGGGAGTGATAGCAAGGCACTGGTGTTTTTTAAAGCTCACAGCACTGAGGACCCTGCCCTAGGTGGCTGACCCTTGCAGTGACTGGTCCTATCCTGCGATTGGTGGTTACTGTCATTCTTCTCTATTGAGCACTTTCAGGCTATATCAAGGACGCTGAGGAAAACTGTGCGGGCTCCTGTACCTCAGTGCGAAACGTTCTTGCTCACGAGCCGTGCCTGTTTCTAAACCTTCAAGTGGTGACGATGAAAGGTAGAAATGGAACCAATCCCAGGTGTCTAGATCCCAGCCGGAAATCTGTTTTGCAGTGAGCCGTATTGGATTTGGGCCTAGCTGCTTAGTGACTGCTTAGCTCAAGGTGGCTACTTGACTCTGGGCTGCATGGCCACAGAGGTTTAACCTTGAATTGACTGCCATACAGACTTGAGGTTGTTGAACTAAGAGCCTCTCCCAGGAAGACCCTGGGAGCAATGACAGGATGTTTCAGCCTGAGCAAAACACCGGATGTCCCTAGCAGATTCCTGAGAAGGGTTCGACCTTTTCACAGAACATGTCCCCGGAAGACTGTTGCCTCTTTGTTATAGGAGGATATCTTGCAGTGTAGTGATTCACCTTATATCCTTGGGCACTTCCCAAACTCCCCCACCCTAAGCTTCAGTTCCTGCTTCATTTCCTGCCTCAGAGCTTTAAATGCTGTACATTCCTCTCAATAAACGAGACCTTGACAACAGAACTCTTGCTTGGTCTCCTTCTTCTCTTCACCCCCATTTTGGCCCACAGGTAGAAAGCCTCTTCGGGACCCTGAATAACTGGGTCCCCGCTGGCGGGGACACTGTTTGAGCTCTTTCGGGGTTAGTCTCCCATGTGGTCATACAAGTATGGAGACCAAGAATCAAACATCATTCAGATCAGCCAGGACAGGCAATACGGGAGAGAGAACCAAGGTCTTTAGAATTCCCACCTACTAACTATCCATCACTTAAGTGTGGCAGACAGGCCACCAATGTCCTCCTACTGATGAGACATTTGCAAATGGTTCAGCAGGCAAGACCACCAGTAAAGTCCTCCTCGGGCGTCCAGGGCCTGCTCTATCCAGGATGCAGACACTGACAACATTACCCATACGTCTCAATGCACTCTCTCCAGGGTAGGAAGCCAGCACCACCACTATTCTTTAGCCTGTGTTTTTCCCATCTGCCCACAAAGATATCACAGGAAAGTTTCTCTGAGGCCAAAATACAGACACATTCTATCAAAAAACACTTCTCACTCATACCAATCTTACGATCACACCAGATGAGGATATACGTGTTTGATAAGGCTTGCTTGTGCTAGCCCTTGCTAGTCTTAAATGAGCACGGATTTTTCTTTTCAGAATGCACAAACAATCCACGCGGGGAGGGGAGGGGAGATCTTAGTCCTGAGCCTAGTGTGAAAGTCCAGCTTACCAGATGGTAGTTTGAAACCTCTGCCTCCTTCCTCGTTTAAAAGAACCAAGGCATGTTTTCCTTTCAGCGAGACGCTAATCCTGGTCCTGTTCTCTACCACTCTACTAAGACCGCTGACAGTGGGCAGCGGCTTCCTCTGTGGGTCCCCGCCTGAATCCCACCCTCCCACCCCGGCCCTGGTGCCTGGTTATCATTCCTCCCAGCCAAGAAACATGAACTCGTCAGGAACAGCCAGGCGCTCCTCACAACCCCCCTACCCAGCTTGGGTTTCTGCTACCTCCTCCCTGTGCTTTCAACCTTCTAGGCTAAGCTAGAGAAAAGAAAATTCACTCTGGGAGAGAAAATGGGGGCTCAGTTTTGAGTACTTGACTTTGTATCTGGGACTTCTGATACTGTCCCCTTACCTGAGGGCATGCACGTGCGCGTGCGCACACACACACACACACACACACACACACACACACACACACACACACACACACAAACTAGAATCCTGGGGAAAGTTGAGCCTCCCAAAGCACGGAAAAGGCAGTCAAGCCAACTCATCAATTAAGCATAAAGCTATCATCCACTCGATAAGCAAGCCCCTCCTGAAGACGACAGCATCCCCATGCAGGGCAGCTCTATGGGAGTCAGGTCCTAGCGTATCCCTGCTTCCTGATGGGCAGCTCCTACCACAGCATCCGGGTGTGGGTAGAGAGGCAGAATCTGTCCACATCTCCAACAATGTGTTTATTAACCCCGAAGGAGTAGTGAGGATGGGTATAAATAGCAAAGTCATACAGGGGTGCTATGTAAAAACGTAAGAGTTTATTAGGGAATCTGTCTCCACTCCCTCTTAGTTCCTAATGTAATCATCAGTTAATTAGCTGAGCTTTCAGATGATTGATCTCACGGGTGGGGCTCCATGAATGGGAGCTTTCAATTCCTCAGCTACAAGGAAAGGAAAATTCCTTTCAGTGTGACTATTCCCCCGAGATGCTTTGCTTTAGTAACGCCCGCCCGGCACAAAGTGATTGAGCATTTACCACATATCACTCTGAGCTCTTCACATCCAGCCACCCCTCACAGCTCCACGAGGCTGGCTCTAGTTCTATCCGCATTGGATAGGGGAGAAAGCTGGGACAGGAGGCCTGAAGAAACGTGGTCCAATTCGCAGACCTGGAAGCTGGTGTGACTGCTCACTGAACTGGACAGGCTGGCTGGAGAACACAGTAAAAATCTAATTATCGAGCTAAACCATTTTCTACCCTTTCCTGAATCTTTGCTCAGTATCCTGTCACCAACGTTCAAGCAACCCTGTCTAGTTGTCTTAAGGCAAAGAAACCACATGAAGAACAGCTACGTCTTTCTACTCTAGGGCATCCTGGACCAGTCCACACCAACCCCACCCCTAGCAGATCACAGATCTATAAGGAAGTCTAGCCACCATCTGTAGAATCCCGGAAAGAACCACAGATTCTTGAGAAACATGATATTGTTGCATTAAGCAACTAACTAGGGGGTGTTTGTTACACAGCTGCAGAAAACCGATACAAACAATATTGTCTTTGTAACAGGCTTTTTCTGACTCTAAAACTCCCTCCCTGTAAATGGATAGCTTCTGCTATGAGGACCTTTCTCCAGGTGCCCAGTTCTTTACTTCTTGCCTATCCTGCTACTGTGAATCCATGAAGACATTTATAACTACTCCTTTCTGTGAGTCTCCATTTTTTCTAGAGTTGAGAAGAAGCCAGGGTTCTTGATCTCTTTGGTTCTATTTTGAGCTCTGCTTCCTTGCTGATTCTCTTTGCCCATCTCTCCGTCATTTAGGAGGTAAGTCAGATTTAGCCTAAGTGAATGGTGCCAACATAATGGAAGCAGGGTAATGAGGGGGAAAGCACAGAGAATACTGTACGTCGATGCCCCGCATCTCTGGCCTCTCCTTTTTCCCAGGGTGAGCTTCTTGCTCAGCCTGGATGGGGACTGGTAATCCCTGAAGACAAACCCAGGCTTCACCACCTGATCCCCAAAAGAAATGTTGCAAAACTGAATTGTCCCTGCCTGCCAGGACTCAGAGGGGCAGCAAGCTGTACCTCCACAGGAACTAATGGCCCCAGCTGCTCAATTCAAATTAGAATGGAATTTGGAAACTGTTCCGTCGCTTAGAAATCTTCCGGGGCATGCCTGCCAGGGGCCTCCAGCCACTGGGTGCCCAAGGAAATGGAGTGTTAAGCTCTGGGTTTGGGGGCTATTCCAGAGGCAGAGGAGGGGCATGTACCTAGGGTATCCTGAAGGATGCCCACTAAAAGTGAGGTGTGAAATATGCAAAAGAAAGACTCATAAAGGATAATTGTTTTCTATTGGAGTAGATCAAAACTTTCCATCATTAGGTAGTCCATAAATGTGAAATGATGGTAATTCTCTGAGTACTTCTTGCTTTATGAGTGAAGTTTGGATCGTGAAGGTTCATTGCTTAAAGGGCCAATAACTAAGTAACTTAGGCTGGTGAAGAGAAACCCAAGGCTCCCTGGGGCAAACCCATCCTTACTGTGCCATTAAACACCCACTACCCCTCACTCATTACATCTCAAGAATAAGGGTTTACTTTTAATTTCTTTTCCCTTGTATTTTGCAGCCTTAAGGAAAAAATATCCTGTGACAATTCTGTAATAGTAAGGCAATTACTGGCGACCTAGGGCTCCCTGCTGCCTCTGCCCTCCCCCCCCCATAACTGTGCAGTGGGGGAGGGCCCCTGCCTCTGCACCCTCTCGCAGCTGGGCAGCGGGCAAGGACCACTTCTTCCCATATCAGGATGATGTGGGAAGGTTTTAGATTTAGAAAATCAAAATCTAAAGGACTCTGTGCCTTTTAAAACACATGACCAGGGGTTGGGGATTTAGCTCAGTGGTAGAGCACTTGCCTAGGAAGCGCAAGTCCCCAGCTCTGAAAAAAAGAACCAAAAAAAAAAAAAAAAAAAAAAAAAACATGACCAAGCCAGATGAAAAGCCAGCCCTAGGACTGTCATCTTTTAGTCCCTGAGGAGAACTTTCAGTCACAGAAATGCTTCCAGGGTGACTTGCCTACCTGACACCCACCGCCTACAGTGTGCAGAAATCCAAGAGGATCCAGACCCTGGATTCTCGATGTCTGAATTCCCTTCTCTTTTCTCACCCCAAACTCTGCATGTTTCACTTTTACTGGTGATTGAGTTGGGGACAACAGACTTTCCTCAAAAGCAAAACGCAGACTCTCATTTTTGCACCTCACCCAACTGAGTTTGTGAGAGCAAAGCTAAGGTATCCCAGTGCCGAGGTGTGGACTGGACTAAGTCCCCAGTGGACTGGGCGCTAAAGTATTTTTTGTAACCTTAGCTTAGAGCTTAGAAAATACTCTCCCCTATAAACATAATGTTCTGTGGAGACTGAGACCTTAGCCCAGGCTCTAGAACTTTATTTAGACACAAAATTCGACCAGTACACCCAAAGTACAGAGCGCTGGGTATTATATAGCCTCTTCCTAAAGAGACACTCAAAAATACTGTTTTCATGAGAAAATGCATTCCCGCTCAGGATGCCAGAAACAGGCTTTGATTTTCCCCAGAGCCCAGAGCAAGCTTTCTCACTAAGAAATAATAGGAAAAACTTAGAAAAGGAGGGCGGCAAGACAGAAGATGTTGGCTATTCCAGAAATAGCCCTGGCCTGTTAGATACCATTTTTGCAAAGAGCGCTCCATGAACAGAAACTTCTGGATAACAAGAATGCTGTTCTGAAGCATCTCTCTGTGCTTATGTAACATGTCCTACAAATCTTCAGTTCCAGCACCTAGGTACTCTAAATTAGGACTGAAAAGCTGTTGCTTGAAGGGGAGGAGAGGACAGATCTCTAGATGGGGGGTCAGAAATTGATCCATCCCTAGAGATGTCCTGTGTGCACCTATGATGACCTCTGTGTAGCCCTCAATTCCCTGATGAACACAATCACTGGTGCTAATGTAATTTCTGACTTTTAGGTTGCTAACATTGCCTAAAATCGGGATTGGGGGCAGGATGCTCAACTGTAAGCTTCGAACAGGCTGAGCCTGTGTCCTCCAGGGCCATCACTGCTTGGCATAGCATCTGGAAGGACTCTGCAAGCCTGCAAGTGATAGAGGTTTTAGGGCCAGCATCCTCATATTCACAGCCTCTCTCCTCCTATGTGCAGACCAGAGCCTGCAAAAGCTCTGTGGGCGTTCAGTCACCTAACCCACAAAAGGACTGGGGATGTCAACGACCTCCCAGGGTCACTGTGGGGCTCCCATACATGTTGGTGAAACACAGAATAGTGTGCCTGCCACACAGTTGGTAGCACTTGCAAGGTCTCTACTGCAAGTCTAGCATCATCCATTGCTCACATTCCTTTCTCATCACCCATGCCAGATGTTCAGGAGTTTTGCCTCCAAATTGGTTCCACCGAGAATCTGGTCACCAAGAACACTAGTTAAAGTATTGGGTCTAATTGTGGCTTGAGACGGACCTCATTTTGAGTCAGGGCCTTTGCAGGTATGACAATGAACACTCGGTTGTTAACTCCGGAGATGTGTGATTCTGGATTGGGATTCCCATGTCTGGAGGGAAACTCCTAAACTCTGTGGATTGTGCCCTGGGGCCAGCAGGACCAATAAGTTTTGATTGTTCAAACTTGTTGACTCTCTGCTTATCTGCAACCCCGGAACTCACTCGTCAGGGGGCAGGAGCACCTGGATTTAGTGATGGAAACAGGAAGCAGAGATGTCACAAGTTCTCCTCTCCTGAGACTCCTCACTGCAGGGAGAGCTGGCTCTCTTTGGGGAAGGCAATCACCAGCTCTGGAGACTGGAAAGATCAGGCAAGTTTCTACTGGGAATCTTAGGGGTTTTGTTCTGTTTTGTTTTTCTCTTTTTTTCTACAGGGAGTAATGTGGGAACATGAAGTCGGTCATGAGGCACTGATCAAAGCCAGCCTTCATGGGGCCTGAGTAAATAAATGCACAGGGTTGTTCTCCGTGCTTGTGTAGTAAACCCACACGGCAACCCACAAAGGTCTCTGTCACCTTTCTGAACCCATCCACAGTGGACAAGGGGAATCATTAACTAAAGATTCTGAGCTAAAGAAAGATACATGGTTACCAAGAGACCAACATAATTGTATATTTCTCTTAACCCTACTGATCCGTGAAATTATAACTGTGAAACAGATCCCCTCTAAAGTGATATATATATATGGATATATATATATGGATATATATATATACACACACACATACACATACATATATATATGCACACACACACACACACACACACACACACACACACACACGCGAATGCACAAACATACACATATGACCCTTCCAAGCCTTTGGGATTTTAAATGGCGTCTTCAAGAAAATAACATGTAAGAATGAAATCTACAGATGCTCAGAGAAACGGCTTCTCTCTCTCTCTCTTCTAACTCTGGGGGAAGGGGAGGGGCAGCAGAAGCATCGGCAGTCAGGGGTGACTTTTTTTGGAGCAAAGGCATTAGACAAGATGACACGCTGACAGGTTCAGAAAACAGTGGATGCTGTGCCAATCAGCAGATAATTTCTGTGTGTTTGCGGCGTAGGAAGAAGTGTGAGTCACGCAGTATTTCAAAGACAGGTCACAGTTGCCGTTTGTCTTCTTGCAATGTGAAGGTCGAGAGAGAGGAGACGGTGGGTGGAAGCTGAGAGGAGACCTGCTCCCGAGCAGATCAACCACAGCCAGACAGGTCCTGCTACATGGCTCTGACAGTGCCCAGGGAGCCTGTGTAATTACTGCCTGAACTGACATCTGAGGCTCTCACCTCCAGCAGCCACAAGGTCATTAATCACAAGTCCTTTGTAACTTCTGAAAGTCACTTCTTCCATGACTCAGTCAAGCTTTGCTTCTCTTCCCCCACTTAGTCACTTACTCAGTTTATTTCCAAGAATAAAATAATTGCAAAGGAGAGGCCAGTAGGGAAATTCAAGGAAGGAAGCGTCCAGTTTTCCAGAACCCAGGGGACCATAAAATGGACCTCATTGTTTAATAGAAGAAAATTCCAGTACATTGAAAGTACATGTATTTCCTTTTCCAAATAGAAAAAGGAAAATAAACTGAAGCCAAGTAGAGTCAAGAATTTTTGTCACTAATGTTATTTGCAGGGAAGGGAAGGGGGGTAGGGCGAGGGAAAGGAGTCTACCCTTATGAAATACAAAAATCAATAATCCAACTGGATATTTAAATATGTAAATGGGGACTGGCAAATTAACTCAGTGAGTAAGGTGCTTGCTGCCAAGCCTGACAGCCTGAGTTCAATCCCCAGAACCAGAATGATAAAAGTTGTCCTTTGACGTCTACACACACACACACACACACACACACACACACACACACACACACACACACACATATACACACACACACCTTTTTATGCTTTTGCAATAAATAAACAAACAAATGCAATTTAAGACTTTTTAAATGTAAATGCTCAATTTCCTCACTTTCTGTCCAAGAGCTCTTCTTGAGGAAATGATTCAGTTTAGCACTCAGAATGAGCATGCACATTCACACAGCTCAATCCATAACCCTTCACAGAGAACTGTGCCGCTCTGAGGGGATAATTCTTTAAGAACTAACTTACTGAATATAACCCATGGCGTTCTCCCAGGGTTTAGGAAGAAAGCAGCTCTACCGTTTTAGCACGGAGGCTGCCTTTCATCGTTTGTTTTTCTTCTCCCTGCCCAAGAATGGCAACTCAGCCCATTAGGGTCGTGACAATGGCAAATGTTGAGCCCAAAGAATCACACCGACAATCCGCCAAACTATTATTGTGATATCTGATCCAGCATCCGAACAGGAAAAAGAAAGGCAGGAAGACTAGGGGAGAGTGACAGAGTCTCAGAGTAGGCTGAGATAAAGATTGACTTCTTCCGGTTCCCTCGTTCTGTGAACTATTCTGCATGGAGGTAGGGAGAGGGCGTTAGTTATCTTTACCCAGATCTAAAGACTTCTCCCAAGATCCATGAGGGGAGTGAGTGCTAGAATAGAGGTGATCCGAGAGCAGAGGCTATGGACACAGAAGTTAGCTTAACGCTCGTCACTGGAGATCAACGGTCTATTGACTCAATGCATGTACACACTGATACACACACACACACACACACACACACACACACACACCTTTTTAGCTGCCTTGAATTTATTAGCTCGGATGATTTTTTAAAAACATTTCATCTATACATGAATGCATACGTTAAAAAAGGAAAGAATAAATATACCCAAGGGAATCTATTGAAAGTGTATACATCTCATAAAACCGGCTGCTATTTGGGAAACTATGTTGGTACAGCAAGCAAGCACTTGTAACACAGGGAACCACACAGAGAATCCTTGCAGACTGGTTCCTCATCTCTGCACATGTCACTGCCCCCTCTTGCTCCTGCGTCCTCAGGTCCCCTTGAATGCTCACCGGACTGTTAATTAAAAAGCCAGGAGCTTCAGCTGCTCCTCTGATCACTTGTTTTTGTGGTTTTTGGAAAAGGCAAAAAGACCAGCCTGGCTTAAGCGAGGCTGTTTAGGGAATGTTGGCTGTTGGTTTGCTCACATCTGGATTAGGTATAAAACGATAATACTATGATGATCAACGCCTGAGAGCTCCATCTGCATATAAATAGGCCTAATCAGAAATGCAAATTGCAATTTCCAGAAATGTGTAAAGGCTGCAGATAGCTGTGCTTTTTGTGGGGATAAGGGAAGGTCAACACGTGTACTGTGACATCAATTCAGTTGCCCAGAGTGTTCCTTTGGAAGAGCTGTTGGGAAAATATAAATTATCTACCAATCTGCCCCCAGGCTGAGCTGGGCTCCCTACCATTTGACCCTCGTAACATAGATTAGCTCAACTCCAGTCAAAGAACCACACTGCATGTGCAGAACCCAAAAACACACAGAGTAGGCAAGACACTTGCATCTAAATCGCCTCCGAGACTCCTCTGAGAGGACTTCCCCACCGAGGGGTGAAGAATAAGATAGATGTCACTGCTGATCTGAGTGGATACGACAATATGAATACGTATTTTGGGAGCCCCCAAATTTTCCCAGTACAGTAAGTACACTTCAAAAGAAAACTTCAGTGTTTAGACAGATTATTTAGTTCTAAATCGCATCTGTGTTTCTCTCACGCAAAACACAAAAAAAAAATTTTTTTTCAAAAAAAATTGTAGTGCTGGGCATTGACAATTGCTCCTCACTCTCACCATTTCTCAGGGGTGTGATCTTGCAGAGACAGCTTCTCCCCCATGTCCCCCCAACCCTGATTTTTTTTCCTCATCTTTTTGAAAAGGAAATATATTTCACAATCAAGCTTTCTCAAATTTGGAGAGAAATCGCATACCAACGAGCTTCCCTCCAAAAACGGGTTTCACGAAGCACCGACGAGTCAAGAGCGCCACCTGGTGTCCTACCTTGGGATCTTAAAGAGCATCTTCACAGGATGCATTTCAAAGAGGGGAGGGTCTCCATCGCCCAGCTCGATGGCTGTGATGCCCAAGGACCAGACGTCACAGCGAGCGTCATAGGACGAGTCATACTGCTGCTCACAAGCAATGACCTATCAGACAAAAACAAGACACAACACATCAAGTCACTGTCACCCCAGATGCCTTGAAAACCCTTTTTGTGCTGTCGTTCCATTGACCGTGGGAGCAATGAGATGTTTGTATGCTAGACCTGGTCTGTGAATAACTGATTCAACGTCTGATACGTTTACTAACTTTGGTGCTCTTCCTTTCTTTTTGAACCTCGGTCTGACGACATGCAAGCCCATTTCTTCTGTTCTCACGTGACCGTCATGCATGCTAGGATTGCAGATGGATTCATCCCCTTTTAAAAATATGTTAGTTCCACTCAGAAACCGGATATTGAACCATCTCAGTACAAAGCATACTACGAGGTAGTGTACGGGGGAGGGGCTGCTCTGTCCTCAGGCTGCCTGCCTTTTTCCCCTTCTAAGAAAAGACTTGGGATGCAGTCCGTGCTTCCCTGCCTGCTGTTAAATCCAAACACAAAAACCAGCTGCTCTTCAAAATGGCTGCTGCGGAGTCCCGAGTGTGTAACTCACCGAGCAGAGGGATGTTGGAAGACCCTATGGTTATGAAAAGTAGCAGCCACCCCACCCTACGGTTTCCCTTTGACCAACATCAGAACCCTCCTCCACCAACCTCAACAGCAGTCATTTTCTGACCTAACTGGGGAGAGAGTTAGAATCAGAATGGCTGCAGGCTTGTCCGTGGGTTGAAGAACAGGAATTCTTAGAGGATTTCATTTCTATCAACGTCCTACGTCTCACAGAGAAAAGCAGACTCCTGACCGCCATGCAAGACTGGGAGAAAGGAGCATTAGAGGGTGAAGAGGGACCCAGTACTCCCCTTGACCTTGGTTCTGCCTCCCAGAGCAGGCCGGAAGCTGGTTGTGATGTCTAAGCACCACGTAGGTGAGCATAGGCAGGGCAGTCTACTCCCCTCAGGCTGTCATGTGGTCTTTGGCTTTTACTCTGAATAAGACAACAGCTACTTATGGTGAGCTGACAAGAAACAAGACAGGCAGACAGATCCCCTGGCTGCGTGCTGAGGGCAGAGTCAAGAAAAGGGGATACACAGTCAGTTATAGCGCTATTGTACCATTCGTTTATGAGGGGTGAGAACCAGATTTTGAATGCAATTTTGAAGGTTGGACCAACCGGAATTCTGAGTGGGCTTTTAAGAGAAAAAGACTTGCGGATGACTCTGAAGTGTTTGACCTGAGCATGTACCAGAGACCTGAGGGTAACCAAAATGGAAGGGAGAGAGGAGAAGCAGGTTCAAGACCCAAAGCTGAAGCTTTTAAATCTCAGGCGTTGGGGAAGTATCCAATGGGAGGTAGTGATTTTAATCCTTAAGACCCCCCAAGACCCCCCTACTGGACATCTGACCTAGAGCGTTATAAGAAAAGTACTCTGGCCTGTATGTCCACCCCCCCCACCAGTTCATGTGTTAGAAATGTGATCCCCAACGCAACAGTGATGGGAGATGTAACTTTTGGGGAGATGTCCAGTCCGGAGGCTTGACCCTCCTGAATGGACTCAGGTAAAGACAAATGCGTGAGAATGGCGTTCTCTCCTTCTACCAAGCAAGGAGAGTTGGAGGCCCTCAAAGAATCCCGGCACCTTTATATTCCCAGACCTTATGACTGAAGGAATAAATTTTTGTTCCCTCTTGATTGTCAGCCTTGGACATCTAGTATAAAGTAAATCAGCAAAATAAAGAATGTATATTGTGCCAAGTGACAGTGGCTGGAGGTGCACGACTTTAATACCAGTACTTAGAAGGCAGAGGTAGGCTAATCTCTAAGTCTGAGACCAGATTCGTCTACAGAGCAAGTTCCATGACAGCCAGGGCTACAAGAGAAACCTGTCTCAAAAGAGAAAATGTGTGTTGCTTTGGGCCCCTGTATCTTTATATTGTTAAAATAGAGATAGAAAACTAGTGTATCTGCTCTCTTCCACACAGGTCATGTGAAAATGTTCTGAGCCTTCTATCCTCAGACTCAGCTTTGGTTCTTACTGCTGCTGCTGCTGTCTGTCTGTCTGTCTGTCTGTCTGTCTGTCTCTCTCTCTCTCTCTCTCTCTCTCTCTCTCCCTCTCCCCCTCTCCCTCTCCCTCTCCCTCTCCCTGAACTAGAGAACATTCTTCCATGGATCTGTACCACAGGTCTGGCTGCCACCCTTCCATCAGAATAGAATGTCTTCTCCCAGACTATTCTGTCATGAGTTCAATGCATTATTTTCAAAATAAAGTTCAGATAGATCACTCCGAATCTGGAACCAGAGGCTATTTCAATGCCTCTAAGGACCCCACTTTCCTCACCTCAATCAAGCAGCAGCCCACAGCATTTACAAGGAGTCCCAGAGAAGGTTTCTCAATACCTCCCAGGAATGACATTTTTGAAAGTATGGGACAAACATAATTTTAGTCCTATCAATCAGAAGACAGTTTGTCAGTTTACTAATGGCACTGTGATGGGCCTCATGAGAGAGAGAGAGAGAGAGAGAGAGAGAGAGAGAGAGAGAGAGAGAGAGACCTCTACCCTCCCCCAAGCTGGATCTGGGGCCAGTTGAAATATAAAGCGAGCCTCTATTAGTTAAATGGCCGGCTCTGGCAATCACCAATGTCCTCAGACAGTGTGCACTAGCGTGTCTGATAAGGGATGTGGGCTCCAAAAGTAGTAGAGAAAGACTGCTCACGAAGGTGGTAGGAAGTGTCTTGCACTAGTAGTCTGTAGCTTCCAGGAAGACATTCTAGTTTCAGCCTCTCAGATGGAACAAATGCCAACCCCAAGAACACAGCCAAGCATGAAACTAGAGACTGGCTGACAATTTCCCCAGCACTATCATAAAATATTCAAAACTAGTTTCAACTTGTCTTTCCAGACAGACGCTGACTTCATAAACAGAAATACACCTCTCAGCCAATTCGCCTCCCAAAACTCAGCTCATCAGACACCAAAGAAACTCTTCTAAGGAAGTTTGTACCAAAGCATACTGCTAAAATAATTCACAAATTGTTACTCTGTAGCCATGAGCCAGACAAGGTGGGGGGGAGGGGCTGCAGAGGGAAGGGCAACCCAGCAGTTGAGTCTTCCGAAACAACCCTGAGACAAGGAAGCTGTTATCTTCTTTATAGTTATTTACTCAACAAGGGGAATCAGCCCTTCTTGTGGCAGACCTCTGATGGATTTTAGAAACGGTCTAAGGATGCTTCCCACGAGAAGGCACATCTACACCTATAAATCTAACAGGAAACCATGGCTCTGAGAGGAGAAAACACACCATGCTTCTTAGCTCAGCCTTCTCCTCGTCTGGACTGAAGCCCAGTTAAAGCATGCTGGGACTATTGGGTCCTTGATTCCCTTGCTGCAGGAGAAGGGACCTCACAGAGGACTTCTGGATTGAATTTTGTTAGGAAGCTCTGCTTAGCTCAGAGAGTAGCCGTGGCAGGCAAGGCACTGCCTTGAACCAGCTTGACCAGCTTCTAGAAGCCCTACTGGAAGTGTAGAGATAGACAGGTTAAGATGAAGCTGACAAAGGTCTGGGATCCCACAAATCATCTCCCACCCGTCTGTGTCACCTCACCGCCCTCACCACTCCACAGTGATGAGCGTGTCTTGAAGAGAGAGACACGGCATCTATGTGAAGAATGCGAATGAGTGTGTGAGAGACTTCGGGGGCTGGAGTTAGAGCTTCATTTCACCTGGAAATGAGGATGGACAACAGTGAATCGTAACACACAGGTCCTAGGTAACAAGAAGAGGGAGTTTCATGTTCAGGATTGGATACATCATTTGGCTAGCTCAAAGTGAGTCTCTAATTGGGTGTAAGTCATCACTGATGTCCTCAAGGTCTTTCTCAGTTTTTCTTCTTCAGCCAAGGACTTAGGTGATTCTGTATTCTACTCCTGAGTTATGTCCCCAGTACTTGGTTTATTAGTGCTATTATTCTTTATTTATATGTGTCTGTCTGAGTATGGGTTTGTCTATGTGAGTACAGTGCCCAACGAAAGCCAGCAAGGGACATCAGATGTCCTGAAACAAGAATTATAGGCAGTTGTGAGTGGCCCGAAGTGGACGCTGGGAACGAAACCCAGAACAGCCATTGCCCTTAACCACTGAGCCATCTTCCCAGTGACCGTCTCTTGGTTGTTTTCTGCTTTGTTTTGTTTTGGTGCTGGTTTCCCTATACAGCCCAGGCCAGTATCGAACTCATAATTCAGGAACTCTCTTGACTTAGAAAAATGATAGCATTGGAAAAAAGAACCATTTCTCCTATCCCCTCTGGCCCTAACGTTCTTTAACTTCATGACTTCTAAGTAAGCGACCTTGGGATAGTATTTGAAAAGGAGGGGCTAACATCCCTGTGCAGATTAGCTAGAGAGCCGTGTAAGTTATTCTGGGGCAGGCACTTTCTTGATGGAACCTTAAAGGGCTTTTATCACTGATATTTTGTAGAAGGGCTTAAAGTCACGGAAAAGGTTCCAGTATCTGTGCTAACTCCTCCGTTAGGGAAGACGGATTTCAGCTAAAGAGCAATTGCTTGGATGCTGGTTAATGGAGCGTGTCAAGGTCCTTACCTCGAAATGCAAACTTAGGCTCTTCTGGTGGCACTTAAGACTGGACTCTTGCTTCTTTTAGGAAGAGGGAAAATACGAATGCTGGGATTACCAGCAGTATCTATGCACGGACAGCTTTAGTGCCCAGTACCAAGATCTATTCTACACAGAGGTGGCCTTCCCAGATGCCAGTTGTAAGCACTTTGGCCTTCAAAACTTTTCTTTCCAGGGGAGACTGGGATCAAGCAAGAACTTTCACAGTAGTTTAGGTCACGGAGAGGATTAGCATTGCAGACCTCAGAGACAGCTCTCTTTAGTCTTCATGGGCGTTGGTGCCAGGTTGCAGACTCTTTAAGGCTTCCTAATCACCTCTTCCCACCCCCTGGTGGATGAGTGTCCTTCCTCTGCCTTCGGGAACTTCCTGGTCACGGAGGCTTTCTAGACTTGATGCCACGTTCACATAGCCTCACCGTCTCCTCACCCCTCTCTGCATGGGCAGTCGAGTTCCAGTAAAGACAGCTCGTGGTCTTTTCTTTTGCCAGCTATGGGTTAAGGGAAGGGGACATTCATGGGTCCTGAAGATATGGGCCTCTGGTTAATAGAGGAAAATGTAGAGCCATCGGCTTCATCTTGGTTTTAGCACCCCTCAATGGGTGACTTTGACAATGTATTCAATCTCTTTCTTCTCCTTTTTTTCCCTGTACACACTGGGTGGCCCTTTTCTCAAGGACACCCTCCAAAGTACCATCTAGAAAATAGTGATTATCCGACCTTTTCTTTAGCACCAAAAGCTTATCAGTAAATAAGTCGGTCATTGCTGCTGTGTAACTTTTATTTATTTATTTATTTTTTTTTTGTCCATTGGTATCTCTTGCCTTTTGTTACATGGCTATAGGAAGCATGAGTTATTTTTTTATAATAAAAGCAGCAAGTTCTTCATTTGACCTTTGTCGGGTGAGCACAAACATTAAAAACATCCGCCTGTCTTTTCCTCTTGCAGAATATCTCCAAGGATTCTTCATCAAGGTGGCGTCCTGAGAGAGTAATGGAAAAGGAATGCACCAATTCCCATCCGCACCCATTTCTACTGTGGGCTCAGGGCCGGAAGAACTCTCTCACTTCCTGGGCCTCCAGATCTTGTGCAGTGCCCATGGCTGCAGCTTCATTTCAGCCGAGATAAACCAGCGGGGCTCACTGAAGAGGCCCCCAAGAGGTAGGTGAGAGCTTCTTTTAGAAAAGCCAGGGCTCTCGGAGCCCAAGGGAACAACAGCCCTTCTTATCACAAGGTACCACTATCTGTAGGGGACACCTGGACCACGCTGGATGACCAAAGGCAAGAAACAGTCCCCACAGGAGCTCCAGAGTCCAGGAACCTAGATTTCCCCAGGAAGATACTGAGCTTAAACCCTTATCAAATCATATCAAGAGCCGCCGGGCTAAAAAAGCTCTTCAATGATGCCTTCACGGAGATAGCGTTATCCCTAAAATCTTACCGAAGCCGGAATACAATACGTTATCCTTCAGTTGTTATTTCCTCACTAATATTTCTGAATGTCATTAGGGATTTAATTAGGTTTGCATTCTCCATTCTGATTTCTCACCTTGCTAGAATCAATCATGCGATCCGAAATTATAACCAGAGGTCGAGATTAAATTTTCATCCAAGTACACAGGCAAAACGCTGTTATCTCAAGAGCTAAATTCAGCTAAATAAGAGGCAAGGCAAATAGACCTAAAGCTATTACTCCTTGGCTGACCTTGAGCCCCAGAGTACAGGCAACAGACTGGCAAATAAGACCGGCCGGGAGGCAGGGAGGTAAATAGGCTCCTTCATTTTGCCTACGCATCCATGCAGCACGACTGATAAAGGCTATTGATCACCAAGCCTTTTAAAATAGAGCGTCACCTCGGTAATCAGACATTGCAGCCGTGAATATTCCAGCGCTAAACACTTTCCGTCAGTTTAGCACACAAACATCCGAATGGCTACTTGCTGAGACAGTGGTCTCCTCCCTCAAACGTAACTCGGAGAGCAGATGTGGCAGAGATTCTAAGGAACTTTGTGTGTGTTTGGTTGGTTGGTTGGTTGGGTTTTAATTTGTGAACCGGATGAACTAGAATAGATCTCCTCGTCCTTCTTTCAAAAGCTCAAGAATGGGTCTGAGTCTATATTTTATGCGTTGAGAAATCGCTGGGAATAACTCAGACTGTTCTTCGAATGTCAGAGCGGTCTATAATTTAACTGCGATATATTCGACTAGACTTTTCCCAAACTTGTAACACTCAGCCAAAGCCTTTAGAGAAGTCAACCCCGGTTCATATTTAAAATGCACACAGCAAGCTTATATAATGGCATCAACTTCCCACCGGAAAGGCGAGAAAGGGTGGCGTGGAGTGGGACCCATTCTAGGTTTGCGGCTGTTACACCGCTGACGTCTGCACCTCTGTTCTCCGAGTCCTTGGGTGTGTGTCCCACCTCTGCCTTGTCTGGCAAATCCCCTCCTCAGAATCATGGCTGGCATTCATCTACTCCTCCAGGAAAAGCGAACCAGCATGTTAGTCTGTGCCTGCCTCAGGATCAGCCCGGAGGCCTAGTGCATTCCCTGCCCTCCCTGACCCTGCAGCTACATCCATGCAAATGGACACGGAAGGACCTTAGGACTCATCAGAAGAGGAAACAGCTCTAGAGTAGGTAGTTAACTGACTTATCTGAAGCCACAACTCGGTTCGAACCCAGTATGGGTGCAAAGCTTCACGATTCCCAGTACCATCCGAGTCAGGCACATGCTGGCCATTCCTCTAATACGGAAAATCCTGGGCCACCACCAATGACACTGCATTTTCTTTGAGTGGAAGTAAAAGCAACTCTCCCTTCCCTCTGCCAGTTGTGGACCCTCCTCCAGAGAACAAACTAGAGAGGGTTCTCCAGCTTGGATCACTCTGCAGCCGGTTAGGTAAGTACCGTTGTTCTGAGAGAAGAAACAGATCCAGAAGAGTTAAGCAACCTGCCCAAGGTCACACAGCAGGCAGGTGAAAATGAAGCCTGTGCCCAGAACAAGAAGATGGTGAGGAAAAGCTTGCCTTTCTCCTCCAGGATGCATTTGGAAATCAGGAAGAAAAGCAAATCAGAGGGATAGGATGGTCCAGCTGGGGCATAACCCTGTCCAATGCAGCAGCCTCTGGTTTGGGTCCTCACCCAGGAGACTAGCATCATAGGCAATCACAATGCCCTGGGAAACACTGCGCTTCCTAACAGAGTGACTGCTTGACTTTCAGAAAAAGGTACGGAAACCCCCAGGGATAGAGGGCAGTGTTAGTCACCCTGCCTCTGCCTGCTTTTGCAAGCAGAGCTTGCAAGGCTCTGCTGGAGTTCTTTCTAACTTGACTGCCTCTTTCTGTGGTTTTCCTCTCAGTGACCACTCAGGAAGCAATGGTAGAGTTTAGCTTTAGCATCATTTTCCTTCCGCCTGTGAAGCATGGCTCCCAGGGCGGGGAATCCCCTAGAGGTTGGGACTCTGGGCTCAGGAGAGTTCTATGACTGATTTCCCTCAGCACACGCCATCTGCTCACGAGAACATCGTGAGGGATGGGGTGGGGGCAGAGGGGAGTGTACATATACTCTGACCCTTCCCACCTCTCCACAGGGGGGTTGGAGCGCAGCCTGAGACGTTCCAAATGCTGGCTGGAGGCTGTCGCTTTGACACACACTTTCTACTTAGTGGGGTGGAGAGATCACAGGCATCCGCCCTCACACGCGTGTTCCCGGCACATCTGGACTTGAAGCTTGCAGATGGGGTCCTATACTTAGACCCACCGAGGAGGCTGGTGACATCTCAGCACCGCCTACAGGGCTGCTTCCCACCTCCATGCTGACACATGACTCAGTTTCTCCACCCAGCTCCAGCTGACGGGGAAAACTTTCCCTGAAACCCCGGGGACGTTCTATCTGGCCCCATCCTTCAACTTTGCAACGTTCATTTCACCCACCGAAGCCACTTCTGAGAGCAAAAGGAAAGACAGAGGGGTTTCTGCTCTGTTTCCCAAATAGGAAGGGAGGGAATAAATGCCAGGGGAACCAGGAAACAGCAAAGGCAATGGAATCTCAAAGATGAGCCCACTGGGAGAGAACCAGAAGTCTTGAAGCCTTTCTCTGGGGTTTCCCGAGCTCTCAAAAGCCTTAATTTCTGATGATGATTGTACTGGCAGATGGGGTCCTCAAGCACCCCAGGTTTTGGGCACGTTCGTGCGTGCGTGCGTGCGTGCTGCGTTCGTGCGTGCGTGCGTGTGTGTGTGTGTGTGTGTGTGTGTGCGCGTGCGCGCGCGCGCGTGCACATGTGTGTACAGCGTGTGGTAACAGGACCTTGTACATGCTTGGCAGGTGCTCCACCAGGAAGTCAAACACTCCACCATAGCCCTCCCAAGATTTCACAGATCAAGAGACACCGAACAAAAGACAGGCCACTGACATCACTTTCCCTTATCCAGACTTTGGTGAGGCTCCACCCCCATTATCCAAGGACCTTAAAAGCCATGGACTGTAAAAGCAGAGAGGAACCTTCTCTGCTAAAACTTGCAAGTGTTCTCTGTGGAACGTTAAGAGCAACAGAAGCAGAGACCACCCACACCAGTCTCTGCTCATATGTGAGCACAAGAGGTTCATTGTTGTTTGTTTTAGTTTTTCAAGACAGGGTTTCTCTGTTGCCTTGGTTGTCCTAGAACTCATTCTGTAGACCAAGCTGACCTCGAACTCAGAGATCCACCTGCCTCTGCCTCCCGAATGCTGAGATTAAAGGTGTGTGCCACCACGTGTGGCTTGTTGCCATCTAATTTATAAAGGGCAGAAATGTACAATTCTGAAGATGCAAATCTCAAGATCAATACACTCAGCGCCTGTGGAGAGTCAGCCCCTCACAGACCATATCGCCTCGTGAATCCTCGCAGGGCAACACGTTCTGAAGGCACTCCTGCCGCAGATGCGCCCCCTGCCCCCGTCTCCCACCCCACTCCCACACTCCACTGTGCTATTTTACTTTATCTCTGTAAGCGGTTCTTTTCCTTCCTCATTTTACCTTTTTTGAAATAAATTTATTCCTCACATATTGCATCCTGACTGCAGTTTCCCTCCCTCCTCCCTCCCAGTCCCTCTCCTCGACATTCACCCCTCTCCATTTCCCTTCAGAAATGGGCAGGTCTCCTAGAGATATCAGCCAAACAGGGCATTGCAAGATTAGGCACCTCCTCTCATACTAAGGCTCTCATATGAGCCAACCCAGTAGGAGGACCAGGGTCCCAAAAGCAGGAAAAGGCATTAGAAACAGCCCCCGACCCGAGCCCCCTCTATTAGGAATCCCATACCCCCCCAAACTACACAACTATAATATCTATTTTCCTTTTCTCTTTTCCCATTTTTCTGGTCAAAAATATTCAATAAGTTCTGGGCTGAGACGAATTAGTAAGTACAGGGTTGCTCAAGTACGAGGGTCTGAGTTTGGATCCCCAGCACCCAAGTAAAAGTTTGGTGTAGTGGGGAATGCCAGTAATCACAGCACTGGGGGCTGGTGACAGGCAGATCCCTGGGGTTAACACCTTCAGGAATAGCTGGAACAGTCACCCAGGTTCAGTGAACGACCTGCTGCACAAAACTAAGAGGGAGAGCAATAGAAGATTGATGTCTGTCCTCCACACATTAGTACACACACGCACACACACACACACACACACACACCCGCACATGCACACACACAAGCACATGCACACACACAAGCACATGCACACACACACAAGCACATGCACACACACACAGCACATGCACACACACAAGCACGTGCACACACACACAAGCACATGCACACACTTACATGAATAAACACATGTATACACATATACTCACACTAATCTTCAACAGTTCTGATATATATATATATATCTCCAAACTAAAGCCATATTTTAAAAAATAAAACAGAGCAACCATTGTTTTTAATCCAAGAACAGCAGATCAAATCTTTTTATTCTCTTAAAATACTTTATTTCTCCAGATTCTTCTTTTGGGTTTAATTACTAGTGATTAGTGTTGTGTTAAAATATTACATTTTCTTCAACACACTAGAGTGAGCATTATCAACACCAAAACAAAGCCTCCTGCATCTGAGCCTGGTGGGCTGGGGCCGTGTGTCATAAAGAACAGGCATTCAGGCACCATACTGTCCTAGTAGATACCATAGTAGGTATGTCTGCTACTTGCTATATAAATGGAGCAATACAATAACAGGTAGCCACTAGCCAAGGACACTGGCCACACATATATTGCCTCTGCTAAAGGACTAATGTCACCTCTGGGATAGCCTCTGTTACTAGTGCGTGTGATGCCAGGGATGAACGTGAGAGGCTTGTGTGTGCAGGGTGAGCGAGCTCCCTGGGTGCAGCCCCAGCCCTGCATCTGTTCCTCTGCCTAATCCCTGGAACCCACATAAAGGCAGAAGGAGGGAACTGACTGCATGAAGCTGTCCACTGATTGCCACCTGTGCCTGGTGACATTTGTACCCTTATAAACAACAATGACAACAACAGCAACAGCAACAATAGCAACAATGGTGACATGACAATATTTTAAAGTTTCCCCAAGCTGAAGTCTCTTTGAATAACTGTTGCATTCATGAGTTACGTTATAGCACCATGACTTGATGGATAAACACTTTATGTAGAAAGTTGGCTTCTCTATTGCATATTTTAAGTTGACGTCAAGAAGGGTACTTTGATTAATGAAGAGATTAATCAAATGAAATATTAATTCAAAGATACTTATTTTATTGAAAGCACCAGTACTCACAATTAAACGATTTCTTCTTCTTTTTTAGGACTTACTCATTTTTATGTGCATTGGTGTTTTGCCTATATGTATATCTATATGGGGACATCAGATCCCCTGGAACTGGAGTTGCAGACAGTTTCGAGCTGCTGTGTGGGTGCTGGGAACTGAACCCAGGTCCTCTGGGAGAGCAGCCAGTGGCATCTCTTTACTACAAACCATCTCTCCAGCCCCAACAATTTCTGTAGAGTTAAGGAGGAGGACTTTAGGGGCTGGGGTGGCTCCGATTATAAAGGGCTTGCTGCGGAAGCATGAGAAACCGAATCCAAATCCCAGCACCCAGCACATAAGAAAGCTGGCAAGGTGCCGTGTGTCTGTAACCTTAAAAGTGGGAGAGCAGAAATAGGCACATCCTTGGATCTCACCAACCAATCAGTCTATCCAAATTGATGTGCTTTGGGATCAATGAGAGACTTTTCTCAAAAAACTAAGATAGAGGAATAATTGAGGAAGACCCTCGTCCAACTTCAAGACCTGACACTCACATGTATGCAGATTCATATGTGCACACACATGCACACATACACATGTGCACACACATGCACACATACATATGTGCATACACACATGTGCACATAGACATGTGCACACACATGCACACATACAAACATATGTGATGATGCTGAAAAGTTCGGAACTAAATATCTCAGCTCCAATTCTAACTGTCTAAGGACAAAGAATGGTTGCTTCCTGTGACCTATTCATCTCACCAGCAAGAAACATTAGGGTAGAAATAGCCCCACCTTCCTCGGTTGGTCCCCGGGATCCTAAATCGAATAATAGACATAAAAATCACTCAGTGCCTCATATGCTGCATGAAGCACTTGTTTGGGAGCCACACTCACTAGCAGGAGCTTAGGGAATATAAATGGTAATGATGGGGGGAAAAAACAACTTTCAGAATGGTAATGTTTTGTGGCTTTTTCAACCCTTCAACAGAAAATACCGCATTTGTCATTTCTATTCCTGGCAAGGCCAAAGGAAATGGCACTGTCGTATCATTTAGCCAGGAATGGCATAATTAATGAAGTCAAGAGTGGTTGCAAAAAGCTTGCGCTATTTCTGCATTGGTGTAAGCTGGTTGTTGTGGCAACCGCTCCTGTCAAGGACCCTGGGCAGGGCAGAGAGCATCGGCACAGCACATCTGTTTCTCCACTCCGCTGATTAGCTCTTGTTTGCAACAACAAGCAGATGGAAGCAAAAGGGGGGTTTTTTTTTCCAGAAAAGAAGCAAATGTTTATTTTATCCACGAGTCTGTTTTCTGATACAGAAACCGGGTGCTTGCTGCTTTGGAAGGAAGCCGAGTATACCAGTCCTGGCTGCACGGGATGCTTCTCAATGCATAGCACTGCAACATGAAATCGGGCTGCACATGGCAGGTGGCATCGTTTTACTGATGTGTCTCACGTGAACTCCAGTTCCAGAGCGTCCTTCTGCCATACTTTTGTGTCTTGTTGGATGAGTGTTTCGTTTACCTGGAGTGCATCTCCCACACGCAGCACCTCCTATGAACACCCTTAAAACCAAGCGAGCATGAGAATTATTTCCATGCCTTGCACTCTCACACTGCCTGGAAAACCAAATGGCTTCAGCACTTACGAGATAAGCAGACTGGGACATGGCTTCTCCTTCCTACACTTCTCCAATCTTTGCTTTTCTCAGAAGTGAGATACAAAAATAATATTTATCACTGAGGCTGAACTAGAAGTACCTAATTAAAAAGGTACCTATCAGAGTCATAGTGTGAGGGTGAGTCTCAATGGGGGAAGGTTTCCTTCCTGCTGGACTCATGCTTAGAAAGTTCCATATTCCAGAAACCCAACACTCAGCTGGCACGTGGCACTGGCCGTAGAAGGAAGATCTGCCCGTGGTGGCCCGAAGCTCCCTCCTCCTTACCAAGGCTTTGCCCCTGTAGTTAGTTAAGAGACTGGGGATGTCCTGGGCAGAGGCACAGTGTCTCTGTGATTGAGAAAAAGTTGGGAGCTCTGGGTAGCAGGCATGTAGCACTCAGAATGGAGATATGCTAATATTTAATAGCTGTGCACACCAGCTAAGCATAAGGTGTCACTTCAGCACAGTCTACGATAAACTCAACAAAAACATTAATGTGCATTCCTTTTCCCAGACTGGTGTCATTTCTAACAAAACACACACAGGCACACACATGTACACATACATGCACACACGTACACACATGCACAATGCACACTCCTACACTTTCATGCACAAGCACACACACACACACACACACACACACACACACACACAGTGTCTATGGTCTTCTGATTCTTGCCTATATGTGTGGCACTTGGTTTTTAGTATTAAACACGAATACCTATCTACTGTCTCTTTCCACTGCCTCCTATTAACTCTGTTCAGTTTTTCCCAACATGTGATGGCAGCTCCGGCAGATTGTCAACTACCCTCACCCCTTGCTAACACAAAGTAGGCTCTGCCCCTTTCTGCTACTGTCAGGAAATTATCAAGTGTTTGTTGGATATAAATATGGGCTGAACAATACTAACGTAGATACTAGCATGGATTATATTGGAGTCTTTTAGTTCACTGAATCACAAAAGATAAATTCCAATCATCCCTGCTCATTCACCCACCCAGTGTCCCTGGGCACTTGGCCAGGCCAAGTATTGGGTCCCTCATAACACTCACACAGTCATACTAACAGGCATCTATCTCCCAGATGAGCCTGGGTATTTATAAAATAGCATATGCACACACTCTATGCTATTAAGATGCTGTCATTCATATTGGTGGAATCAACCATCAGGAGGCAGTATAGGAGAAAAGAAACAATAAGAAACTGTCTGTGTTCAACACACACAAAGGAGGTCCCTTAGCTAAAATCACAGACCGACACCAGATTCATGTGATGTGATGTGTGTGTGTGTGTGTGTGTATTTATTTATGTGTGTGTATCTATTCATGTGTGTCTGTGTCCATGCATGTGAGTGCACATGTGTGTGTACAGTCACTCTGGACCAGCACCTGTGACATACAGGGCTTGAAAGAGAGGGCTATCCAAGCAGTTACTCGACAGCCTTAGAACCGTGGAGACAGTGTTATGAGGGAGGGCACTGAGCATTGGGGGAGTTGTTATGGAATGGACTGTGTCCTCCAGGAATCAAGAATGTGAACTTAACTGGAAGTCGGGCTACTACAGATGCAGCTAGCATAGGGTGGGCCCCTACCCATGAGGAGACCAGTGTCCGCATGAGAAGACGGTCACATGAAGGCAGAGACATGCTGGGAGAATGCTGTGGCCACAGAAGTAGAGTACTACCATGCCTCTGCAAGCCAAGAAGCACTGAAGACTGCCAGCTAATCTCCAGCAGCCTCCCCTGGGGTCTTCAGTGGGAACGAGGCCTTCTACATCTTCATCCCCAGTTCCTAACCTCCAGAGTAAGAGAGGACCCATCTCTGCGGTGCTGTGTTAAGTTAACCGCTCCATGACATTAGCAAAGGTTTACAGATGTGCACAACCGGCCCCAGGATTGGTACAGTGGAGTCAAGGAAGGTTTCTATGGAATCTTACCATAGCTGGTGCTTTCTCCAGGGGCCATTGAAGTGCCGGAGCGACCCTGCCTCTCAGATCATCACAGGTGCCTGTACATCCACCACCAAGGAAGCCCCTGAACTCTGGAATCACCAGCCCCTTGTCCTATCATATGAAAACAGCTTTCTATTGTTTAAATTATTTTTCTCATGGCAATCTAAAACATATTTTCATGTAGCAGCTCTCTCCTCCTCCTCTTCCTCCTCTTCCTCTTCTCCCTCCTCCTCTCCCTCCTCCACCTCTTCAGATTATTTTCCCTGTGGTCACAGACTCCTACTTATGTATTTAGTTCATGAGAATTCGTACTGACCTTGATGGTCAGATGGCCCCTATCACTATGTCCAGCAATTCATTTCCCAGCAGTACTGTCTCAGAGTATAAGCACCTTTAGAATCCTCCCTCTCAGACAATGCTCGCTCGGTTGACAGCACTTTACCAGCATTTTTCTTTGTCAGCAGTGCCTACAGCAGGCACTGAGGGGGAAAGACTGGAGATGTTGACTAGAGCTTCTCACAGCCCAAGAGAATTGTGAGTCTTGACAACTTGTCAACTTTTGATTGTGGTGTGGTCACATTCTGTTAGCTACCTGGTTTGTGGGATAGCCTATGTGAATTAAATATCACAATTACTCACACTGGTGTCATCAACATAGAAGGAAATAGTGGTTTAATTTCGCAGAGATAAAATAAGATCAAGGGTCTTTTCGTGATATTTTAAAAATATAGGCCATCTGCAAGTTTGATTCCACTGGCCTTGTTAGGACAGACACCGTTGTATTTAATCTAAATCCATTTATTCACACAAACTGAAGGGAAAGCATATTACAATCAATATTGCATTCAGGCTTCACATGGAGACAATGCTAATTTGAACCATTACTGATCGTACTGTTCAAAGACTGCATAAACGCCCGCCTCACTGATCTGGCAAATGGGGCTCCAAAGGGCTGCAGAGCACAGGGAAGCTTGGCTGGGAAAAGTGATACACTGTTTCAGAAGTTAAGAAGTTGAGGACCATAGAGCGTCAGGCTTCAGGCCAGGACCAACCCGCACCTGTGCCACGAGGTAGAACCTCAGGGACAGCCATCGGAACTGCTCTCTGAATGAGGCTTTCAAGGTCCCACCTCTCACACTCCCCACTTTTCATTTCATTTACCCCTCAGACTCCCCACTTTTCAGTTCATTCACTGCAGTGGACAGTGGGGCATGGGATTGCCTAGCTGAGGAGGAAAACGCGGCCAGGCAGTCTGGGAAAGCGAAGCTCACATGGACCACCTCACTGCCTGTCCATGTGCTTTACTTAACCCAACTGAATTGGAGCTACAAACATCTAATAATACACAAAGCCAGGGCACGGCTCTTCTCATCTTCCCCCGAGAAGTGGTTTGCTGAGATTAGAACAGGGATGCCTTCTTCCACACTATACCACGCAATGAGCTGAGTGACTTTGGTTAGCTTCCCTTTTGGAACACATCACTTGGAATCTAAAGAGTTAATTTGCCAACCCAATAGCTTTGGCGCCTTCCTTGAACTGCACTCCACTCGTCAGATCCCTCTGGCTTCCTCACCAACGTTCACTCATCCAGCAAATATTCTTTGAGCACCTACTGTGGGCCAGCACTGAGTGGAGAGTTTAGTATTCCCAAGTCCCCACCAAAGCTTGGCTTGGCTGGGAGTCCTGCCCCTCCCCCACTAGGCAGAGGTGACTGTGGGCTAATGGAAGGTTGGGGTGTGAAGACTGAAGTGACAAGCTCCTACCCACAGATAATAAGTAGGAGCCTCTCTGGGGCCCAGGGATAGGGGAGGTAAATCTGTTGCTCACTACTGTTGGGGAATTAAGAAGTGAGTTAGGAGAAAGAAATTGAAAATGAACCTGGACAGATTAAAAAACAAGAGGTTGCAATGTGGTAGGAGGGCTCTGCTCACCTCCCAAAGGAACTATGAGCGTCGGCCCCTGTGGGGTTCACAAGGTCCTTACAAAAGTAGATTTCTTCATTTTAACGTCAGTGGTTGCACGGCCACAAACCAAACATCCCAGATCATCTGGGAACTATCTGTCATTGGTTTTAGTACCCACATCCATTCTCTGAGAAGCTGTGCCCAGCTCACAGAACGACACAGCTGGAAGCCAGAGGAGGTACCGTTCACAAAGAGATCATGTGGACTGAAACGCGGCCACGTGGCAGTGGGTAGGGATCAGGTCAACATGTAACATGTGGTATGCCAGGCTCAAAGAACCCACACTTGTGTGCTGAGACCCAATCGCATGGCAAAACACAACTAACGCACAAAACAATAGCCCGTCTCATTAAACTGCTGGTTTGCAGGTTACTGGCTTTGTAGGTCCCCCCCCCCCCCGGACCAAGGCAAGCGCTCTACCACTGAGCTAAATCCCCAACCCCTGTAGTTTTTAAATATATATATTTTTACAGATCTAAGAATATATGACAAGAAGTTTAGGTCTAGTACCATACTTTTAAACCTGTGTAAGAAACATTTATGATACGTAAATACTGTAATCTGCCAGCTTTTCTTTTTGTTTAAAGTGGGTCTATTACTCAAATAAAAAACTGGAAGGCCATATACGGTGGGGAACGCTGAAGAAAACAGAGTGGAGAATTGGATGACCAGAGACTGGCATGAGTTGCCCTCTATCTTAGGAGACCACATGGTCCATCATACAGAAGACTGACTGTGCGTACAGAATGGAGACAGAAAACTATCCAGGGGAGCGACTGCCTGTGCCCTCTGATCTAAAGAATCCATTTGCTTTCTCCAGAGAGCTGCTTTCAGGTGACAGTCGGGGTGCAGGGAAATGCTGACCAGACAAACCAGCTGCACGGGTGACTCACACACAGCTTACCCAGCTGGAAAACTCCCGACTTCTGCATGCTTCATCTGTATTGAGGCCAGAACTAAATTAGGACCCACTCCTTTTCTATTGCAGAAAGCTTACAATGTACACAGGAGAAGTTGCTATATCCGTGGTCAGGACAGCTAGAGGAACTGCATGCAGCTCTGTAGGCTGCTTAGAGCTAAAATGAGGGCTCACCACCATGCCATAGGCTGTAGATTGTGTTTACCTAGGAAAGGTAGCTGTCGCTAATGTAGACAAAGACTGGATGGATTTGCCAAGTCACAACTCTGGAAGAAAGTCACCTCTCCCAGAAGGCCACTTTTTCCTAAGGGCATGAAGGTACCCTTAGTCCTGATTCTCTGAGATGATACCTTAATCGTGTCCCTCACCAATGAGGATTTTAGAGTTCTATAAGGATAAAGGATTTTTCTCCCTGAAAACTGTAGAAAGCATGAAAAGCATGAAACTGCCCACAAAAAGGCACAACACCAAGGAACTGAGCAAGTGCAAAGAACTGGATATTTCCTGCTTACCTCTGGAGCCATCCAGAATGGGGTCCCAACCGATGTGTTTCTCCGTAGCCGTGTGCTTGTAAGTTGAGCAGAGACACCTATGGGGAAAGGGTACCAGACTTTACCAGTGAGCATGAGATACTAGATGGAGGTTGGCCATGTTTTCTATAGAAGTTCCTATAGTAGCTATTTTAGGTGTCACGGTCCCTGTCACAACTATTAACTGCTGCCACAGAGCTAAAGCAACCACAGAAAATGTGTCAGTGAATGAGTGTGCCCACACCTAAAGAAAACTTCATTTACGGATGCTGAAAATCTAAATCAAGTATAATTCTCACACATCATAATATATTCTTTTGAGGCTTTAGCAGCCGTTAAAGGATATAAAAATTAGGCAAAGCGTCAAAGCACATGTTTGTAATCTTGGCGTTTGGGATCCTGCTGGGGAGAATCAAGGTTTAAAGGCCAATCTGAGCTACAACAAGCTCTGAGCTTGAGTTATAATGACTGTTTATGGACATATATGTAATTCTTAGGTCGTGGGCTACATAAAAATAGAAGGTGGGTCATATCTGTCCCATGAGCGATACTTGGCTAACATGAACGGAGTTTTGATCATTTTATCTAAATCATCAGAATTTCTGTTTCCTAATGAATATTCTTGCCCCTGTAAATAGAAATTTGGAATATAAAGAAAAACATCAACAACTACGATCAACCCAAAATATCTTCCTATTCTGTTTCTCAATTCTTTCAGATGATTTCTTTAATAAGTGCTTCATTTTGTGGAGGAGAAAGATTGGCAAGCATTATCTATAATAGAGCATCAGTGTAGACACAAAACGATCCCCATGCCTTATCTAGGCTACAAGACTGGAAACTTGGCAAGAAGGCATTGCTTCTTAAATGGAAAAAGAAATTGACAGCGTTATTATCTAAAGCTCAATGTTGAGGACCTGAATTTTAATGTCATTCTAATGTCCTCCAATGACCTCTCTTCTCTGTACCATCAAATGAAGCAGAAGTGGATGCAGGCTGGGTGAAAGGTTCAGAGGCTCACTCGCCTGCCAGTTCCACAACGCCCTTTCACTAAGGGTGCATCCACCTCCTCTTTACACTTCAGTTCCTCCGTCCTCAAGCAAGGGAGAATGGCAACAGTCATGTCCAACCTATAGGTTCTTCTGAGACCAAATCCAAGAATAATCATGTCATGTAGTTTATAAATGTAATGTTATTTTTTTTTTACTAAGCAATAGTCTAGCACAGTCCTATAGAAAATGAGGAATTTGGACATTATTGTCACCTAAGACAAGGACTCAACCTTAATACCGTGTGCTACTTAGCAATGGACACACCCTAGAGACCATAGGGCCTGCATGATGTGCAGAGACCCACAGGCTCGTCCCTGTGGTTGCATTCTCTTTCTTAGAGACCCAGGAAGGGCTGCTGTCCCCAGACCCTACACTTAACACATGGACCTCAGCCTTCCAAGTAGCTACATGTCACAGTGCCACAGAAAATCCCCACTTTACCAAGTTCTCCATAACAATATAGTAAACAAACAATTACACCTTTCTGGTTTTAGTTTCTAGAAATTTCTCTTACAGAAACTGGATGTTCAGGAACTTTTTACTGGAAAGGTTAAGAACATTTTCTTTCTTGAAGCTTGCATAGCTGACACCTGGATAAATTAGATTTAAGTCCTATTAAATACCCTCAGGGCCATGTGGAAAATACACTGCTACTACATTGCTACAGTTCTGTCATTCCTCCTATTGACAGACGAGCACAGCCCAGGACAACTCAAAACATACACCAATACCCCTAAAGCAACCTTATTTTTAAAATTGATTTATCTTCTATGTGTAGCAATGTTTGGTCTAGCCGTCCGTATGTGCACCACATGCACACAGGAGACTGAGTAGGCCAAAAGAAAGTGTCATGTTCTCAGAAACTGGAGGTACAGAGAGCTCTGAGCCTCCAGATAGGTTCTGGGAGCAACAGATGCTCTTAACTACTGAGCCATCTCTCCATTCCCAACTTCATTCATTCATCGCTAACTTCTTTTTCTGCAAATAATTTGCTGACACGTTCATATACCAAGTTATTTCTTATGAAAGAAAAATGAACATTAAAAACCACCTTCTTGGGGTTGGGGATGTAGCTCAGCGATAGAGCGCTTGCCTAGCAAGCGCAAGGCCCTGGGTTCGATCCCCAGCTCCGAAAAAAAGAAAAGAAAAAAAAAAAAAAAACCACCATCTTCTTTTCACTCTGGTGGTGTTGGGAACGTTTAGAAGTGCTCTAAATGGTTTCTCATCGTTTGTAACAATAACCCGGAGGTACTAACTAATCTTAAACTTATTTAGAAGAGTAAATCATTCTGTATGCCAAAAAGGAGCTCTAAATGGCTTGTGGGTGTAGGGCTCACAAAGCGGAAGGTTGGGAGAAAAGTCCGCATTCTCCAGCCTCAGGTAGGACTGTCTGCCCTCCCTGTGAATGTTTTCAGTCAGCCAGCCTCACGTGTTGAAGCAATAGTCAGAATTTCACGTCTCTCAAGCCCAGAGGACCAGTTTACCTTCTGTGCACTGCAAATAAGTATGCCCAAGGCTAGAGAAAGTCATTTAAAAGACCAAACTGCTTTCTCTTTTCATATGCAAAAGAGAGATGAAAAATGTAAATTACAGACAACTGCCCTGAGGTGGGGAACTCACACAGAAAGCAAAAAAAAACCAAACAAACCAAAAATGCCACTTTCTGTCAAATTTTTCTTTTGCAATACTTTTATTTTCTATTTTTCATAAAATTGTTTTGAAAGCTGAAAATAATTCACAGAGAGCATCTGGAAGCACTGCCCCCTCTTGGGCCCACTTGCCTGGAAAGCCCCTGAGCTCATGTTCAGCAGAGAGCCCCAGTCTTCAGAGATTGAAATAAATTGTCCCCTTGGGCTAAAAAAAAACGGCACACATCAAGAAAACAAATGACAGACTCATTACCAAAGTCAACGAGCTTAACTCCTCCTTCTGTCGTCAGAAGAATGTTATTCCCCTTCACATCTCGGTGGATGATTCGGTGATGGTGCAAGTGCTGAAGGCCCTGAATGATGTCCCAGCACCATTGCAGGACAGAGAAAGAAAGAGGAGCTGTCAGTACATGGACCCAATAGCCCTAATCAAAGCACACACTAGGTTATTCCATCCCAGAGTTTATTCTCCATAGTTAACATTCAGTGAGAAGCCCAGCAGTACACAGCCATACAGCCATCCCCTCTTCACCACGGACATTCTTACCAAGAGGGCTCCATACAGAATGTAGGAGATCAGAGCTTCGTCCAGCCGCTTACCACACCTCAGGAGGCCCTTGACAAGCTCAGTGACGGAGCCCCCATTACACAGCTGGAGAGGAGGTACAGGACAGAGAGAGAGCCATTAAACCCAAACAAAAAGAAAAGACAAATACATTTAGAAGGAAAAATAAAATCTACTGATTACTGACCATGTGCTAAATTTGCAGATCACAAAACTCCAGACTAAAATTAGTTTGAAAATTTCTATTAGCCAACCAGATCGGGTTCTTTGAATAGGTCTGTTCTTTGTCCAAAGTAATGATTTATGAGCAATGATTTATGCTGATACCAAAGGCTGACTTTTTAATTGCCAAGTCAAATATAAAAGCACAAGTTATTACTTAGAAATTTGAAAGAGAAAGTGCATCTGTAACCATGGTAACTTACTGGCTACTTTTCACTTTACGGGACTATTGTCTTTAAAAACAACAGCAACATTCATTTTGAGGATAAAGAAAAACCGGAAGAGGAAAAATGAATGCCCTGGATACATTTGCCCAGGGCGGTCAGGAATAAACCATACTAATTGCAGAAGTCAATGTTTGTTTGCTACAAGCCCCCTTAAGTCAAGGCATCTGTCAGCAGTGTGGTATACACCCGGGCGTTTTTTCTGGGGAACAAACTGGGAGCTTCAGATGCCAGCAGTCACCCTTGAGCTTATGTAAAAACCCTTCTTTAGAGACTTGGGCTCCCTGTGGTGCTTTGTCTGAAATAAGAGTCTACTAGTGAGTTGGGGGGTGCTCCCCTGCTTGAGTGGACTGGCTTTCTTACATAAAAACCCGTGGAAGCACAGGCCAGCGGCTGTGCTAAAAGAGACCGCGACCTATTAAAATCTGTTCAACCTCTCGTTATGAAGAACTGCAGCATTTAGTGAAGGGTGAGCCTGTGCTTCGATTTAATATGGGTCCCATCCCTGTTATATGATTGGCAGATTCTAGTACAGTGCAATCAAACAGCTTGGAACGAAACGCTGATGCTTTTAACATTAAAGTTGCTCATAATGGTGTGACTAAAACTTTAATAGGAAATCATGAAATCCTTAAAATTATCCACAAAATTAACTATCAGGAAATATTTTGCAGGGACCCTCAAATAAATGTCTAAAGACGATGATGACCCTTTGGGTTTGATTCTATATTAAGCGACCGTGAGGTCAGCAGTCCACTAATATCAACTTGAACTGGTCACTAAATCTCATTGGCTCTCATGCCCCAAATGTTGTCTTCCAATATTCTGTCTTCCTATAGTTTAGATGTTGAATGTCCCCCCAAAGTTTATCCATTAAAAAACTGGCCTCCAGGGGTTGGGGATTTAGCTCAGTGGTAGAGCACTTGCCTAGCAAGTGCAAGGCCCTGGGTTCGGTCCCCAGCTCCGAAAAAAAAAAGGAAAAAAAAAATTGGCCTCCAGGGTGGCACTATTAGGAGATGCTATGGGTCTTTTGGAAGAAGGATCTTGTGGGAGGTCTTAGGTCCTTGGGGCATATTCCCCACCAAATGAGTGGTACGGGCCACTAGATGAGCCATTCTACTCAAGCTCCATTGCCATCAGCAGTCCTACCAGAGGCTCCAACCAGAAGTCTTGCTAGTCATGGACTGGAAGCTCTGAAACGCTAAGCTAGCATTTTATCTTTATAACTTAATTATGTCAGGTATTTGTCATAGCGATGAGCACCCAACAGCTCCAAACACAGCTGGAGCTGTGTGCTACAGGACCCTGGAAGGACAAACAACAATCAGTGTTCATCATTTTGCTCCCAGTGACAGCAATTAGACTGTTTATCCCTGTCCATCCTAAGATGACACAGTCTCCAGCCTCAAAGGGCTCTTTGCCCAGAAATGAGCACATAAGTAACTCCATATGCGCTGTGGAGGGAGGATGTGTCCAGGGAGCAGGGAGAGTTTTGTTGAGGGAGAATGAAAGGGGATAGCCTGAGATATTTTCCCATTGGAGATAGCATTCCAGATGAAAGTCTGGAAGACAAATGGGTTTGGAGTAGGGCATGGAAGAACGTCGGGAGCTGGAGACATCCTGTGCAGAGAGAGGGGGCATGACAAAATGCTAAGCACTACACTGCTCTGGGGTGAAGGGAGCGGGGGAGGCGGACAGAGCATGGGCATCATTGTTTTCTACTGTGCCTAGTTCAATACTACGACATCATGACACGAGGACCGTGAGTGGCTCTAGAGAAGCTTGAGGCAGGAGGTCTTCAGGTTTACATTCTGGGAAGATAGTTTTAGCAGCAGATTGGCATAGGAACCAAGCCCAATTGATCAAACACAAGCTATCATCCATCGGGAATTTTGGAAACATCTCTGGGGGAGGGGCTGAAGAGATAGCTCAGCTGGTGCCTTAGTCAAGGTTACTATTGCTGTGATGAAACACCATGACCAAAGCAACTTGGGAAGTAAAGGGTTTATTTGACTTACATTTCCACATCACTGTTCATCACTGTAGGAGGTCGGGACTAGAACTCTAACAGGGAAGATATCTGGAGGCAGAAGCTAATGCAGAGGCCATGGAGGGATGCTGCTTACTGGCTTGCTCCTTATGGCTTGCTTAGCCTGCTTTCTTATAGAACTCAGAACCACCCAGCCCAGGGTTGGTACCACCATAACCATGGTGCCCTCCCCTGCCAATAACTCATTAAGAAAATGTACTGTAGGCATGCCTACAACCCAAACTTATAGAGGACTTTTCTCAGCCAAGGCTCTCTCCTTTATGTTGACTCTAGCTTCTGTCAAGTTAGCATAAAACTAGCCAGCACAGTTGGTAAAGTTCTTGTCGTAAAAGCATGAGGAGGGCCTAGGTTCAGGTTGGCATCACCTACATTAAAAGCCAGGTGGCAATTAGTGTCTGTGACCCTGGCATTGGGGAGATCAGTGGCAGTTGGCTCCCTAGAGCTTTCTGGCCATACAATTTTCCTGAACTGGTGAGCTCTGGGTTCAGTAAGAGATCCTGTCTGAAAGAGTAAGAGAAGAGCTACTGAGAAATGCATTGACCTCTAACTTCCACACACAAGTGCACACACACGCACACACGTTCACACATGAATCAAGGCTCACATATATGTCACATACACAAACTGCAGTAGCAACCAAGGGCATCGGGGCCCAAAGTCAAGTCATGAATTGCTTATGAAAAAGAATAGAAGGGTTTCTCAGCACCCCTCTATGGAAGATGAAGACATCGTTGATAGATACAAGGAGATTAAAGAAAGCACCCGGGAAGCTCTCTGCATCTCTGGATACAAAGCCCAAAAGCAGGTCCATCAGGACTACTCCCCAGCTGGGCTCCCATCTCAGGGGCACACGTGCTTTCTCCTATTGGAGGGAAGTGCTGAAACCCTACCAAGAGACATTTAAATGGTGGGTGTTGACCCAAACTGATGTGATGCTAGAAAGTTCCCCCTGAAGACTCTTGGGAGTTTCTTCCCCACCCGGCCCACTGTGTGACAAGAACAGCTTCAGCATGTTTCACTAAAGGAGCAAATTTGGAAGCTTTCCTCATCGCCTCAGAACTTAGGAAGGGATTAAAGGTACCTATTTGTCAGCGGGATCAAAACTCAGCTGTGTATTTAGAAAAACAAAACAAAACCCAAAGAGGTCTTACTCAGCCGGTGCCTTTGTTCAGTAAATGTCAGAGTTAAGAGCTGTCTGACTTTCCCGAATTCACAGAAATGTAATTAAACTGTTCAGGATACCTCAAAGGAAGCTGTCCCAGGAAGCTGAGGAGCCCACTAGCAAGGTTTTAAAAGGGCAGCCTGTGGGTTACAGAAAAGGGCTGTGGTAACTTAGATATGAAAGCTATTTACTGACAAGAGTCAATGTTCAGTGAGATGGGCTGAGCTTTTTGAAAATAAAACAAAAATTATATTCAAATGCATCAAATAAAATAATCCCCTTAGATGTCAAAGGCACCTGAGTCTCCTGCCCCAGCCCTGAGGGTTGGCATGAAACTTCCCACACGTTCTGCCAGCCATCAGATTCAAATACGGAGGTGTCTCTCCAGCCCACAGTTCCTCCCTCTTCCCTCAGGAAACGAAGCAGCCGGATGCACCTAGAATTTAATGAGCATTTTGCTGCAAACTAAGACAAACAGAAAAATGTCATTTGCCTTCCTCGTCTCATTTTCAAAACATCATTGAATATTGACTCTCTCCCAACGTGTGCATTTGCCAGGACTGTCATAACTTCAAGCAATAAAATATTCCTTTCTCAATAAGCCATCTACTTTCCTCTGTGCTGTTAAGGAATGGCCCAGGCAACACAGTCGCCAGACTTCTGTTCTAACCTCAGCTCCAACTGTCAAGTATCTCATATACCACGGTGTTGATTTGACTCAGTGAGGTGGCAGAATTAAGGGGAATTTCTCTGCAGTGCCTTGTGGTCAGCCTTTCACGACTGTAAGGTTCCACAAAAGCACAAAGAGTCAAAAGACGCCACAGCATTGCGCCTGCCTCTTAGTAACCCAAAACAGCTCAGTTTTCCACTCAAGTTGGGACAGATCATCTCAATTTTGCTGAATACCAGGTCAAGCCTCCGACTTGCAACTACTCAAACGAAAGCTGTGTCCCTTAGGCCCCAGGAGCTCCATTTCCCACAGAGAGATGCTCAGTCCTTGAGTGTTTGCATTGGAGGCTTCCAGCTCCCATCTCAGTGTGGTGGTTGGTGGGAAGGATTTCTCCCACCAGCTGTTTCTTAATTCTCCTGCGCTGGACACAGATAGCAGGAGCCTCCGGAAGCCGTTCTGCCTTTCAGAGCTCTCTCCCCTTGTCCTGTCAGAAGTTTGCAGTCTTCCATCACTGCACTCTGGACTCCTGAGTGCTATCATAGCACTTAATGCTTAGGACAAACGTCATCCCACCAACCCTCTACCCTGTCAGACCCTGATCCTTGACTTGTGTAAACTCGATTCGTGCCACAGTGTCAGTGGGTGAAACTGGCTTGCCGGGACACTCCCAGTGACATCTGGGACTAGACTGGACTTGTAGGGCCTGAGAAAAGCAAGAGCTCACTAGAATATACGCTCTCCCAGCCTCCCCTCCCACCCCACCCCCTTCCTTCGTCCTCTCCCTTGCTTTGGCTCTGAACTTACACTTTGATCTCTAGGCAGGGCAGGGGAAGAGATTATTTTTAAGGCCAATTCTTTAACTTAATTTAAAAGCAATTTTTTTTACTTTCTTTTACTTTGATTTTTTTTTCTTTGCAGCCTTTTCGTGATACTCTAAAGGATTTTTCAAAAGTTGAGCATTTGGTTCACGCTGAAATGATTAGTCTCTACCTGTCAAGGGTTTTGTCCTAAAAGGAGAAAAAGAAAGTGTGTCTTAGTGAGAATTAGACACCACTTTCCAGTGCTGTGCTGCTCTTGAGGGCCTAATTTCTTATTATGTCTTATTTGGGAAAGAGAAAATGGGACTTATGGATTTTTTTTAATTTCATACTTACTTAAAACAAATGCACACTGCCCAACACATCACGGAGTGCGTTATCTCTGTGCCTTCCTAGTGCAGTAGGTGTCTACCATGAAGGGAGTTTTGTTTGCTTTCGACTAACAAATTGGTCATGAATTTCAGAGCTGACATTTTTATTTGCTTTTGTTTTCAGAGCTGTGGTGATTTGAGGAGCTTATTAATAACCTTTGTCTACCCTCTAAAATTACTCCATGAAATAGCTCCTCTCTGGCCCTCTCATCGCATCCAGCAGACAAAGAGCAAAGGCGATAGAAATTTAGTCTCAGCATAAGGGACGGGAGAGCAACACTAAACACAACACAGTTACAGTGATTGGGAGTCTCGCAAGGCAGACCTTTAAAAGCCACAGGTGGGGCAGAACCGTGGGGATACACCTCGGCCTGCTGTCATCCTGTGAGTAGGCAGGGGCGCTGCCACCCTGCTCAGTGTCCCCAAAGACCATGTACTAACAGGCTGACCACCAGCACATGGTGCTATTGGGAGGCAGTAGCCCTTTTAGTGTGTAAGGCCCAGTAGGAGGAAGTCAAGTAATCGATGGGGATGCTGAGAGGCTGCTCTCTCCTTTTGCTCCCTATTTTGCTTCCAAGCCACCATGAGGTGGACCATTTCCTCTTTGGTCTGTGTCTATCATGATGTACACTAACTCTTCACAGGCCCCAAAGCCACCTGATCGCAGGATGGAAAACTCTCTGACCATGAGAAGAGGCATTTCCTTTTTAAAGTTGGTTTACCTCAAGCATTTTGTTATAGTAACGGAAAGCTGACCGACATAGTTCAAGTCTGTCATGCTCATGGAAATGTGTTGCTTCCCTCTCTGGCCATCCATGGAATACTAGGAGACTGACGCTAATGAGGACTGGAGACTTCTGCCACTGTTAGAAATCTAGCCATCCTGTGTTTCTGTGAGAACTGTGGAGGCACTGGTCACAGCCAGCTACCCAGCAGGCTGCTGTAGACAACCGATGCTGAGAGATAGAAGGTGGCATTCCATGACTACCAGCTTTGACAAAGCCACAATGATAAATGTCAGCATATTGCATGCTGAACTACGTCACCCAGTGTCTCTGAGTGGCCTCGTTACTGGACCCTCGTCAGTGGGAAATAGCAGGAGGGTACTTAGCTGGGGAGCATTAGCACAAGGCTCAGGTCACTCTGGCTCCTTGTAATTCACAGCTTCCCTGGCTGTCTGGAGTGCACCTGAGGTGCTGTATCTGCCATCTCACCTCATCAGGAAGAGCACTGTCTCATAAGCACCTTTGGCATGAGCAGCCTCCTGCTGGCCGAGCAGTATACAGAGCAGACCCTTGACAAGCCTCGGAGAGTTCCTGAGAAGGTTAAACTCCCTTTGTCTGAACACTGAGATGTTTGGGGTGATGTGAGATGTACAGAGAAGGGAATGAGTAAAAGGGAGATTCATTGGTCACCGCGTTTCCATGATGAAGCTACAAAGAACCATTACAGAGCTAAAGATGACTACAACCAGAGCCTCCAGACGCAATGCCATTCCTGAACATGGCATCAGTGTTTAACAGCTTTGCAGCAAGATAAAACCCTAACATTCTCAGGGAAGGGGTGAAGGGGAGGGCAGGTGGTTAATGAAACCCAAATAATGACAGGAGAATACATGTATGATTTAATATGACAATTAACATCTCGAAGACGGTTCATAAAAATCAAAACCCCCTGCACTGATAGGCTGTGAAGAAGACAGCTAATATGACAGAAATATTGAGACAACCTTCCTCCCACAGTTGCCATGGCAGCCAACACACATTGTCCCATTCTCAGACTTCAAGAAGACGGGGACAAAGTGTCTGCATGTATCATCATTCTGAGGACACAGGCAGGGAGGCATGAGCTGATTCAGAGGGGCTAGGCCCAAGACAAATCAGGGGGTCCAGTGAGAATGAAGGAAACGACAAGTCCGACTGTCCTTGCTATCTTCTGTCTCAATTTAGGGGACTCCATTTTCTGTAACCAGATGACATTTATTCCCATTAATAAAGGAGAGAAAATGGGACAACTGTGTACACATTGTGTCCTCTTTACATCCACTCTGCAGAGCAGATGCTCCTGGGAGAGTCTACTGTCCCCATGCACCTTCACTAGGAATTGTCCCCTCCTCTATAGGAGACTGCCTTCCTGGAGGGCCAAGAAGCATGAGAACTGTGAACAGGCTCCTGGGTGTCCTTCTCCCTAGAGAGTTGACTGAGGCCATAATTATAGCCTCAGTCCTCCTTACCCTGATGTCTTCCTCACTCTCTCAGCTGGTCTCTTGTAAGGACCACACAGAACTCTCCGACTTACTTTTCAGGAGCTCACAAACAAGAACAGACAAACGCAAATGGCGCGGGCCAACTGCATTGTGGGCAGAGTCCAGAAAGGGACTGTACTAAGTTGAAACGTGAGCTCTGTGACATGTTTCCAGTTTATAGAACACAACAACATCTTCCCATTGGATTCCTAGATAGACTCTGTAGTAGAAGAAAAGAGGATCATGTGTTTCCGAAGCATAGGAACAAGAAGCCGGATTCACACCATGCTCTAAGCACCGCAGGGTTTCACATCTCGTCAGGTACCTGGCACTAAGGAGGGATCGACTCCCCCTGCACCTGCAAACGCTCTTCCAGTCCACAGCTACCTGACAGGAGCCTCTTACCTCCAGAACCAGCCACAGCTGCCCGCCCACACAGCGATCAGCTTTGTAAAACATCCCATAAAACTTGACAACATTGGGATGACTGGGGAGAAACTGCAGAATGTTGTATTCGGCCTCCATCTCCTCATCCACGTCCTAAACAGAGTTCAGAAAATAGACATGTTTAAGACTCGTGTGTAAGGAAAGGTACAAATAGAACAGTGTGCTCAAGCCATCAGTTAATAAAGCATGTTGACTATGAGTTTGAGGTGTTTTTGTTTGGTTTTTTTGTTTTTGTTTTTTTGGAAACATTATCTCACTAATGACCTCAGGTTCACTGTGCATTCCATGATGACCTTCAAACCCCAAGTCCCCCCAAGCCTGCAACTCCCAAGGGCTTGAATTCCAAGTGTGCAACACCGCACTGGACTCTACTATATATCAAAGCCATCATTGTCATGTATTCAAAGTATCCAAGAGCAGTTCTGATCTCCGTGTCAACCTTTGGCTATTATAAGCAATAACATTTCCTTACAATAATTTTCCTTTAACTGTATCATTATAAATATCTTTTTATTGAAGAATGTCTCAATATTCAAAGCTTGAAGGGGCCCACACAGGATATAGCTTCACTGTGCAGACCGGTGCAGAGCTTGGTAACCTCAACGCTTTGAAATAAAATGTCACATCGAATGATTGACTATCATGAGGTTGGTTCATTTTGTAACTTACAGAGAGAACAGGGAATGGAATATTGCATTCTACCCAAGAGAATAATTTTTAATAGCCCAAGGCACAAAAGCTAAAACAGCAGTAAAACAGGCAAAAAAAAAAAAAAAAACAAAGTCCAAGGGGGCTTGGGGCTTTTGTTTTTTGTTTAGTTTCATTTGGTTTGATTTTGGTTTTTCAAGACAGGGTTTCTCTACTGTAGCCCTGGCTGGTCCTGAAACTCACTTTGTACACCAGACTGGCCTTGACCTCAGAGATCTGCTTGTCTCCACTGTCACCCCCACCCCTCACCTTCCTACCCCTCACCCCTCCTTGTGTTGGGATTAAAGGTATGCTCCACCATGCCTGGCAAGTCCAGGAATGTTTTAACTCCAAGTCAAGTCCTTTCCTTCAGAGGTGCTGACAAACCAGGATTCATTTTGAGATTTCCTGCCAGCATTCATGAAAATTATCGCTAAAATCAGGAAAAGAAATCACAAGCCTAATGTGTTCACAACACTGACTGGTCTTCCAACTCTCTCTATCACTCACATTGACGGAGTCCAGAATCTTCACGGCAGCCAGACTCCCATCTCTTCTGTTGGCTACCTTGTAGACCTTGCCGTAAGTGCCTTTGCCAATGGTCTCTCTAATCTCCCAGGTGTCCATGGGGTCTGGGAGGGATTCCAGTCTAAGCATCATGGGGTTATAGTGAAATAATCCATACAGGTGTTTCCTGTCGAGAGAATTGTATCATGAGCAGTGGATTGCTGGATTAAAGGTAATGGGTTTCTGAAACAGAGTGATTCCTTTCTTAATCACTCTGTTACTTCTTTGGTTTCTCCTGCATTATCAATAAGGGAAACAAATTCAAAGCATCCACAAGAAATAGTAATAGGAGATAGTGTGGGGAAGTGGCAGGATTCTGACACATCCTAAAAACACGAATGTAAAAGATTATGTGGGTGCTGTAAGAGGAACGGGAGGTGTCAGAAGGGAGGTGCTGGCTTTGTTTGAGCAGCTGTATTGCTAGGTGACGAGAGGCTGCTGCCAGAGAAAGTAGCTGAAAGACCCTAAAGTGACTTTGACCTGGGTCCCCAAATGATCCCTGGAAAGGAATCCCCACACTCTGTGTACAAGGTTAAAAGTGCACATACCAGATGTTGGTCTGTGCACAGGGCCCACAAAGCAGCCACAGGGCTCTTTGAAAAGGAGCCAAGCCCATGACCCATCCACACAGCAACACACAGGTCACACCAAGGTGCTGACTGGAGCTGCAGGCTCTCTGCCTTGGTTCAAAGACAAAGATCTGCAGAGTTTAATTTCAGTGAAGCAAAGTCCTTTTACTGCAAAGTCCTGATGCTGTGAGAAAGTCCACTCTGGGTCCGGTGACCTCAGGCTGAGAGGACAGTTTTCACCTAGGTTTGCTTCTAAACCCCACAAAAAGGACCCAGGTTAATCCGCAAGAGCCATGGCACCAAATCCCCACCTCAAATGTCAGCCTTGTGGTGAATATTCTAGTTTGCACTTCTAACCCTTTTCTAGATAATTCTCTAAGCAAAGAAAGCTCTGTGATTTGGTACAATAATGAATTGGTTTTCCTTTTGCCTAATTGAGAACATTTCAAAAATATTAGAGCTGATCACAGTGGCACATTTCTATACTCTAGCCCTCAGGAGGCTGAGGGAGAAGGACCATCACAGTGAGTTCAATCCTGAGCTACACAGTGAGTTCCAGGGAAGGCTGAGCACGTGCAGGTGTGTATGTGTGTGTGTGTGTGTGTGTGTGTGTGTGTGTGTGTGTGTGTGTGTGTGTGTGACATATGTATCAATCATAGTTGATTTTGATTTTGATGGTCAATTTCATAGGACTTGGAAATATGTCTCTAGGGGGCAGGTACAGTGGGGGTGAGGGTGGGCTGACTGGGACAAGAGTAAGGTCGAGATGTGTCCAAACCCTGAATATCTCATCTTGAGACCCACAAGAATAAGGATTGCTCCCTCCCTATTTTGGGCTTGTTGCCCAGGACAGACTCCCACAAACCTAGTGGCTAATTACAGGTTTAACCTTTTCTCTCCCTATAAGGACACATCCGGCAAGCACCTGGACTTTCTCTTCATGTAAAATGAAGCATCCCCCTACCCACTCCCCGAGGTTTATATAGCCCTTATTATGCCTGAACAAAGAGAACTGTATCCCTGAAAACCAATGGCGGGGAGAAGGCTTCTCCCCTCCTCCTTCCTGTCCTCCTCAGAGAAAGCTTCTTCCCCGCCCCTCACCACCCACCCTCCCCCCAGCACTAAAGACAACTAAGTTCCTGCAAACCCACCCAGCCAAGATGAGCTTCACTCCTGTTCAGGCCTGGTGCTCAATGGTGCCCAAACACCAAACACCCTGAGAGCAGAACCGAGCGCATCTAGGTTTATCTACGGATGTTTCCAGAAAGCTTTAACTGAGCAGAAAAGATTCATTGTAACTGTGGGTGGCACTGTCCAAGGTTCTGAACTGAAAGAAAAGGAGAGAGGAGCCTGAACCGCAGTGCTCAGCTTCCTGACAGGGGTGGAGACCAGGTGCTAGCTGTCTCCAATGCTGAGTTCTGTGACTTCCCTGTTACAGGGGGCTGAATTCCAGTTTAGGCCCCAGCACAAAACCAACCCCTCCCTCCTCAGGCATTTTGTTACAGCAAGAGGAGCTAATGCAAAAACCAGGAAAACAAAACAAAAAAATAAACTAAAACTTCTCACAAAACCAAACCAAAAACCCATTCTCCCAAGAACCTGCTGCCAGCCAGCACCGAGAAGGTGGGGCCTTGGTGCTGCTTTCAAGGTCCAGAGCAGTCACCTCTCCACTCACCCAGCCCTATAAAAGTCAGGGTTTCCTGGACATATATTCACAGCGTTTGTGGCATCTCCACACCTGGGCTGTCAGTAATAAATACTTCCAAATCGATCCCTTTTCCCACCAAACATCTTTAAAAGACACTTGATAGCATTTCCCTAAATGCAGAAAACAATGTCATTCACTGCATATCAACGTGAACTGACTACAGTAGAAACAAATAGAATTATTCAAGTCAAGCCAGATACCCCTGGGCTTCAGGGTAACAGTGACCTTTTGTCAACCTGGGAATCACCCGGGGATGAGGAGGAGTTAATGGCTGGCATGCTCTTCCCTTCCTGTCATCAGAAGAAGTGAAGGAGAATTTGTTATCGAAGAAGTAACTGCCTTGCTAGGACTACTGTTCTTTGCTCCAAGACCCTTGTGTTGCTGTTCTTGTCACCGTGGCAAATATCTGGGAAACAGAAGAGAGGTTTGTGGTTCAGGTGGTACAGTCAGTTGTAATAGAAAAGGCATGATGGTGGGGACAGGCCCGGCTCTGTGGGTGGGTGTACAAGCCACCTGGTCACATTGCTAGTAGCAGATGGAAACCAGATGTCTTGGGCGAGGAACAGAGTGGGTTGTGACCCTACCTGTGACCCACTCCTTTCACTAGGCCCATATGCTAAAGGTTCCACAAGCTCTTCCAAACAGCACACTGACTGGTGGCCAAGTAAGGGAACACTCCACAGTCAAGCCTCAACTGCTAGCTTCTTCACCCCTGATAGCATTCTACAAGCATTCCTAATAGCATTCTGGGCTTCCACAAGAGCAAGAAAGAAGACAAACTGGGCTTGGCTAGACAGGCTGAGGAGGCCTCCAGAGCACATTCCATTAGCCATTTTGCATCCACACATAGAAAATTAACTTCCCACTTCAAGTAACCAAATCTAGAAACTCTGACAGAGTTGGCGAGGGATTTGCCTGCTGAGGGGTTCTAGATCCTGACAAGCTGTCCGTCAGTGTCAGCATCACTAGTAGGCCACTGCACTGGGTCCTGTGATGAACAGAAATAGAACATGAGCTTCACGTCAGCCCTCATCTCGCTCTGCTTCCTGCCAGGGTGCAGTGTGCAGCTGCTTCATATTCCTGTTACCTCGGCTTCCCCTTCAGGGTACACTCTACCCACAAACTCAGACCAAAATAAACCTCCCTCCTTAAGTGGCATTTGTCATGTTTGTCACAGCAGAAGACAGGTGAAGAGTACCTGACTTTACCACTGTCCCAGCTGAAGGCCCAAGCTTGGCAAGCATCACCACAGGCCTTGCCCTCTCCCCTTCCTTCTCTCTTGCTAAACCATTAGCCAGCCATGCCAATTACTGACTTTGGCATCCACGTGGTGGTAAACTGAGGCAGGCAGCCATGGGGGTGGGGAGTGTCAATGCTTACAGTCACTGATGGAGGTGGATCCAGATATCTACAAAGGCTGCTGCTGTTGGAAGTCAGCAATTAGAGAAATTACTCAGCAGACTTTTCTCTGAGGGAACAAAGCTTAACTTACTGGGGCTGGCACTTTCTGTGGTGAGCAGAAAAACTCATTGGGACCATCAAGAAAAAGAAGGAAAGAGAGAAAACAGACAGAGAGAGAGAGAGAAAGAGAGAGAGAGAGAGAGAGAGAGGCAAAAGGCAGAGTCCTATAACTTTATACACACAAATATATATACATGCATACAGACAGACACACATATAGACCTATAGACAGACATACACATTCACACATAGAATGGTTAGAACAAAGCTTCACCAAGCAGGCTCCAAGCATTTCACATATACACATGCATACACACACACACACACACACACACACACACATACACACACACATACAACACACACAAAACTGGTGTATGGAGCAAGCTCTAGCATGCACCCAGACAAGTCTTACATATATACATACATACACATTGTTGATGGGTGAAAGGAACAATGTTCCAACTCCCCCCTCCACACACACACACTTTATTCTTTCTCCCATAGCTTATATATCTCAGCAAAGTCTGTCAATCAGTATAAAATTACAATGTGATTAAGTTGTAGTTTTCTTCTACTAAACCATTATGAAAAAACAGTGTGTTCCCAAATACCTTTACAAGAAATAACATTATGTAGTACAGGTAAAGGAAACAAATTATTCCCCAAACCCCACACATTGGTAACTAAGCAACTTGTTAGAGAGTAACAACGTGTGAGCAGGGAGGTAGCTTTCTCAGCCAGTGTCTCTTACTGGCAGGCTGCAGTTTGTGGTTAGAAAGAGTAACTTCTTATTTATCTGGTAAGAATCTTAAAAGAGTCACAAATCTAAACGTTTAATAAAAATCAGTTAAAGCTGCCTTCAATCCTCAGAATGCCTATCTACTCATCGGCAATTCTTAATAAATCCTATCAGGAAGCCGAGAGCAAAAATGGGAATAAGAAATCAATCAGTCCAGCCTCAGTGCGAGTCACGTCAGCCAGTGCTGCTGCGTTCTTGTTCTCTGACCATAAAAGGTCCCTGACTTAACTAATAAGAGTGTGACTTTCTGAATTCCTTAAGTTGCTTCCTAAAATTTTCTACATCAGAGCCAGGAGTAAGAGCATCTCAACCTAGCTTCACGAACAATTTTTACTTTTCCGAATATTTTCTAAAGGCGGTGGTCACTGCTGACAATCTACGTCTCTAAGTTCTTTCCTAGGGTGGTGATCAAATCATAGTCTGCTCCAGCAGCCATGACAGAAGAGATCAGGAATTGCTATCGAGGGCCAGAGTTACTGCCCAGTGAGGGCCTGGAAGCCCCCTTAGAGTTTTCATACAATTCTTAGATGAAGAGGGATGTGAGGGCAGCAAGCAGAACAGAGCTCCATGACAGCATGAAGTCCTCAGGACACATGGTCCTAGGGGTCGTGCCGCACTGAGGCTCACCCATGTGGCTGTAGGAACCAGTGGACTGCATTCCATGAGCTCTAAAGCCATGTATTGTTTGTGTTGTTCCTCCTCCATGGTCCTTGGCACAGCCACCAAGGTCTATTCCCTCATTTGGCCACTTCTTTGTGCCAAGGTCCAGCTTTTTTTTTTTTTTTTTTTTTTTTTTTTTTTTTTTTTTTTTTTCGGAGCTGGGGACCAACCCAGGGCCTTGCGTTTGCCAGGCAAGAGCTCTACCACTGAGCTAAATCCCCAACCCCAAGGTCCAGCTTTCAAAACACCAAGGACCAGCAATCAAAATTTATTGTTTGGCTACATGGGCTAACATGCCCAATCAGGGCTCACTAACTCACTCTACCCCAGACTTCCCCTTTGTCTCCTCAGAAACTGCTCCCTCAGAGATGGGGGATCCTTGCTCCTTAGAAACCGCTCCTTGCCACCTGCTGCTGTCTTTGCCCCATGCAGAGTCAGTCCTCTGCTTGTCCCTCCTGGGTAAATAAAATCTCCTTTTGCTGAGAATTCAGTGTCTGGGTGTGTTCTACACTGACCCAAGGCCCCTTCAAAATGACCTGTGTCCCCATCATCGGAAACACCTGTACCCAGGCTCAGCTCTGGACTCATCAGGACTCTGGCCAAATTCTGAGGACTTTCCTGCCCCTCCCCCGACGAGCAAAGAGCCTCAGCTAAGGCCACAACCTCAGTCTCACCACCTGCATCACAGAGTGGCGGTAACTGCCCTACATCATGTCCCCACGTCATTCACAGAACTGCTGCCTGGATTGGAAGGGGACAGGGTGTAGTGAGCATAGGGAGCACTCGGGAGAATCAGGGAGCACCAGGGAGCACTACCCGGCATCACCAGAGCACAGCGAGATCTGCCTCAGGCCCACCAAGGTTTAGGAAAAGCATTTTGTTTCACTTCACTTTCAAATACAAACCAACTGTGTTTTTTCTTCAATTAATTTTGGATGTGAGTAGAATTCTAAGTTTGGACAATACTGTCAGATAGTGTGGCAGCAGGAGTGTAATAGACCCCTGGACCTTAGCACAACTGACACCATGTTAGAGGCAACACTCTAACCTTAAAACTCAGCACATAGTCCCCAGCATCTGCCAAAATGGAAACAAATACCTAATCTGCCAAATACCTAGACCATAGCTTCAGGAAGATCCCTACATGTACTAACCTCGCTTTTTGGCTTCTCAGTACTGGAGTGTGACAACCTGGATGTGGTGTTTTGTGCATAAAAGACAAAGGGCTATGAGACTCGGGGCTGTGAGATTTGGGCAAGTTCCCTATGCAGCAGTATAGACTTTCTTTCTGCTTTAATGTGGTATTCTCTGGTGGCCTTAATCCAAACATGGAGGACCACGGAGACTATCAGATCTAGGAGATGCTGAGGTAGAAGCTCAGACGGAGGAGGGCAGGGAACCAAGTGCTTGCTGCATCCTCTCTGGTAGCCTAGAGGGCGACCAGCTACCCTGTGTTGCTGTCATATTAGCGGTTTAGGAAATACCTCAGAGCAAGCGCTTTTTCTCGCCAGCCTCTGGAGCCTTCCAAGGACATGGACACTAGCAATCAGACATGATTAATAACCAGAGAACTAGCAGGAAGCCACCTGTTGAACTGAGCACCTCACTGCCATGACAGCTGGACTTGTGGCACCCTCCTTAATTAATATTTTGAAGTCTCAACCCTCAGCATCTCAGGACACGACTGTACTAGAGCCTTTGCACAGGTAATTAAGGGACAACGAGACCAGCTGGGGATGTGGCGGATGCAGCATGACCTGTGTCTTAGAGAACAGTAGTTTAAGTCGCAGACACTTGAGCACACAGCAAGGCGTCCATGCACACCCAGGAAAGAAACTGACCGTGTTCACACCTTGACCCTGCTTCCAGAACACCAGCACATGGTTAAAGTAAGCCCCATTGTTCGAGCTAGCCACTCAGCCTGTGGTCCTCGGTTTCAGCAGCCTTTGTGAATGAATGCATCCTATTTTACAGAAGTTGAAAACCAGGTTGGTGACCCAGCTGTTCAAGGACAATGCAAAAATGTCAATCCAAGTTTGCCCCCGTCCAGTCTTATGACCTTTGTTCCACAGACTGAATGGGATCTGACAGTTAACAATGGCCTGTTTCCTCTGACCTATCTACCATTCAAGTATTGGAAAGTTCTATAGGAAAATAACTCCCAATCCCAGGAGAGTCGATGCCCGTATATGCCTAAAAACAGCAAAGTGGGTTCCCCAAAACGAGCACAACTGTTCCAAAAAGTGAATCATTTCCAGCAAATATTGATGACATAATTAGAGGGCTGGCCACCCAGGATCCCCTGGCCTGTCCATCAGGTACTTCTGGGCGTTATCAGACAAGGTTAAATAAAGGAGTGATAGGACAAGCCATTTCTAACAGCCATGCCTGTCTTCACTCTTTAAAAATCAATGATTCTGTAAATGCTCTGGCAATTGATTAAATATCAACCAGGCAGCAGCTGTTCTACGGCCTTGAAATAGAGATAGTGATCTGATCTAGGGAAGCAGCGTGAATAGCCTGCCGGACAGCCCGACAGCCCGACAGCCCGACAGCTGCTTGGGTTAGTCTTGGGGCATTGTGGGCTCTGTCTGTGCTAGGCATGGTAGGATTGATGGAAAATGTTACAATCTACCATCATGGACAACAAAGGAAAGTCTAGGAGTAGTTTGTAGTGTCAGGGACAGTGCTTTGAAGCTCAGGATACCCTAAAGAGGCACCTAGACCTCCTACGGTTCTTCACATAACTACATATGAAATGAAAAGAGTAAACTCTCTAAGCTGGACACCTCAGGCTACGCCAGCTCCATTCATTGAAAGAGCTTAGTCTCCATTCATTGGAAGAGCGAGGTCGGTGGTGACCCTCATCCATACAGGAAGTTTGCAAGCTGCTAAGAAACCTGTGTGCTCTCTCTGATGGGTCTCTGCCACTACTCCCAAGCGAAGAATTAATAAACTTTGTAATACTACGTCAGTCAACTCCACAAACGGAGTTCTCATCTATACCACACTTTAGAAGCAAAATCTCATGCCTTCCCCGCCCCTGTGTTCCCCCATATTCTTGTGTTTTCTGAACCCGTTCTCTACCAGGGACAGCCAAGTCAGTAGCAAGGCAAAGGATCTCACCTCAGAAGGGCGTTACTAGTCAGCAATGCAGACAGTAATGGAGAATGAACATTCTCCCATCTGCCCACACATCATCAGCCTAATGTCTGGGAAACACACTGTTTTCTCATTACCTAAATCCCCGTCTAAACAGATATTCATTTAGTGAGAGGCTTCACTAATGCAGCACCTTGGAAATTCAAAACAACACATTCTTTTTTTTTCTATAAAAAGAACTCCTGATAGGCAGAGCTGTATGTCTGGTATTTGAAAAACTGCTCCCCCTCCCCCGACACATATGCATATGCACACACACAGATTATGGCTTATTATTTTCTAAGATTTTCATTATACATAGCACTGTGTTACATAAGGACATTTTTATACAAATGCATACTGTACTCTGAACACATCCTTGCTTCTCAATTCCGCTTCCCTCTCTTTTCCCCCCAAGGAAGCTTCCTCTTTCCTGTCCTATGTATACACATCATTTGATTTATCACATAAAATCCAGTGTGACAGATAATCTTGGTTGCCAACTTGACACTCAACTGAAGAGTTGTCTCCATCAGATTAGCCTGTGAGCACATTTTCTTGACTGCTAATTGATGTAGGATGGCCCCGCCCACTGTGGGCGGTCCAGTCTCTAGGCAGGTGGGCCCCGGGCTGAATAAAAAAGAAAGCTGATATGAGTGAGCTTGGAAGAAAGCCAATAGGCAGCATTCGTCCATTGTTTCTACTTCAGCTCCTGCCCAGACTTCCCTCAAGGATGGACTGTAGATTGACGCAAACCTTTCCTCTCCAGGCTACTTTTGCTCCTCTCTTTTCTCACAGCAACTAGAAATCTGACTAGAGCATCCGGTAACCACAAATGAGAAAAGGCACGGTATTTGTCTGAGATGCTTCGCTTTGTATGACTATCTCCTGTTGCATCCACTTTTTTTTTAATGCAAACCACATTACTTTATTCTTTATGAGAGAACATTTTTCTTGTCTACACACACCCTGTTTTCTTTGTCCATTGCTCTGTTCTGGGACACCGTGATTGGTTTCCTAACTTAGCTACTGAGCGATGCTGTGATAACCACTGGTGAGTGAGTGCTCTAGGACATGTTTACTTAAACCTTAAGGGTTGGTAGACCTGGGTCACAGGGTAGATTTTTAAGCATTTTTTAAACTTTATTTATATTTCCATAGTAGCTGGGTTAGTTTATACACCTCCCAGTAATATGTAAGGGTTTCCTCTTGTCCGCATTCTTGCCAGACTATATTGTTTTCCTTTAAAAAAAATCTATTATAGAACCCAAGACAGCTGACAATGGATGACTGTTTAGACGTCAGTCTTCCTCGAAGGGCCAAAGCCACCATAATTTTATCTTTCTGTATCTTTCTAGGCACACTAGAACTTGAATTTTTGTTTTCAAAAGAGATACACTAATAATTAATTAATTAATTAAAATTAATTATTAAAAAACAGGATTTCTTTGTGTAGCCCTGGCTGTCTTGGAACTCAATCTGTAGACCAAGCTGGCCTTATACTCACAGAGATCCCCCTGCTTCTGCTTCCCAAGCTCTGGGATTACGAAGTAACAACATTCAGGGTTTCTAAACCGTCATCACTAAACATGCCCTGTATTTCATTAGAATGTCTAAGATGTGCTTGATGGCGTATTACTCTTACCCACTTGGAAATCTGAGGCAGGCAAATCCCAAATTCAAATATTACCTAGGTAGAAACTGGGTTCAAAGTCAGTTTGTGAAAATAATTAAAAACCTATCTTAAAAAAAAAGTTTTAATACAATAAGGGAAGGGAAACTGTGGCTGGGATGGCTAACTGGTTGGGACATATTGTATGAAAGAACAATCTATTTTTAATAAAAACTAATTAAAAATCTATTACAACTTTATTATAAGGACCTTACAAATAAAAAAGCATCTCACACACGCATAAGTGAAATTAACCATTCCCACAGTTTATACATCTTAATGAACCTCTATAGCTAGAATGGCCAGTCTGAAACAATGGGCCTTCATTTAATTTGTAAGTGTGTGGCAGTGTGTGTGTGTGTATGTGTGTGTGTGTGTGTGTGTGTGTGTGTGTGTGTTTGTATGGATGTGGGTATGTGTGTAGATTTGGGAACATGGAAGGAGAGAGCATCACACGCCCTGGAACTGGAGTTACAGGTGGTTGTGAGTCACAACACGGGTGTTGGGAGCTGAGTTTGGATCCTCTGCAAGAGCAGTGAGTGCCCTTATCACTGAGTCACGTCTCCAGCCATGTTATCTGTTTTCTTCACAATTGTCCCTGACAATGGTGAGGTGGACTTTCAGTGTAGTTCTGTATTGATGATCAGTGGGACTGAATGGTGTTTCATGTTCATTGATCATTTGTCTACCTTCTTTGGAGAACCGTTGAGGGTTTGTTGTTGCTCTTTGGTTTGGGGTTTTTGTTTGTTTGTTTTATTTCTCTGTATAGTCTAGATATTGATCCTCCATCAAATGTATGGCCAGCAAGAAGTTTTCTTCCATTCTATAGGCTGTTTCTTTACCCAATTGTTTCCTCCACTAAGCTGAGACTTTTCAGTTTCATACGGTCCCATATGTTGATATGTTTCCTGAGCGACTCTTATTTCCTTCTCTTCTGCTAGTGCTCTATGTAAGACGTCAAGGGTCACATTGAAAAAGAGTGGACACCCTTGCCTCTTTCCCCGCTTTATTAGAAATATTTTTGAGTTTTTCTCATTTAGTATAATCTTGACTATAGATTTGTCATTTATATCCTTTATGTCTTGTGGGTTTTTTTTTTTAATTCTTTGTATCTCCAGTACACATGTGACAGCAGACAACTCTGGTAACTGAATTCAGTCTAAGGGAATCTGATACTGTCTCTTGGTCTCTGCAGGCACCAGAAACCCAAGTGGTGCACAGACATACAGGCAAGCAGAACAACCATAATTCAGAAAATAGTACAGTAAATACTTTTAAACCTTTTTTAGAATTTGTTGAGATGATCCTGTGATTTCTGTCCTTGAATCCACATACATAATATATTACACTTATTGATTTGTATAAATCAAACTATCTTTGAATTTCTGAAATGAAGCCAACTTGGTCACACTTAATTATATTTTAGTCACATTCTTAAACTTCTTATGCAAATATTTCACTGAGAATTTTTGCCTCTATGTTCATGAAGGAGACTGGCATAGTTTTTCTCATTTGTTATTGTATCTTTGTCTGTTTGGGTATCAGAGTAATATTCATAAAAAAAGAATTTGGCAGCCTTCCTTCATTTTCTTAATGTATGTGAAATAGCTAGGATAAGTTCTCCTTTGAAGTCCTGGTGGCACTTACTCTGTCTTGTCCTGGACTAGTTTCAGTTGGCATTTTTTTATTACTATTTCTGTCTCATTGGTTGTTAGGAATCTGTTTAAATTGTTTATTTTAATTTTGGTTGTATGCACCTAGAAGTTTATTTTTTAAACATTTTCTACTCTAACGAGTCTAAGTTTTTTTTTTTTTTTTGTTTTTTTTTTTTTTTCCGGAGCTGGGGACCGAACCCAGGGCCTTGCGCTCGCTAGGCAAGCGCTCTACCGCTGAGCTAAATCCCCAACCCCGAGTCTAAGTTTTTAAAGTCCATCCTGATGATTTTTCTGCGTTTCATCTTTATCGGTTGTAACGTGTCCCTGTGTGGGGCATGCGCAAGACTGCGCGTGCGCATGTGGCGCCACGAGAGGATAATAGACGTCGCTATCATTTTCCACATTATTACTTCGAGATAGGGTCTCTCACTGAACCGGAAGCTTGCTAGTTCAGCAAGGCTGGCCGGTCAGTGAAAATCTCAGGATCTGCCAGTCCCTGGGGTTACAGACAGACGCAAGCCAGGCCTTGCTTTTTACACAGATGCTGGGGATTCAAATCCAGGTCTTCATATGTGCACCGTAAGTGCCGTTTTCCACAAAGCCATCTCCGCAGCTCCAATGACTCCACTTTCATCTCTGATTTTATTAATTTGCATCTTCTCTTTTCTTTACTTTGGCCAAGGGTTTCTCAGTCTTGTTTACCATTTCAATCATTTCATTGATTCTTTGCATGGTATTATATTGTCTATTTCTAGTTCATCGAGCTTCGCTTTGATCTTTATTCTGTCTTTCTGTCTACTAATTTGGGGTTTGCCTTGTTTATCAAGTTCCTAAGGTAGCCCACTAAATTGTTGTTAACCTGAGATCTCTCTGGTATTATAATATAGGAAGATGTAAGATTACTTTTCGCTTCTAGCACTGATTTCTCTGTATCACGTAGGTTTCGAATGTTGTAGTTTCCTTTACAAATTCCTTCCTCATCTCTTCAGTGATACATTCATCATTCAGTAATGTGTTATTTAATCTCTATGAGTTTGTGCATACTCTGCCATTTCTCTAGCTGTTGATTTTTAGCATTATTCCACTATGATCAGCTAGAATACGAGAAACTTCGATTATCCTATATTCAGACTTGTGTCCTATTGTACCATCTATCTTAGAGAAAAGGCCCGTTGGTGAGGACAACTGCCTCTCAATAACATTCTGTTGACAAGAACAAACATGCTGACGTCATTGACGCAACGGCCGTCTGAGATGAGCAGCAAGGAGGCTGATCTTGAGAAAAGAGCTCAGCTCACAAGCTCTCAGCTCACAGGAGCAGTGACCAGCCAACATCTGAACATGTCACTCAGGGTAGATAGCCCAGTCTTCTCAAGGCTAAGAGCTCTACCATCCTAAGGGAGGGGAACCCAACTTCCTCAAACAAGCGGAAACAGTACTGTTCCAGCGGAAGTCGTGTCCACTGGGCCGATGGGGTTGAGTAAACTGCACCCAGGTTGGTGAATGGTCCCAACTGTAAACCGAGCATACAACCATGCTTTATCTAATCAAGATTGAATGTCTAAAGACTTCCCAGGAGTGTTAGTTTCAGTCAGTGAACAGCAGAAGACGTGCTTTAAAAAGAAAAAGCCATGAAATATGGGACAGTTTATCAAACATCCTACCACAGAGAATTTTTCAATTCCTTAAATTGGAAGTTTAATAATAAGCAAGCCAGGTATTTTGCCTCCTGACAGAGAGTACCCCACTTTCTAAGAAGCAGATGGCCTGCCTGGTCCTTTCTGCTGGGACAGACTGCTAGCTAGTCTGTTCCCCGGAAGAGGTTTATCTTCAGACATACCAGAGGATCCACTGCACTCAACATTCGCTTCTCACAGGACAACAATGTGACTGCTCCTCTGAAGACCCAACAGTCTGAAGGCCTCCCAGGAGATCTGCTGCAGCCAGGGCAGCAAATCAGCAGCCTCTCTGCCCCTCTGAAGACCCCACAGTTGGAAGGTCCTACAGGAGGGCTGGTACAGCCAGGGACACAGGCCTACCAGGAGACCTGTGGCAACCCAGGGACAAAAGAGGCAGACTCTAGAGTCACCCAGACCAGCAAACACTAGGGATAACCAGATGGTGAGAGGCAAGCACAAGACCATAAGCAATAGAAGCCAATGTACGTGGGCATCATCAGAACCCAGTTCTCCCACCGCAGCAAGCCCTGAATACACTAACACACCTGAAAATCAGAAAGCTGACCTAAAATCCTATCTCATAAAGATAATAACGTCCTTTAAGGAAGATATAAATAACTCAATGAAAGAAATACAGGTAAACAGGTAGAAGCCCTTAAAGAGGAAACAAATAAATCCCTTAAAGAAATACAGGAAAACACAAACAGGTAAAGGAATTGAATAAAGTGGTCTAAGACCTAAAAGTGGAAGTAGAGACAATAAAGAAAACACAAATGGAGGCAAACCAGGAAATGGGAAAACTAGGAAAAAGGTCAGGAATTACAGATGTAAGTATCACCAACAGAATACAAAAGATAGAAGAGAGAATCTCAGGTGTAGATACCATAGAGGAGATTAACACAACAGTCAAAGAAAATTCAACACATAAAAAATTTCTAACTCAAAACATCCAGGAAATTCGGACACAATGAAAAGACCAAATCTAAGAATAATTGGAATAGAGGAGAACAAAGAATTCCAGCTCAAAGGACCTGAAAATGTCTTCAACAAAATCATAAAAGAAAACTTCCCCAACCTAAAGAAAGAGATGGCCATATTGGTACAAGAAGCCTACAAAACACCAAATAAATGGGACCAGAAAAGAAAATCCTGTTGTCACATAATAGTCAAAACACTAAATGCACAGAACAAAGAAGAATATTAAAAGCTGCAAGGGAAACAGGCCAACTAACATACAAAGGCAGACCTATCAGAATTACACCAGACTTCTCAATAGAAACTATGAAAGCCAGAAGAGCCTAGTCAGAAGTCATGCAGACTCTTAAGAGAACACAAATACCAGTCCAGGTTATTATACCCAGCAAAACTCTCAATCAACATAGATGGAGAAACAAAAATGTTCCAGAAAAAAATTCAAAGGAAAGCATCAATACAAGAAAGATACCTATACCAAAGAAAAGACAAGATATTAAGCATCTCACGACAAAGCCAAATGGAGAAAACCACAAGCACATAAAGCTACCTACAAAAGCAAATATAATAGGAACCAACAGTCATCTGTCTTAAGTATCTCTCAATATTAATGGATTCAACTCACCTATAAAAAGACATAAGCTAACAGACTGGATACGCAAACAAGATCCAGTATTTTGCTGCATACAAAAAACACACCTCATTAACAAAGACAGACATTATCTCAGAGTAAAAGAATGAAAAAGGGTCTACCAAGCAAATGGTCCCAAGAAACAAGCTGGAGTCGCCATCTTAATATCAAATAAAATAGACTTTCAACAAAAGTTATCAAGAGTGATGAGGAAGGACACTTCATATTCATCAAAGGGAAAAATCTACCAAGAGAAAATATCAATTCTGAACATCTATGCCCCAAATGGAAGGGCAGCCACATTCATAAAAGAAACTTTGGTAAAGTTCAAAACACGCATTGAACACCACAGGATAATAGTGAGGGACTTCAACACCCCACTCTCACCAATCGACAGGTCATTGAAACAGAAACTAAGCAGAGACACAGGGGAACTAATAGAGGTTATGAAACAAATGGATTTAACATATCTCCAGAACATTTCATCCTAAAACAAAAGAATACACCTTCACACATCATGGTATCTTCTCCAAAACAGACCATATAATTGGTCACAAAACAACCATCAACCAATACAAGAAGATTGAAATAATCCCATGCACCCTATCAGACCACCACAGCCTAAAGCTGGTCTTCAATAACAGAAAAAGCAACAGAAAACCCACACACATGTGGAAACTGAACAACTCTCTACTCAATGATAATTTGATCAAGGATGAAATAAAGAAATTAGGGGTTGGGGATTTGGCTCAGTGGTAGAGCGCTTGCCTAGGAAGCGCAAGGTCCTGGGTTTGGTCCCCAGCCCCAGAAAAAAGAAAAAAAAGAAAGAAAGAAAGAAAGAAAGAAAGAAAGAAAGAAAGAAGGAAAGAAAGAAATTAAAGACTTCCTGGAATTTAATGAAAATGTTGATACATCATACCCAAATCTATGGGCCACAATGAAAGCAGTGCTAAGAGGAAAATTCATAGCACTAAGCACACTGGTAAAGAAACTGGAGAGGTCTTACACTAGCAACTTAACAGCACACCTGAGAGCTCTAGAACAAAGAGAAGCAAATTCACCCAAGAGGAGTAGACCACAGGAAATAGTCAAACTCAGGGCTGAAATCAACCAAATAAGAGAACAATACAAAGAATCAGCAAAAACAAAAGTTGGTTCTTTAAGAGAATCAGCAAGATAGATAAACCCCTAGCCAAACTAACTAAAGGGCCCAGAGACAGTATCCAAATTAACAAAATCAGAAATGAAAAGGGAGACATAACAGAAATGGAGGAAATTCAAAAACTCATCAGATCCTACTACAAAAGCTTATATCAACAAAACTGGAAAATCTAGATGAAATGGATAGTTTTCTAGACAGATACCACAAACCAAAGTTAAATCAAGAGCAGGTAAACATTCTAAACAGGCCCATATCCCATAAGGAAATAGAAGTCATTAAAAATCTCCCAACCAAAAGAAGCCCAGGGCCAGATGGATTTAGTTCAGAATTCTACCAGACCTTCAAAGAAGACCTGATACCTATATTCCTCAAACTATTCCATAAAATAGAAACAGAAGGAACACTACCTAATCCATTCAATGAAGCCACAATTACTCTGATACCTAAACCACACAAGGACCCTACAAAAAAAAGAGAACTTCAGACCAATCTGCTTATGAATATTGATGCAAAAAATACTCAATAAAATCCTCACAACCCAAATCCAAGAACTCATCAAACCATCATTCACCACGATCAAGCAGGCTTCATCCCAGGGATGAAGGGTGGTTCAATATATGAAAATCCATTAACATAATTCACCATATAAACAAACTAAAAGAAAAAATCACATGACCACCTCCTTAGATGCAGAAAAAGCATTTGACAAAATACAACACCCCTTCGTGTTAAAAGTATTGAAGAGATCAGGAATTCAAGGCCCATACCTAACAGCCAATATCAAATTAAATGGAGAGATTCTTGAAGCTATCCCACTAAAATCTGGGACAAGACAAGGATGCCCACTTTCCCCATAACTATTCAATATAGTACTCAAAGTACTAGCTAAAACAATAATACAACAAAAAGAGATCAAGGGGATACAAATTGGCAAAAAAAGAAAGGTATCACTATTTGCAGCTGATATGATAGTATACATAAGTGACTCCAAATATTCTACCAGAGAACTTCTCCAGCTGATAAACAACTTCAGCAAAGTGGCCAGATATAAAATTAACTCAAATAAATCAGTAGCCTTCCTTTATACAAATGATGAACAGACTGAGAAAGAAATTAGGGAAACAATTCTCTTCACAATAACCACAGATAATAGAAAATATCTTGGGGTAACTCTAACCAAACAAGTGAAAGACTTTTTATAATAAGAACTTCAAGTCTCTCAAGAAAGAAATCAAAGATCTCAGAAAATGGAGAGATCCCCCATGCTCATGGATTGGCAGAATTAACGTAGTAAAAATGGTCATCCTACCAAAGGCAATCTATGGATTCAATGCAATCCCCATCAAAATCCCAACACAATTCTTCAAAGACATGGAAAGAACAATTCTCAAATTCATCTGGAAAGGCAAAAAACCCAGAATAGCAAAAATAATTCTTAATAATAAAAGAATGGCTGGGGGAATCATCATTGTTGACCTCAAGCTCTACTTCAGAGAAATAGTGATAAAAAACTACCTGGTATTGGTACAGAGACAGGCAAGTTAATGAATGAAACAGAATTGAAGACCCAGAAATAAAACCACACACTTACACACACTTGATCTTTGACAAAGAAGCCAAAAATATACAATGGATAAAAGAAAGCATCTTCGATAAATGGTGCTGGTCTAAGTGGATGTCTGTATGTAGAAAAATGTAACGACCCATATTTGTCACCATGCACAAAGCTCAAGTCCAAGTGGGTCAAGAACCTCAACATAAAACCAGACGCCCTAAATACAATAGAAGAGAAAGTGGGAAAGAGCCTTGAACTCATTGGCACAGGTAGAATTTCCCTAAACAGAACTCCAATGGCTCACGCTCTAGGATCAAGAATTGATAAAGAAAATGTGGTTCATTACTCAGCTATTAAGAACGAGGACATCCTGAGTTTTGCAGGCAAATGGATAGAACTAGAAAATGTCATCCCGAGTGACGTAGCTCAGATCCAAAAAGAATTGCATGGTATGTTCTCACTAATAAGTGGATAGAAACAGTGGGAAATGCTGCAGAAGACGGAGACTTAGTTTATAAGAATACTAGACTATGCTAATTACGAAGATTAACCCCTCTGCCCTCCTTTTTTTTTTTTTTTCATCATGATAAGTGCAAAGCCTACAAAAGCAAGGAGTATTTCTGGGAGGCACACCAAGTGTAAAGTGTAGGTGAATACTTTGCTTACAAAGGAAAAAGTTAAGCTGCACTTATAAAAGACCACAACATCTTTTTTTTTTTTTTTTGGTTCTTTTTTTCGGAGCTGGGGACCGAACCCAGGGCCTTGCGCTTCCTAGGCAAGCGCTCTACCACTGAGCTAAATCCCCAACCCCAACATCTTTTTTTTTAATCTTCACTCTATACTAGGGAATTAGACTGAGAAGAAAAAAAAATGTAACACCTTCAGTCATATTATCAAAAGGTGACCTTCTCCGTCCACTATCTCTGCGGCGCAGCCCATCTCCCAGTAGCGTTGCTGTCCCAGCTAAATGCAGAAATGTAGTTAGGAAAAACTAATTAACCATTGGATGGCACATGGAAAATCAATAGAAGAATAGAGTGACCTTCTTCTGCTTGTGGGCTCCTGTCCTCTCTTCCCAAGGGAAGGCAGAATGAACATCCATACTGTGAAGAGTGAAGACGCCACCGTCATCACCTCCTCATCTCTACAACCTGCCATCACCATGAAGGGGAGTCCACCCACAGCTGGGGTCACAGGTGTCACACAGCATCGCAGAACTGCGCATGACCTCACTGAGATGTCCCCCAGCAGCCAGGGGTGTGCTGAGGAGAGAATAGTGCAGTAAGAATCCAAGAAACGAATTCTACACCGTGTCCTTAAAATTGATGTGTTTGGTGAAGAAAGATAAAAGATATCTTTCAGAGCATAAAGGTGCTCCTGACAGAGTCCCTACTCATCTGCCTGGCCCCTCTCAAAGGCCTGGAGCTGGTCTTCCATGCTGGATCAAAAGCAGTAGAAGAGAACCAACTCTTTCCAGACCATGGTGAGAGCTTAGTGGACTCATTCAGATGTGAGGCTAAGTCTTTCATGTACTGCTGGGTCCTTCTATCACCTCTCAGATTTATCCACACCCAAAATGTGGGACCGGAGATATGGCTCGACAGTTAAGAACACTGGTTGCCCTTAGAGGGTGCTCAGTTCCCAGCGCCCACGTGGTGACTCAACATCTTTAACTCCAATTCTAAGGAATCCAATGCCTTCTTCTAACCTCAGTGGACACCAGACATGGTTCACAGCCAAACATGCAGAAAAAATTCATACACACATAAAACAAAAATAAATACTTTTTAAAAAACTGAGTTGCTTATAGATAATGTTTAATCTTCTCATCTTTCAAATTGGGTCACAAGTTAGTGAAAAGTAGCTAAAATATTATTTATGCATTCAGTGAGTAGGTATTAATTGCCAGTTGTAGTCAACTATAAATCGTTCTATAAGAAACTTGAGGACAGGGGGAGGAGGAGGAGCAGGAAGAGAAGGAGCAGAAGGAGAAAGAAAAGAATGAAGTGAGGGAGGAGGAGATGGAGGAGGAGATGGAGGAGGAAGTAGAGAATGACTGGAGGAGAAGGAAGAGGAGGAGGAGGAAGAAGAAAAAAGAAGAAGGAGGAAGAAGAAGAAGAAAAGAAGGAAGAGGAGGAGGAGAAGGAGGAGGAGGAAGAAGAGGAAGGAGGAGGGGAAGGAGGAGGAGGAAGGAAGAAGGAGGAGGAGGGAGGGAAGGAGGGAGGGAGGAGGAGGAGGGAGGAGGAGGAGGAGGAGGGAGGAGGGAGGAGGAAGGAGGAAAAAAAGAAAGGGAGGAGGAGGAGGAGGAAGAGGAGGAAGAGGAGGAGGAGGAAGGGAGCTCTGACCTGAGAGTCAAACTGTTTAGCCTAACTTCATGAGTAAGCTGGCAAAAAAGAGCTAGGCTGTTCCCTTCTCTAGGACCAGATGAAGAGCACTAACAACACAAACCCCAAGTGCGACTGACAGCACAGTGCAGTAGCAACGAGCAAACAGAAGCGGATGTCATCTTTTTAAAGTAGATGACGAGCTGTTTTGGACACAGTAAAGGGACAACTCTCCCTTGTTAAGAGATAGAGATAGAGTGAGTTAGCCATGGGGAAATGGGTCAGAAAACAAGTACCCAGAGGCATGTGCCACTTCTCTGAGTCTGCTAAATGCTGTCACCTGAGAAGGGATGGGCTCCTCTATTGCTGTCCATCTTGTATAGGGGATTAGCTCTCAGGCCTTTGAGAGACTCAGGTAAAGGAACAAAGGATAGGAGTTTATTAAAACCCCTTTACCTGCCTTACCTAATGTGAGGCTTCTAAATGGAAGCTGAGGAGTTGGGCGTCTCCCATTCTAACCAAGGAACCTTACCAAAGCCACAACCACTGTATAAACGGGTGTTTGGGCACCAGGTGTATGTATTAAGTGAGGATATGACTTCTCCAAGGCATGGTTGAGGATATGGGGTTTTTGGGTTTGGTTTTGGTTTTGTAGCTATGAGGAAGAGTCCAGAGCAGAGACAATAGTAGACTAAACACAAGCAGTAGACTGAACAGAACCGTAAGAGGAGAAAGAGGAGCAGAGCAAGAGAGGAGGAGCAAAAGAGACAGAGAGTGGGAGCCAAGAGGACAAAGAGCACATGGCCGAAATGACAAGGTTCCATAGGAATAAGAAGCTGGGGGAGGGGAAGCCCATGGGCTGGACAAGTTTAGGGTAGGGACTGGGGTGAGAGGGGATGGGAGGAGCCAGGTCCCAGCATGGATTCTGTAACAGGGATTTGCAATGCTGACTTGGAATGCTAATAGGCACTACAGTTAGACATTTGTCTGGAATTGTTTTTGGACTCAACATTCACCAAGTGCGAAGACACAGTACTTGAACATTTCAAAAGGAAAAGCAGCTGATTCCCAGCAACCATGATGGCCCTAGTGCTAGGTAGTTATGGTACTGAGGGAACATGAATATGTTTCCTTAGGAAATTACTGATTAAGAAAGCAGAGAAGGAATTCTTCAGGGATCTAGGACACGTGCGTGTGTACACACACACACACACACACACACACACACACACACACACACTTTGAAACTAAAACCAGAAGTGGTCAGACAAAACAGTTCAGTGAGAAAAAGGTGCTTGCCACCAAGGCTAAGAGTCAGAGTTCAATGCCTAGGACCCACACAGCAGAAGGAGAGAATCGATTCTAGAATATTGTCCTCTGACCTCCATGCATGCCCCTTGTCATGTGCACACACACTCATGAACACAAGATAAATAAATGCTTAAAATTTTTGTAATGAAATTGAGATCCAATTATCCTATTTGAAATTATCAAGTTTGCAAAGCAAAACAGGATTAACAAGGAGGAAATACATCGTCAATGATTCTATTTTATGTAAGTAGACAAGAAATAAAGGGCAGAGGCTAGACCTACAATATAAAATTGTTAAATCTCTAAGAGCTCTACAAATAAGTTATACAAATTTGACATTATCATAAGAAAATCCCACTCCAGAGGTGTGCATATGACAGAGACAAGATAATGCGTGGGATGTGAGATAGGAGGTGCTATGGGTTATGAGGAAAGAAAGGGTTAAAGCATTAAAACTGGAAAATATAATGTAATATAGAAAGTACCAAAAATAGACCACATAGGCCCTTGGTTTAATTGCCATCCCCCAAACTCTAAGGTTAGAAATGTGTATTATATCAGGATTGCTTTTAAAAAGTCAGCCATAAACCAGGTAAATATACTAAAACCAGAACTGTAATGTTGATCTGAACAAAATAACTTCATCATATAAACTGTAAAAGTAAAAGGCACATTCAAATATCTCAGTAGATATAGAAAGGGCCCTTAAAACTACAAATTCAGCTGATGAGATGGCTCAGTGGACAAAGTGCTTACTTTATAAACCTGATGACCTGCATTCCATTCCCAAACACAGCTACAGTTAAAAGAAGAACCTCACAAAATCGTCCTCTGACCTCCACACATGAACACCCAATCCTGTCATATACACATACTAACTATAGTAAAATATAGTTTACAAATCAAGAAAAAATAATCGAAATAAGATAATAGTGTTTCAAATCAACCAAAAATAAGTCAAAATGAAACTTAAAACACAAAATCATCTAATAATACTGAACATCTACTCATGATTTTAAAAACATAAATTTGAAAATTAGAAACTGTCTCTTAATTTAATAAACAACATCTTAGGAAATACAAATACATTCAGGACGAACATAATTTAAATAATAAAACTCTTCTCATAGTAAAACAAATGGAAACCTCTTAAACCTGGTGTAGACATTTAGAAATGCCTAAAATCATCCTTAATGGGAAAAGAAAAGTGAACATTCCATGTAGGATCAGGAACAATGCAAATGTTTCTCTTCCCATCCTGTCATTCAAGTACCATGTAGACCCCAAGCAATAAGACAAGAAAAGAAGTTAAAAGCCTGGAGGGAGAAGTAAAATGAATGTTACTTGCAGATGGTTTGATCATCAGCATTAAAATCCTAATGGAATTTTTTTGGATTCTGCTAAAACTTACTAGTCAGTATGTTGAAATTAAAGACCCATGCTTGTTTTTTTTTCTATACACTAGAAGGAAAGCTTTTCAACAAACAGTACAGAAAAATTATACCAAAATGTGAAAATATGTCCTTAAACAACGTGTAAAAAATAGATTATGTTAATCATGGAATAAATTAAGAGCTAAAACGGTGTAATCTCTAGTTGGTAACTATACAAGGATCTCCAGTGTAACATTGTTTCCAATAAAGGAACTAGACATAACTACAATTATCTGTTATAATTATTACATAAAATGAAAGGCCATCCAGCCCCTCGTTTGTTGGTGATGGGATGTTGCTAAATAACACAGGCTGGTCTTCCACATTCATCTTCCTGCTCCTCCATCAACCAACCGCTGTTGGAATCAAAGCTGCCTGGCATCACCTTAAAAGGTTTTTATTTTCATTCTTAAATTGTACAAAGGAAATGATAACTGTGTTATAGAGTGTTTATATTTATAGCTAATTTATGCAATGTTTCTGAATTTGTGTTTTTGTAAATCTGTATGATATAGAGTGTGTGTGTGTGTGCGTGTGTGTGTGTGTGTGTGTGTGTGTGTGCGTGTGCGTGTGTGTGTGTGTGTGTGTGATAAAAGTTTTGCGTAGTGTTTTAGAAGGGGCAGAGAAGTTAGGAGGAAAGATTAATCATCAGATCCAGGACCTCCTGCATGCTAAGCACACACTTCCCACTGAGCCACGTCCCCAGCTTAGACAAAAATTCTCAAACTTTAGGGAGTGACACCAGGAAGAAGAGGCATCGGGGGAAAAAGGAAAATAATATGTCTTCTTTTACACTTTTTTCTTTTTTGCAATGCACATGTTTACTCTATTTTAAAAGATAAATTAAGGAAAGGGGGAGAAGCGAATGAGAAATCTCTGGAAGGGGAAGTCTTCCTGTCTGGATTTACGGTGAGGTGGAGAGGGGGGTGCGAGAGGCTGGAGAGGGCATGGGTGTGGGGGGCAGGGACCACAGGAAGCAGAAGGCCACCCTGAGAAGAGAGGACGCAGGGAGGAGCAGGAACCTGAGCAGACCCTGCCTGAGACAGAAGGGACTGGCAAGTTGTCTAGGAATTCCTCATCCCTGCCCTCGGAGGGCCACCAAGCGTAGGTCCTTAGAGCCCACCACACCTCCTAGGCCGTTCTTTTTGGAAGCGTCCCCCACCCCCAACACACACACAAACCAATGTGAGATTCTCACAAGCTGGCCTCAGCCCTTACAGAATATCTTCATTTAGTCCCTAATGGAGGTGTCTTACCTGCGACAGGTTCAAATCAAAGCAACCTGCAGCCTGCGCCTGCCTGCCCGGACCTCCTAGGGTTGGTCAAGCCTATCAAGTAGGATATAAATAGAAACCTGTCCGGCAACATTCTGTGCTCAGGAGGCTGACGCCATTGCAGAATATTGCTATTCAGAAGCCTCTTCAAGATGGTAGGTAGAGCACAGTATATATAAGCCACAACTCAGGAAAAAGGTTTTCAAACCTATAGAGCTTTTAAGAAGAGAAGCATTTTAAAAGGCAGAGGGAACATATATATTGTATATTATAATACATTGTCATATAGCACACATATAATATATACTAAATACAGCGAACATCCAGAGATATGCACAGTGAGAGCACACATCCCTGGCAGCTATGAACACACAAGGGAATAATTCCTGACATAAACACAAGCTAGCACCACATGGTCATACTGCCAGAGTAGGAACTGATTTCTTCACCACAACCTAGCTGCACACTGATAGGACCAGTTCAAGCAAGCTCTGACGGCATCTCTTTGGAAGGCTGCCCTCATGTTCCTGCTGACAGGAACCTTCCTTTGATGGCCCCACTGATTAGATACTCTTTCCTAGTTCTTACCACGTAGCCCGACATTTCACTGGTTGCAGATTGGTCTTCTCCGCTAGTGAGCTCCCTGTACATAGAGGCCATGCCTTAGTCCCGTACTCTGACCTATAGGTAAATAGCTATCAAACTAATGCTCAATAGATGTTCCATACTGGAACAAAACCCTGTGAGGTTGATGGTGTAAATCTCAGAGCTCGGGAGGTCGAGGTTGGAGGATCAGAAGTTCAAGGTCACCCTGGCTATGTAGGGCATTTAAGGCTAGTCTGGACTACATGAGACGCCATGCTGGCTAGTTTTTATGTCAACTTGACACAAGCTAGAGTCAACTGTGAGGAGGGAGCGTCACATTAACTCAGTTAAGAAAATGACTCCATAGATGAAGCTGTAGGCAAGCCTGTAGGATGTTTTCCTAATTAGTGACTGATGGGGGAGAGCCCAGCCCATTGTGGGTGATGCCATCCCTGGGCTGGTGGTCCTCGGTTCTGTAAGAAAGCAGGCTGAGCGAGGTATAAGGAGCAAGCCAGTGGGCAGAACCCACCCAAGCCTCTGCATCAGCTCTGTCTCCAGGTTTCCACCCTGTTCCTGCCTTGGCTTCCTTCAATAGGCCATGACATGTAATATGTAAGGCAAATAGACCCTTTCCCCCCAAACTGCTTTTGGTCGTGATGTTTTATCAAAGCAATAGAAACCCAAACTAAGACTGAGTGTGTCTCAACTAAACAAATACCAATTAGATTTTTCTCCTTGAAAATAAAACCTTGTTGGTCTAGGTAGATGGCTCAGCAGTTAAGAGCACTTACTGCTCTTGTGGAGAACCTGAGTTCCATTCCTAGGACCCGAACCAAGTAGGTCAGAACCACCTGTAGTTCCAGCCCTAAGGAATCTGATGTTCACTTCTGGCCAGGATGCCTTCCTTCACATGCTCCGACCTACACATAGACAAACACATATACATATGCTTTTTAAAAATTACAAATCTTTGTAAACACTGATTCCATGCAATATTAGTAAACTAGAACATTTACTAAATCCTACAGTTCAAATACTATCTTTCTTAACGCACATATTTCTACTGTTAGGCATGGTGACACACACATTTAATGCCTCCTAGCATTCAGGAAGCAAGGCAGGATGATCTCTCTGAATTCGATCATGTCTTAACGTGAGCCAATCATGTGGCTCAATGTCTCTGAGCAGGGCAGCAGATGACTTGAGGTGGGGAGGTCTGGCATTTTGTCTTCAATAGGAGCCTGGAAGTGAGGGCCGTCAGCTATGAAAGTGCTTTGGGTGACGTGTGGGAGCAATGGCCAGGGTAAGAAGTCCGTCCCTGACCTACTAGTCAGGACTCTGGGACATTCATGGGTGTCCCAGTCACCCTATTCACAGAACCGCACCCCTTGGGCAACCAGGCTCAGCCAATAGTTGCTCCGCCTGGGTCACTGCTCCGAGCTCCAGAGAGCACTGGGCTCCTAGAGCTGGCAGGACAAGGAAAGTGGTGCACGCTAAATCTGATTTACAGAGAAAGCAGATAAAATGGCAGTTTTCATAGGCTGGTCATTTGTCCTATTGCCCTACTCTCACAAAATAGCTTCTGTGGATTACAGTCTTAACACAGACCTTACTTGTAGAAATGCTCAAAAAGCCAAGAGTAACTGGAAAAGCACCAATAATCAGTCACAACCCACTCTGTAAAACACTTGGTTTGCCTTACTTCTTGCGCTCCAGGATGGAAAGCTACCAAGTTGTAGCGTAAATCAAAAGAGAGGGACAGGAAAGATGGCTCAGTGGTAAGAAGAACACGGACTTCTACAGAGGACTCAGCTTCAATTCCCAGAACCACCATGGCCACTCACAAATCTCCACGTAACTCCAGTTCCAGAAGCTCTGATCACTTCTTCAGACCTCCCAGGGCATCAGGATAGACACATGCAGGCGAAACTCATGCTCATAAGATTAATAAATCTAAATATTTTTATCAAAATAAAAAAATGCTATGATTAGGTCGAGGAATCTAAATGAGCAAGACGGATTAATTAATCCTAGCAAATCCCAAATTGCTTTACGGATAGGCAACCTGCTTATGAAGGCCTGCTTCTCGGAGAAAGTGCTGTCAGCTCCACGCTGAAGACACACCTGTCACCACTGCCACCAGGCCACCGTAGGTCACATTAGAAAAAGATGACCCTGCAGCAAGGGAACGCAACCTTTTGTAAGGCGCATGGCTTGGCAAGCAGAGCATGTCTGACTCTGGACCTCCTATCACCTCGGCTACCCCTCTGTCAGCTGCTCTTCCTGCCCCAGCCCCCTGCACCGCATTCTCACCCAGCTGTCTGCCATGGGGTCTTGTGAACCGTGTGAGTCCATTAAATAACTATTGCTTTTATAACAGGGCCCTAGGATCTCCAGCATCCATCCACACAGGCCCTTCAGATCTGCTGCTCTTGCCCTCTTAACGCCTCTTGCTCTTGACCCTTCCTCAGCTTCTCTTGGGTCCAATACCCTTGCAATTCCTTTGACCACAAACCACTGTCCCATTCCCCTCTTACCAGGGCTTCCTGGCAACCTCATTTAACTCATCTTCAGAGGATGCTTCTAGAACCATTGCCATAGTGTGGATTCTGACCTGTGGGCTGGCACTGACAACCTGTCTCGGTGCCTCCACAGAAACACAGTGTTAGCACAGACATCAAGAGGAAGGGGACCACGAAGTGGCAGGAGAAGATGTACAGCTCCGTGAAGTGGGAACTTCCTGAGGGGTTGAGCTGCAAAAGACATGAACTTGCCTTTGCCTTTTAGTCGTTTCTCCTAACCCAGACCTTTGGTTGGGTGGAAGGCTGACCTTTTGGGGAGAGGGGACCAGGAGTGGCATGCATGACTCCCTCTGACAAGGGAGATAACGGGGCTAGAAGAAGCAACAGTGGTAGTGGCATGGTGTATCCTTCCTTCCATAAGGATCCATGTCCCCACTGCTTATAAGGGGTTAATGACCATGCGGACTGACCCCAGAGAAGGAACGTGAAGCATTTCTTCCTTAAGGGACACTGGCACCAGGAACAGCAGCCATGTAGATCCTGGCAAATCTGTGAAGTCTCTTCACTTTTAACACCCTCCCTCCCCTCCGTCTGGAAAATGGAGTAGCTGAACTAGTCTCTCAAAGTTTATTGTAGGCCATCCTTGCTGAGTTGATCAAACCTGGGGCTGTTGACCCCGAACCTCCAAGAGAGACACCCAAGCTTGAAGCCACCGATGCCCGGGTTGACCTCTGAGTTTCCTTATACGATGGCCGATGGATTTTAAATGCTAAACATCAATAATACCAGAAGAAAGAGAGATTTGTGACATAGATTTGCGATTTGCTTAATATTGTTCAGATTGCTACCTAATTCACAGGCCAGTCACGACGTAGCCACCACTAAGGAACAAGACGTAGCCATAGCCATGACAATGATTAACTAAATGATCAGATTTTTCACTTCCTTACCAAAGCCTAGGGAAATCTGAGCTGTGGCTGCCTTAAACCTCTCTGAGTGAAATACGTTTAAAAGCAACTGCAAATTACTGATGACTAATGCCCTCCAATTTGGCCTCAAGCTGAGAGACTGTGTGCAGAAATAAAGTGTTTTATATTCCCACAGGCTTGCTCTATCATAGACTGCAGGGGACAAATCAAGTGGCTGTGAACATGTTAGGTGCACGTGTGTGCTCTCTGTGAGCTATGTCCATGATGTATACAGGGGTCACAGTTGTGATTGTGTGGCTGTAAGGCACATGTGGTGTATGTATGTGTATGTTAGTGTTGAAATCAGTACTGAAAAAGCACATTTCCCCTATTTAATGGGAGTTCAACAGCCCAGACAAGGGCAGAGCTGGCTCTGAGGATCCAGGATCTGGGACGCCTAACAGGGACCCAAGGCCAAAGCCCCCCCTCTCTCTTTCTCTCTCTCTCTCTCTCTCTCTCTCTCTCTCTCTCTCTCTCTCTCTCCCTCCCTCCCTCTACACACACACACACACACACACACACACACACACACACACACACACACCAGTTGCCTTTCATCGAGGGTAGCCACATCTGCCCTTTGCAGAAAAGCAATCTCAAGTGAGCCCAGACGAAAGCTTGAAGGAAGATAACTGCAGCTCACGTGGATGACCTATTTTCTGGATCCAGCTTTTGTGCAGCTCTCATTTCTTCAGAGAACGGCAGACCTTTTAGGGCCCAGAAAACAAAGCAGACTGCATTGACTAGAATGTAGGGAACACCGTCACATCACCAAAGGACTTTCTTTAAAGATTATTCAGTGCATGTGTGTTTTGTGTCAGTGTTATGTCATAAGTGTGTTATTGATTTCTGAGCCATCTCCCCAGCACCAGAGGAAAGGCCTTGCTTCCCGTCCAGGTCCTGAGTGGGTTAGCCTCAGATGACTATTATGGGAGGGACTGACACATCCATCAAATCCTTGCTGGCTTTACTTCCCCATTAATCAAGATTAACTTGAGGGCAACAAGCAGTGAGTGAACCTACTGTGTGTCACATTAGCACATCAGGCACAATGACAGCCACTCTTGAGGGGTCCCCATGCATGTCATTTGATAATTTCAATTCTTTATGTCCGAACTTCAGGCTGCAAAGGCCCTTCCTTCCCAGCACTGCCCAACCCAAACAAATCATCTCAGAGTGCTGGGCTCAGTCGCTGCAGATCTCTTTAGAACTACAGATGTGACAGGACCCATAGCATTGTTAGTGGGTGGTCTCTGAGGTTGGAGGAGCATCTGATAGCTTTCAGTGACACACCCTGGGATGTTTGCAGAAGACTGAGGTAAGGAGAGAAAATGGAAGCCAGGAATAGGAAGCCAGGAAGCTTCCCTTCAGGTCAGCATGCCACCTGAGACCCTCGAGTATCCGAATCCTGCAGAGCCGCAGGAGCCCAACAGTGCTGTGTCTGGTGAGCCCACAGATTCACAGGAAGCAGCCGATCAGCTCAGGATCAAGGCTCAAGTTGGAGGATGTGGAGGATGTAGGTGCTGTTCTGGAGGACGCAGTGAAGTGGTTGGTGTGGACACAGCACACACAGGAGCGGAAGTCAGAGCCCAGGGATGCACAGGAGGATGCAGAAGGCAAGGTCGTGCCTAAGAGACCAAGTGCCTTGCTGCTGTTGGTCAATAATGATCTCTCGCCTTTTCATTTGCTGCTGTAGGGATCTTCTATCTCAACATCAATGGACTCAACGATCTTAAAGGGAATGTGGGAGCTGGGGCGATGGCTCAGTGGTTAAGAGCACTTGCTGCTCTACCAGAGGACCCAGGTTTGAGTGACAGCTCCCACACTGCAACTTCAGTTCCAGGGTAGTTAGTGCCCTCTTCTGGCTTTCACAGACACCAGGCAAACATGTGGCACACAGATGCACATGCAGGCAAAACACCCATACGCATAGAATAAAGAGAAAGAAAGGACGTGTTCCCCATCTCTGTAGTACCTACCGAATACATAGCAGTCACACACAGGCTAGCTCAGAGACGCAGGCTGCCCATCACTGGAATTAATGTATTCACCATCTTGTCTGCTTGGGAATAAACTAAAGACTGTGAACAGGATGCTAACCTGACCAGTCTGGTTCCAGAAGAGGGATCATAAGGACACTGAACAGTAGCACTGGATTAGAGTTCAACAGTCCCATTGGGGCAGAACTTTCCCACAGCATGCGTGGGGAGCTGAGATCTTTACCTTAGAAGTGACAGGAGAGCTACTGGTGAAGGGATGCTGGGAATCTGGTTTAAGAATGCAAGGGAGGGAGGGCAGATCAGGGAAAACAGCAGGGTCCCAGGTCAGCAGGGAGTTACAGCCTGTGAAACAGGGACACAGAAGGTCACAGTCTGCCCAAGCTGAGGGTAAAGATACCAGCTGCCCCTGCACAGGAGTGGCCCAACAGACTGCACTAGGATTGTCCCTGCCTTCCCGGAGGGTTTGGGCCTGGTAATAGACCTGCCTCCTCCCTCCTCGCCTTAACCGGAACAGTACGTCTTAGCTCAGAGGGACCTCTAGAGAGAGAAATGGGATCCTGAAAGAAGTTAGCCAGCGGTCTGCTCTGCTCCACACCAAGCATTTCCACAGTAAGAACTGAGGGCCCAGTCCCAGTGTGAGAGCAGCTGCAGCCTGGCAGCCATATCCCTAATTCCTTAGCTAGATAGAACCTATGCATTTTAGATTTGCTTGGGCTACTATCCCCAGTGGAGCTAACAACAAAAGCACCATAGAAGCACGCGCGTGCGCATGCGCAAGCACACGCACGTGCACACACACGCGTGCACACACACACCCCATACACCTTACCAGCAGCAGCAGCAGCAGCAGCAGCTCAGAATGCTGCATAGAGCTTTGAAAATGCCCCAAACATCACATAGCATCATGTAGACAGGGACCCACCATGTCCCCAATACCTTGCCAGATCCTGTGCTAGGTGTGGGACCACATAAAATTAAAATAGATCAATGAGCAGATGAATGAATGAATGAATGCAGTTTTATTCCACAAAACATGTAATATACCTGACAAATGAGGGTATGAGATTCATTTTTTCCTAGTAAAAATAGGTTTTTTTCATCACACTGGTTCATAGTCAAATATGCCCATGTGTATGCACAAGAGCAACCTCCAACACTCACAGTAGAAAGGCTTGGTCCTCCAGAAGGGAGGGCCATTGAAACCAACTTCCTTGTAGTTTTATGGAATTCCAGCTACTTGGTGGCTGAAAAACTGCAAAGGTAGACAAAAGTGCTAACTTCTGGCTTTCCCCCCTAGGTCCTTTCTCCTAAGAACGTCCTATTACATTTCACTCTAAACAGATGCATTTCAGGCAGAAGCGAATCATCCATTTTCTGCTCTATATTACTATCCACATTTTCATTTCATGGGTTTTATCCCTCAATTCCAAATGACATTCTAAGTCAAATGAGAATTTAACCAATGTCACCAACTAATAGCTTGTTTGCGGTTTTGTTTTGTTTTGTTTTGTTTTTTAAATAAGTCTTGGTGGTGAGAAGAGGGCACTGGGTGTTAAAACAGGACAGGCAATGTATGCAGTGACAGATTAAACACTGTATGAATCAGAAACATACCTATATCTGTTGCCCACATATATGCACAGTGTTAGACATGTGAAGACCATGCTTGTGCTTACACAGACACAGAAAGAATGGTTGGAGGAGGAGAGACCTGCTGAGGACTGTGGCTTCCATGTGGTTTATGTACCAACAAGGCGGCAGCATCTTTAGAGAAGCCTTCTCCCACCATCTTAAATACTTAAAACTATTTGACACTGTCATACCCGTTCCCTAATCAGACTTTGGATGAGATCGTGTTGAAATACTTTTAGAATCCACATTTTTAAAAGAGTCCTTCTAATCCACCCTTTAATCAAAGGACGGTGTGTCTTATTCTGTCAAAAAAAATATGCAATGGTGCCTAGGACAAGACCACTGGCCTCATGAATGTTTGGCAAAGAAATATAGGGTGTTATAAGCATCGGGGATAGAAGCCCTGTGGTGGTTATCCCTCTGGGACACACTGAAAACATCTGGGGAGATTTTAACATCCTTAGCCTCAGGTTCCAGCCTTGGGAATTCTAGTTTAATTGGTCTGGGCTACAGCACTGAGAACCTTTGGGTATTAAAGCCTCCCAGCCAAAGAGACAGGGTCTGAGGATCCTGGTGTGTACCCCAGTCCTGGCCAGCAGGAGAAGCCCTGCAGGGCTTGTTCAATAGACTGTCAGAGTCCTGACACTCCCTGAGGATGAAGACCCCAGAGTGTGCATCTCTTAGGAGTTATCAAGAGATGTGGGAGCATACCATAAGAAACGGTGCACCAGGGATGGTGGAGGAAGGGAGGATGATCTGTGCTCTGTCGAGGAGAGCACCATTGAAAGGCCCAGAGAAGAGGCTGAATATGGGCAAGAGACTTCCTGGAATCAAGGACTTCCTGTAGCGCCAGTTTATCTGCAGGGCAATAGATCAGTATGCAATGAGGTCTAAGGGCAGGTGGGTGTCTACCTGGTTCTGGCATCTGTAGTTTTCAGTGATGGAGAAATGACTTCTCCAGACGAAAGAGACAGATCCTCCCCACCCCTCTTGCCTGTTTGACGTTTTATTTTTCAATAACATTTCACCAAACTTCACAAGCTGTCCTTGAACTCACTCGACAGTCGAGGTGAGCCTTGAACAGGCAACCTTGCTGCCTCAGCCTCCCGAGTGGCTGAGATGACAGACCTGGCTTACAAATATCCTCTCGAAGGAATCCACGCAGCAGGAATGTCCCATGAGTTGGCCCTTAACTCTCTGATCACTCAGACATCTAGGCTGGATTATTTTTGAAAGACAGGAAACACTTTGTATGTATGACATTTCATGTCTCCATGGTCCCCTTGCAAATGCCACCTCCTCCAGTTCTTACAGAACTCCCGGAACGAGGGCTGAGAGCATCAGTTAGTGTTAGAGGACTTGTCTAATAGGCCCCAGGTCCTGGGGCTAAACCACCACTGCCATGGAAGGGGAAAAAGGAGGAGGGGGGACAGAAAGAGGGAGGGAGGGGGATAGAGAAGGAGGAAAGGAGGGAGGGAGGGAGGGAAGGAGGGAGGGAGGAATGATAGAAGGAGGAAAGGGGGAGGGAGGGATGATAGAAGGAGGTCCATAGGCCTCTACTGTGTGCTTTCACCAAAGCTCTAGCCAGCTAACCACTCCTGCTCCCATCTGCCTCCCTAATCCCCTCCACACTCCCACCTCCCAACCCCCACCCCGTGAGCATTTTTACACTTTACACTCATATGTCTCTACTTAGTGATTTTAGGTTAAAGCCACTGCTGGAAACATGACTTGAACATGCAAATGGTTTCTGCAACCCATTTAGGAAAAGACATAGCACGACTAGATAACCATCAGAAGAAAGAAGAAAGGTAAAATATCTGAAGACAGTCCCCCCCCTGCCCCCCCCCCCCCCCCCCCCCCCCCTCCTCATGTGAGCCGTCTGCAGCCGCTGGCTCTGCTGCCTTTCTCTTCCTCACTTAGGTGCTGAGCAGGGCTCCCACGGTGCGCTCCCATCTACCTGACTTGCGGTCTCAGGAAGAGCAATTAATTAGCTTCTTAATTCTCCTAAGGACCTCTGGCCCTCTCTAACTGCCCATCACAGAAGAGCTTTCATCTCTCAGTCCTCCCCAGTCAGGAAAGGCTACATACACTTGAAGACGTGCTGTCTGCCCAGGCCAGCCCACACCTGCTATGCTTCAACCCAGAGAGGTTTCCTTGGCAACCATCCACATCACTACCCCCACCGTTCCTGCTTGGTAAGCCCTGGTATTAGCATAGAACAGGACCTCTTTATCGGGATTCGGGATCTGAAACGTTCCTTTCACAATGCCCACGCCCTTGCCAGACTATATTTCCTTGCAGACTGGGATAGCGCCTAACACCAACTGTTCTTATCCCAGTGTCTGGCAAGGGTTCTCAAAACATGTTTGCTGGGTGAGTGGATGTGGTTTAGCAAGCTCCTTTCTGTATGCAAGACTTTAAATACCCAAAGGGCTTACACGCATTGGGTATTTAAAAACAAACTTGACAAAGCAGTTTGCAAACAGGCATATGGTGGTTACCTCAGAGGAGATATGGAAAATGTGAGCATTTGACTTCCTCTGACTCCATTTAAAGAATCAACAATGCATTAGGACGGCAGCCTAAGAACGCAACACAGAGGAACCTTACTGCCTCACACTGGGGTTTCAAGTGGGCAATTGGAGAGGTTGTGCATTGCTCAAAGTCTCCCAGCCAAAAAAAAATTAACAGAAGCTAAAAATCCAGCCAAAGGCTCTGCTCACAATGTGTGTGAGTCCTAGTTCATCTGGGCTTCATCTGCCCCGAGAAAAGGACAACTCTTTGAACCCATCGCACAGCCATAGTTGCACACCAGGCTGACCAGCCTTCCATAGGTCACATAAAACCAAATGTAGCAGCAGCCTTTAAGATGGCAGGTACCCTATCAATGCACACTAGCGAGACTGAATGAGTGCGTTGCTAACAGATACACGGAATGCTGTGAGAGAGGAAAAGTCTCAGAAGAAGCACGACACACTGACACTCATTTGGAATCAAATATCACTTCAGCACTTGAAGAGAATTCAGATAATGTGCTTTCTCATTTAATAAGAAAAAGAGGTTCTAATAGGTCACATAGACTTCTAATACAAGAGTGGTGCTCTTAGCCAAGTCAGAGGTAAATTTAATTTTGTGTTAGCTTAGGCCCCGAATAACACTTCAGCATCCTAAAGGACTCGCTATTAAGTCTCCAACGAGAGCAGCCGATGATGAACGGGCAGCTTTGCAATTTAATTGAGACGTGAATTCCTACAGGATCCTTGCACTGTACCAAAGGATTTTGCGTATCTGTTAGTATCGAGAGTTCCCCCCCTAACTTTCAAAATTAACTCCGATAGAAGAGAAATAAATCAAACTTATATAAGATCTATTAGATGTCGGGCTGTTCTTTCCCTGGCAGAAATTCTAATCCTTTTTTTTTTTCTTTTTCGAGAAAAGATTAATGACCAAAGCAACTTAGTCTAAGATTAAAATTCTTTATTTATATTAAATTTATATCGTGTGTCACATATATCAATTCCAGAGGGGTAATTTTCTGTGTTGAATTATTTATAGTCTTTTGTAATAAGATAGCTGATAAACTTTTAAATACTCATGCATCAACGTAATTCCGAGATGGTAAGTGAGGCAATACGGACAACAAAAATCCTGGGACCCTGCAGGATTCGTGTTCGTCTTTTTGTCTACCCGCACGTACGCTCACTCACTGACATAATTGTGTCTGCACTATGTGGTGAACTAAAATGATGGTAAGGAATAATGAGTGATGGTGGCTATTGAATGGTGAATACATAGAATAAATTCTGTGACTTAAGATGACAAATCAGATAATGTCCACTGTGGTAGAGAGAGCAATAAATTATCCAATTATTTGGGTAGTCTATGAATTTTAATATACCTGACCCTGTTATTGTCATTTCTCTAGGAAAGTCTGCCTGGTGTTTGATGTCCCCTACCACCCTAAGACTCTCGTGGTACAAATAAATATTAACTACCATATATTCATCTGCAAAACAATGGGCTGCGTTGTGACATCTTCATAAATCTGTATCACGGACTTCGCTCGCCTTCCTCCCACCTACAAACACGGCTTCACTTGGCCATAAGGACTCCCAATTAAGACACAGCTATCAAAGAAGAAAAGGAAACTTGCTCTGGGTTGGTTAACAGTCACCCCTTCCATTAGTTTCCATGGCTGCTGTACATTTATACAAATTTCACACTTCAAACCAACACCAGCTCGGTCCCGTGCTGACGAAGGGCAGACGTCAGCAGCGGATCTGAGTAGTCACGTTCCTCCTGGAGGCTCGGGTGAGAACCTGCCTTCCCAGCTCATGGCCCCTCCATCTTCAAAGCCAGCGGTTCTCAGACTGCACCCTTGACTATGGCTTCCCTTTCTTCCTCGCTGGACCATGTGATGACAGTGAGCGCTCTAAGGTAATCTCCTTATCCTTCCTTTAACTACAACTATAGCTTTGTTTGCCATGTCTTGTGGCACATAACAGTCTCAGGGCCATAACAGATCCCCCAGGGCCATCACTCTCTACCACACCTCCCAATTCTATAGTTGGCAGACTGGCTGGATGGTCTTGTGTGTCAACTGGACACAAGCTACAGTCATCAGGAAGGAAGGCGCCTCCATTGAGGAACTGCCTCCATGGGATCATTCTCTCAATTAGTGACGTATAGAGTCGGGCTTAGACCATGGTGGATGGTGCCATCACTGGGCTAGTGGTCTTGGGTTCTATAAGAAAGCAAGCTGAGTAAGCCATGGGGAGCAAGCACCCTTTCATAGATTCTGCATCAGCTCCTGCCTCCAGGGTTCTGCCCTGTTTGAGTTCCTGTCCTGACTTCCTTCAATAATGAACAGCAATATGGAGGTAGGTGTAAGCCAAATAAACCCTTTCCACTCCAACCCGCTTCTTGGTTATGGTGTCTCATTGCAGCAAGAGAGACCCTGACTAGGAGAATAGCGTTGCACGCTGTCCCAGAGGTGCTGTGCAGAACTGGACTATAGAACATACTTGGGGGATGAGGGAAACCACTGCTTGAAGTTTGGCTTTGGCCATTTGCTGTGCGTGTGTGTGTGTGTCTGTTTCACTCAGCACGTTTTAAGAGCAGATCTGCTGCAGCTAAGTTTGGGGCTATTACAAGCAGCTGCCATGGGTCTCGTACAAAGCTATTTTGTGTGTAGGAGGGAACACTTTCCTATTTTGTAAATACCCAGGGACAGAATTGTTGGTTTGGCTTCTTATTTTGCTTCAATTAAACTTTATGCTTTCCACCACCACCACTAAGCTTGCAGCATTTAAAAATCTAACCCACAAATCAAAAACAGAGCCAGGCAGTAATGGAGGGAGGGCATGGGAGTCTTGTTCACTCCACCTACCTCACACAGAGCCCTCCAGAAGGTTGGCTAATGTCCTTCACCACCACCAGGATCCAGGTGATTCTGCCCAGGACACCCACACCCCTACTGCCCCCCACCTCTCCCCATGCTTGATTCTCTTCCTGCCTGTATGGCAGGGCATGTCAATCAGCTTCTAGAAGACACTCCTAGCAAAGCGTCTCACAGGAATCCCAGGCAACAAGGGCAAAATTTCAAAGAGCTGTAAGCGGGATTCAGGGGTCCAAGAAGGCTGGAGATTATACAAAGGCCATTGGCCTTGCTGGTCAGGGCTGGCAGTGGGCTTCACATTTGCAGTGGAAACAGAAGCCAGCCTGTAGATGAACAGAAAACACACAGACACGGCTTGTTCATATATGGTGCTGGAGAGTGAGTCATGGGACCAACTGAAATTAGGAAAAGAAGACGCTAGAGTCATTTTTTTCGGCAAAGGCTAAAGAAACAGATGAGGGCACCAACGCCTAAGGTGCAATATCGAGTCTCTCTCGTTGGTGAAATATTTATACCTATTTGTCACCAAGCATGGACTTCACCTTTCAGAAGCTCTAATGAGTAAGTGGGGCCTGTAGGAATGCGCTCCTGGGCCCGGGTCAGGATGACGCAGGCTCGTGTCTATACACGCAAGTCATCTTAAAATTACAAGCGCTGGAGGACTCGTCTGACCCCTTTTGATTGAATCCAACTGGCATAAAAACAAGTAATTGGAGTATTAAGAATCAATTAACGGTGAGCCGGCTGATTGCCGTTATACCTTTAATTAGCAGTATTGGCTTCAGAAGCGTGGGGCCTTGGTCTGCAGCTAGGAGTGAATGGATTGCACAGCCACCAGCTGACATTTTGAGAACCTTGATACATCATCACTTTTTCCAGATGCTAATTAAGATCTGTATCTCCCACCGTATTAATACTGCAAAGGCCTTCGTGACAGAGACGGGGGTTTTCCACCGCCTTTGTTCCTGTTTAGTTCACTCCCTGTGCAACAGTAAACAGCGTCAGGGAGTCAGCTGGGAGAGGAGCTTCTCACGTTCCTTCCACAGACTCCCAACAAAGGACCCCTTGGCCCAGGTCACTGAGCCAAGTGGCAGGACTGGGGGAGGGGGAGGAGAGTGCTGAGACAATAGGTTGCTCACCCTAAAGTTAAGAAGATGGGGGAGGGGAGATGCAGACACACCACTGCACCAGCCTGGGAATGACAAGGGGGTAGAAATGTCAACCAGAGCACAAAATGGAGTGGTTCTTGCCGACCTCTATATGTGTGTTGTCACAACCATGCAGCTGGTCTTCCTCAGACCACACAGCTGGAAAGGGGCCTTTTGTCCTGGAATTCCAGGAGCAGCCAGTGCACCCGTGTGATGAAGACAGCTCATCCAGGAGTGAGTGTCCCCATCCAGATAGAGCGAGAGTCCAGACAGAGAGAGTAGTGTGCTCTCTCTCAGTTTCTCTGTTCTTCCTCGTCTCCCGGGGACAACTGTCATTTCCACAGATGGGTTCTGCTCTTGTTAAACCAAACACAAATCCAAGTCATTCTGAAACCATTTTAAAAGCTCTTTTCCAGGTCCTTTTCTGAGGTAGATATGGTGGCACATTAGCAGGCCCAGTCTTTGAAGAGCTGAGACAGGGGCATCGCTTGAGCCAAGGAGGTTAAGACTAGCATGGGCAATATGACCATAATAAGAATAGTAACCATCACCTTCAACAACAACCCAGACTCCACTCAAGGAGATTTTGTCTAAAGTAGCCCCTGATATTATTTTGATACTAGGGATCTCCAGTCTGCACCTCAAGAAATTCAGCCCCACCCCCACCCCCAGCTGAGGCAAGTAGCTTCCCCTAGGACCTAAGTAATGACAGCAAACGCTGGTGTGTGACACCTAAAAGCCAGGTACAGTTCCAGATATTGGACATATGCAAACAGATGTCATCCATTCTGTCCTCTAGGTAGTGGATGTGGTTGAGGACTGAATTAGCTTTCTCAAGGTTCACTGACCTTGAACTCAGACTCTCTGAGACTAACATCCTCACAGCTACTACCCCTGAACCCAGATGGGTACCCACACAACCGTTCTCCCCAACACCATGCTGCGTTGATGGTTGTTAAGTCTCCAGTCAGGACTTCAAGGCCTTTGCTGATTGCCAGGGAGCATCAGGGATCTTTCCAGAAAGAGCTGGCTCATTTCAGACTTCCCTTGTCACTAGCTCTCCTTAACTGAACTCTCCACTTGCTCAAGGCACCATGGGAGATAAGAAGCCCCACGTCAGCACGGCAGTTCGGCTTAGCGTTAGCCAGCTCTCCCTTCGAGTGTTTACAATGATGTGTCTAAGTAGCAATTCCAGGAAGACCAGGACCACCCTACCCCGCACAATGGGTAACTGATGGGCCCTGGAGACCCCAACACTACAATCCCAGTTGCTTCACTGCTGAACTTGAGTCTTCTGTTTTTGAACTGGTTTGGAGATGGAGCTTGTCAAGGGAGTTTCAGGGAACTGAAAGTTCCAGATCATTAAGAAGAAATCTGGGGAAGTCGAGTTCACAGAAATGAGCTCCAAAACCAAAAAGCTCTGTCCACGGATTCAAGTATTCCCATCTGCACAAGAGACTAGCCTTCGTGAGACATTTCTCTTTACGGCAAGCGGCAATACTGATTGGACAAGAGCTTTCATTTCTGAGTCCCTTCGCTAGAGAATAAAGAACAAAGCCTCGCCCGCCACCTTGCGAGTTGAGTCGTTCCTCGATGCCCTGCAGCTCTCTCTGATGGTCTTAGTTCTCAGCCTGGATCCACCGCTTGCTTCCTGGCTGTCAGGAACCTCATTTTCAGGTCCCTGCTGCTCTGCGGATGAAGATGCTGATGGCCGGCTTTCTTTCCCAGGAGACTTCCAAGTTCACCGTCAGCTTCTGTTCCGGGAACCTTATCAGAGCCCGGATCCCGGTTCAGCAAACCTGTGCTCCACCTGCACGACGTTCCTTTCACAGCCTCCCTCCCGTAATTGGCATAGACACATCGTGCAGGCCACATGGTTCAAGAACCCAGGCGCACTTATCCCCGAAACAGCTGCCCGGCTCTGGGTCAGGGATGATGAAGCAGTTTGGGGAATAGCGTTGTCGCTGAAACATGAAAATGCAGCCATCCAGGGTAAAGTGACCTGGAGTATAAGGAGTCTGATGGTTTTACCACACCCAAGGTTGCCGTTGATGTCTTCATCAAAGAATTTCCCTTTTATTTCTAGTTTTCTGTCTGTTTTGTTTAATCACGAATGAATATTGTGTTTTTCTAAGTGATTCTTCTGCACTGGGACTGATGACCTGGTGGTCTCCTTAAGATTGTTCACAGGGCAGACTATATTAGCTGGTTTCCACACACCAAGCTAGTCCTGCATTCCCAAGTTCCTCTCTGCTCCATAGTGGAGCTGTGAGCTGCTGGTCATTTGGTGGGTGTGGGTAAAGAACGTTGGTCTGCGGTTTTCTTGTGTTGTCCTGATCCCGTTCCAGGTAAAGCTGGCATTATAAAATGCAATGAGAAGTGGTTCTCTTATGATTTCTGAAAGATCCTGTATAAGACTGCTTTCTTTAATATTTGATGTATTTTGTGACGTGATACTTTTGCAAGGGTTTTGGTTATAGATTTAATGACTTTTGACCTTTGTTATCATGATGTTTATGCACCTATGAATCATGGTGCATGCCTCATACCCAAGAAGTCCAGAAGAGAACAGTGCATCCCCTAGACGTGGTGTAACAGACAGTTGTGAATCACCATGTGGATGCTAGGAATCTCTCTAGTCTCTACTCTTAACAGTTGTAAACCATTCTGATTCTCTGTGAAATCTTGGTTTACGCATGCGCGTGTGTGTGTGAGTGTGTGCATGTGCGTGTGTGTGTGTATACATGCAAAATCGGCCTGTTTCACCTTGAATAACAAATGTACGCCAATAGGAAGCTAATGCTTCTGGAGAGGGGAGGGGCATATGGATTCTCAGTCCCAACTGAGGACTTACTGGCAGCTGATGATGTCTGGGGAAGGGAGAATCAGTTTCCCTTAGCTGTGGTTAGCCGGGAAGGTCCTCCATGCTCTCATGGATGGCACCACATCCTTAGAGATCTGGACAGCACTAAGTGAACTCAACGGGAGATAAAAGGTAAAGAAGACAGAGGATTGGGGTTGGGAGGGATGGGAGGTGGGTTTGAGAGAACTTAGGAGGAGGAATGGGGCATGGGTCTGACCAAGATACATCGAATGAATAGATAAAATTCAAATAATTTATAAAAGTATTGAATTCATTTAAAAATAAAAGAAACCAATGCCTCCATCCTTCAGCCACAAAGAAACGAATTCTGCCAGCAAATTCACATGTTCTACCTATTGAGCTCCTGGTCACAGCCCAAACAATGTCCCAAAAGTAGAAACCCAGATAAGTCACACCACGTTCCTGACATGTACGACTCCAGGGTGCCGAGTGTGTATTTGCTTGTAATGTAGAAAACAAGGATTCTACCTTCTATCCATGTCATAACAAGACCTGGGTGTCTCAGAGACAGTATATGCTACCTTTTAGCCACTCACATCTAGTAATCATTGATAAGTTTGCATTAATTAAGTCCAGTTAGCATTTGTTTTTGTTTGCTTTTCTTCTGTCTAGTTGTTATTATTGTTCTTGGTTAGAACTTTTTGGTTAATCCATTGGATGATCAAATTTTTTGTATTAATATTATCTGGAATTAGTTTTCTTATCTTACCTTCTTTTGGATTTTCACTCATTTTTCAATATATTCCATAAGTTTATTTACTTTGCTGTAGCTATTCATCTAGAATTTTTAGTAGCTGTATAGGGAATGCACTGAGCTAATTTTCCGAATCAATGAGGGCTGGGAAAATGGTCTCAGTAGTTAAGAGCACTGGACCTGGCTTTGATTCCCAAGACCTACATCGCTGCTACTTTTGCAACTCCAGTTCCAGGGGATCCAAGGCCCTCCTCTGGTGTTTGCAAGCACATGGTACACAGAAATACATGTAGGCAAAACACCCATACACATAAAATAAAAATAAATAAATCTTTTAAAAGATCTAAATGTACTCCTGGTTTTAAAGATACAGATTAACGCCAGCCCATTCACAGTGTATGATTTTTGTTATCCCACTTTTTTCTCATCTGGACCAAAAATCAACAGAGCAACATCAGAATTAAATAATATCACACACATCAAATGAACTTGACAGCCAAATGGCAACAGATATACATTCTAAACAGATCTAAAAAACAGATCACATCCCAGGCCATAACACAAATCTTTACAAATTCAAGAAGATTGAAATCACTCCATGTATAGAAGTCTAAACTGACAGCAAACAAATCCCTGGTAAAAACAAACTCCTGGAGAGTCTCTCATGACTGCCTGATGAACGGGTCAAAGAAGAAATCAAGAAAGAAAATTTTCTTGGAACTAAAAGAAAATGAAAGCTGGACTCGGCAAAGCCACGTTGAAGGCAGTCCTAGCGGCGAACACAGAGCTCGCCATGTATAGTGGTCAGTGGAAGTCACGCTGAGCAAGGTTCACTGGGCTAAGATCCCAGCCGTATGAGTTCATCAAGGCCTAAACTAGTGCTCCACGCTCGCCTCTCTGTTCCTCTCCCCTTTCTTTTCCATATGAAGTAGAACAGCAGCCACGCCTTCTAGTTGCTGCCCACTCCCTGTGCTAAGGACCTCTCCCCATCCCCGGGCCCGTGGTACTGTTCCCTCTGTAAAGATGCAAGGAAGTCTTGAGGTTTCAACCTGAACAACGTACACAGTCACTGAAACAGCACAGGTGACAGGAGGGATGCGCATTGCAGCTAAAGGGGTAGATGCTCCCAGACGGGTAAGTGTTCCATTCTCCCTAAGACACGCGCACGCGCGCACACACACACACACACACACACACACACACACACACACACGCACGCACGCACGCACACACACACATGCCGGCACGCACGCGTGCACACACACACACGCACGCACACGCACACACGCACGCACGCACACACAGGCACGCACGCGCACGCGCACGCACACACACACACACATACACACACCTGTGCATGCGTGGCATCCCTACAGGCTGCCCTGTAGATCTTCGTCAAGTCCTGTGATAAAGGTGACCTTAGTCAGACCCATTCAGATGCACCTAAGAGCAGTCAAGGGAGAGTCGATATTAACAATTCTGACCCTGAATGTTTAGGGAGGTTGTAGTCCATGTTCCCATACTGCTTTTTCCTGTTTCTCTCCCATCGATTTACAGTAGATAACAAGATGAAGAAGCTCACTGCCTAAATCAAAGGGGGGAGGCAGTGAATTTGAGAAAAAGCAAGAGGAGAGAGCACGGGAGGGAGTGGAGGGGAGAAAAGAAAGAAGGGAAATAATGTAGTTATACTGTAATTCCAAAAGTGTTACTATTAAGAAGAGACCAGTGCCATTTAATTGGCTTCCCCAAGCCTACGTAGAGTCAGAGGGCATGTGCACAGAAGGAGCACATCATTTAGAGTCTTCAGGAGACACAAGTCATTGCTTAGTACTGAAAAGATAAGATTCAGTTTGGGGAAGCATGACCCTTCTCCATAGCTGTCTGCTGGAAACGGGCAGCCCGCATGTCTGCACTGGACTTTTCCCCCTCTGTTCCTTCATAAGTATTTGACAGCTCACTCCCTAGCGGGCACAGTGTTAGGTCCTGGGATATTTATCTGTGGTCCCAGAACCAGGCTGGGAGAGTTAGAGAACATCAATTGCCAACCCAAAGCCATTTTTTCTCCATTCCCACCGCGCCCCCCTCCCCCACACCCCATATTGTGAACACTGCTGAGTCTGCAGACTGGGGGGAGGGGCAGCAATGTTTGTGCTTTCCCCCATGAATCCTGGGAGGGAAGGTGTGCATACACTATCACTCCTGACTGAAGCCTTCAAAGCAAGGGATGCTTCTCCAGGTTTTCTTCTCTTCAGCACAGGGGAGGGGGGAAGTGAGTGGCTTGCAGGTCCTAAAGATGGAAAGGTTGTAGCTTCCCCCCACCCCCCACCCCCCAGCCTCTGTGCCAGGGAGATCCCTGAGCAGGAACACACATCAATTACCTACACTCATTTATGTTTGAACCCTTAAACAACTTATGGTCTTTTTACCAACTGAACTGTATCTTAACTGTCTCTGAAGTTGATATTTTGAAGTGGAGAGCCGGTGTTTTGAAAATATATATAATAAACTATGAGAAGCAGGCGAGTCATCTGGCACTGGATAGCAAAACACACAGACGTGTGTGTGTGTGTGTGTGTGTGTGTGTGTGTGTGTGTGTGTGGTGGTGGTGGGCCTGCTATTTCACGCGCACACAGCCGTGCTGGTCGCCCACCTGTTTGCTGTCCACTGGGCATTACAAAGGGGAAGCTCGGTGCTTCAGAGAACCATGTGGCCCTCAGAGGGGGGATGTCTACTGTTCCGCCCTGTAAGAACGTGTTCACCCTTAAAGACAGCAGTCACAGGACACGGCTGAGGACAGAGCTACCAAAGAATCCCACTGTCAAATGCGCAAAGATGAAGTGTGTGGTATTTCAGGCGTTTTGTACTTGGAACTGGCTCGTCAGTTTGTCTCAGCAGAGGAGCTCACTCTGCACGTGGGAATATGGCCACACGTCTCCCTGCTTCCCAGGGCTCTTTCCCGTGGCGCTGTGTGGTTCCCTCACTCCAACCTTCCATTTTGGGTTTAGCATGTGACCTGCAGCAGCCACTGGAATGTTAGCAAAAATGAAGCAAGGGAGGGTTTGGAAACATGCTTGCTTATCTCTACGTCCTCTGACTTTGCCGTGAGAACAGATTCACTGATTGGGGGAGGAGGAACATGGAACAGCCCCTAAATGTGGGAGCCCAAGCAGGGCCAGCAAAGCCACCCGAGCAACCTATACATGCAGAAGTGAACAGGACCTTTAGCTGTGAGAAACACGGAGCAGCGTAGCCTAATGGCCGTTGCGGCTCTAGGCAACTGCACATCCCTGACTCATACACTGCTGCTCCCTTATAAGTCAAGGTCTATTCCGGCGTCAAGCGACTGCAAACCTTATGAGGCAATTACCATATTTCCATTTTATGTGTGAAGGAAAAGGCTCAAAGAAGAAAATTGATTACTCCAACCAGCCCCAGCTGGAAAACGCCAGAACTCGAGCTTTAGCCCTAACTCCACCCTCCAACGTGCTTTGCTTCAGAAGTCTAGCGTCTCATCGAAATTCTTGCCTGAGTATCATGAACTCAGGGGCAGGAGCCAGGCCAGTAATGTGGGTAGCAAACCAGGGGCTGTCAAGAAAGGCTCGGATTTGGGGACTGGACAGCACGTGACTGCAAGCAAAGACAGCCGAGGCTCAATGTGGTATCCACAGTCAACACACAGAAATGTACCAAGTCACAGTGCTTGGTTTTGTTTCAGAAGAAGTCAGAAATCCAATATTTTCTGTAAATTGTTCAATTTTTTTGAAGGTCAACTCTATCTTTTAAAAACAGAAGTCTACCCGGAGCTGAGCGGGGAGAGTGGACATCCGCTCCCACTCCAAGGCAAGAAGCTCTCTGCAACTGATACCCTCGGCAAAAGGAAAAAGTAGTTTTCCCAGTGGAGCCTCATTGTGCATATTAATCATACTTCATAGTAAAGCCCCAATCCCAGGAGGAGCTGGGCAATGCAAAACAAACTTAATAGTATTTTTGTAGACATTTTATCTCATTTTGCTTTGCTTGCATAGTTTCATTTCCAGTGTTTGCTTTTATTGTTTCTGTAGGGTCTTGTGTTTGTTGTGGTTTTTGTTTGTTTTTAAAGAGAAAGTAGTCACGAAATTGAGTGGTTGGGGAGAATCTGGGAGGAAAAAAACATTTTCAGAACATTATATGAAACAAATACTTTTCAATTAAAAAGAGTACAGGTCCAGGCAGCATATCTCTGTACACACAACTAATCCCACCTTTCAGGAGGCAGAGGCAAACTCATCTCCGCAAGTTCAAGGCCAGCCTGGTCTATGTAGACAGTTCCAGATCAGCTAGGAGGACATAGTGAGATCCTGTCTCAAAATAAATAGATCTACAGAGGTCATTGCAAATGACACATGTGGGCAGCATGTAAAGTGCCTCACAGGGTCTGTCCCTCCTGTAAACCCTGCAAACAGCTCTGCAGACATCTTGTCATTTCTCTCTTATGAAGGTCCCAGAAAGACAGGGAAAATAGATAGATATCATTACTGACACCCCTAGGGACATAGAAACGGGCGCCCAGAGAAAGCCAATCACTTGCCCGGGTTCCTATGATGGGTTGATTTTTTCTTTTTTTCGGAGCTGGGGACCGAACCCAGGGCCTTGCACTCGCTAGGCAAGCGCTCTACCGCTGAGCTAAATCCCCAACCCCAATATGATGGGTTGATAAGCAGTGTCGATATGCCTTTAAGTTTGAAGTAGTTCATTCCCTTTGCACATGATGGTGAAAAGTTTCCCATATCCCAGGTGGGGGATAGACAGAGAAGGCTCCGTTATTTCCAGAATTGAGGTTGTAGTCTGGCGGCCAAAGCTCTACTCTCTGTTTAGATCTTTGCTTAAATTAGGGAACTGATTATAATCATTTCCCAGTTCCCTTTCTCTCATCTTCTCCTCTGCAACTGAACCACATCTATTTATTTAATTCATATATTAAAAAAAATGTCTGCCCATCAAACAGCCTTAGGCTAGAAAAAACAAAGAAAAATCTTAATTAAATCATTAATAGAGTTTTTAAAGCTAGCAGAAATACTGATAAAAAAAACACAGGCATCAAATCTATAAATTAAGCACAAAATTACATTAAGAAATAATTTCCTGCTAGTATCCAATCAGGGTGACTAGCAGACTGCAGAGGCAAGACCCGTTCAATCATCTCATGAGCAAACGTCCCTCATCAACACAAGCGTGTTTTAATTTCTGAACCAGAAGCAGACTGATTTCACTCACTTGGCCTTTAACCATTTTTGTAAGTCTACGTTGAATGAAAAGAATGGAAGAACAAGTCGGAAGTAGAGAAAGTTGAGATGACAGCGGCCACAGAAGCATCCTAAGGCCAGCCGTTCCTAGGGTCACCTTTCTGTATCTGGGGTTCTAGTTTCTCAGATGAGCCCAAGAGGCTGATGTGAGCACCATGGGCTCATGGGAACGGTAGCAGCGGTGCCCAGCGGTGCCCACCAAAATCAGAGAGGTAGCCTTCTGTCTCCATCAGAAAGGGTATTCTCAAACAGAGAGGTAGCCTGCTGTCTCCACCAGAAAGGGTATTCTCAAACAGAGAGGTAGCCTGCTGTCTCCACCGGAAAGGGTATTCTCAAACAGAGAGATAGCCTGCTGTCTCCACCGGAAAGGGTATTTTCAAACAGCGTCTTCCGGTGAACCAGATCAGGATCTTAGACAACAGCGTGAAGGCGTAAACAAGTGGGCAGACGGCTCCCGCCCCAGGAGATGTTTCAGGTGATGCTGATCATAAACTGAGGAGTTCCCATGTTGAAATCTAAGACTTTTAGGATATTCTAACACTTAAAAAAAAATCCCACACAAAATTATTCTCCACCTGCCCAGTGAGTAAAATCACTACTTCTTAAACAAAAGCCATGTCTCAAGCCGGTTAGCAATTGTCACCAAGGCAACTCTTAGCCTTTGCCAATTGCTTGTCCAGAATAAAATAAAAAAAAAAAGAAAAGAAAAAAATTCACTTCACAAAAAATACTCTGCAAACATCACTATGGATAAAAATAGAGACAGGACAGCTAGAAAGATTTGGGGAAAGAGTACGGATGTGGCTTCTCCACCACTAACGTCCCAGAGTGCTCAACCACAGAGGTAGAATTTCAGGGGACTCCTGTACCCAGCAAGCAACATCTGACATGACTCTTTTGTCAGAAGCAGCTTCGCGTTTTACTGACGGGCTAACCAGTGTCATCTTTAGACCAGACACTTACAGGTGGCTGGTTGAAAGCTGCCCGCGGGGGTGGCATCCGAGCGGGGGGATGCCTCATTCACTGCTGGCCCATCTGCTCCGCCTGGCTGAGCACCAAGATTGTGTGGAGTGGGAGACAATAAGGTCAGGTCCCTCCCTCCACAGGCAGCCACCAGCTCCAGAGAAATCCATTAGCCTTTCTCCTAGAAAGAAACAGGCTTTTCAGGGAGAGAATGGCTTTTTCCCCACACCCTACGCTGGCTGTTACAGGTATGTTTAAAACACACGACAAAATACTAACATTTAGGATTCCCATAGATGACACATTTGCTTTTAAAAATAAATTAAAAGTCAGATTTATTTTTCTGTGGAAACAACCACTTCCAGACCTTTGTTCTTAACATTATTTCTAATAAAAGATTCTTAGAGCTTAAAATTAAGAGTCCTATTAGATCCTGCCTAAATCATATCTTTTTAGTTGTAATCTACTAACATTTTACTTAATGTCAAGAGGAATGAATTTAATGGAAATCATTTGGAAAAAGGAACTTCCTTCCCTTCACCATAGGGTCTTGTCTTTAACTAGTCATAGAAACACATAGAGAAGCCCACTGTGTTTATGCTGCTGCCCTAGCCCAAGAGACCTCGGTTAACAAGTCACCATCCCCTAGGGCTATAGTCCCCGATGCACCTGCTGTGCCTTTTCACATCCCGCCTGTGCCTTTACTTGTGAGATGATTGGGACCCAAACTTTTATATTCATTTCTAAAGAGAAACATATAAGATATAATATATAACATATGTTTCTTTTTAAAAATGAATATAATCATACATATGTATATATATGAATCATGTATTCACTTTAGATATTCAAATTTAGATATCAGTGAAGGAAAGCAAACTCATGCATGGTTTCCTCACTGAGAGACAACTGGGGGGGGGAGTAAGGAAGACAGCCATCTAGAACTTTCTCAACGAATGCACACACAATTAATATTCTATTATGAAAAATTTGCTGTTGGAGAGAGAAAGCGTAGAAGAGGGAAGAGAAAAGAAATGAGGTACAGAGGAAAATGGAGCATGGAGCAGTGGCAAGCTGGTGGTGTGTCCTTATGTGACTTAAGCGCTCCTCAGTCTTGGGGTCCTGGACAACTAGTTAAGGGGCCCCTACCCCCTGTCCTATGGCTCTTTGGTACACTGTAGGTCATCACACCTGGTCCTGCAGTGGCCTCTTGTCCACTGACACAAGGCCACCGAAAATGACATCAGACCTATTTAATGGGGAAAGAAAGAAGTAGGGTGGAGGTGGGGGAAGGTGATGGGGTGGGAGGAGAGAGGGAAAAGTCACCATGTTTTTCTGTACTGGTTTTAAGTAAAGGACTAGGAAACAAGCCTCGTGTCTGTCGTGGATTAGAGTGCCACGCTGATTTATCTGTGTATTCCGTTCTCCTCTCTGCTTCTTCAGTCTCGGGTCATTTTCTCACATCACCCACCGTTTTTGCATTAAAGTGTATTTGGCAAAAGACAAAGAAAATACCTATTCGTGATCTGGCAAAAGATTCTGGCTGAGGCCATGATCAGAGCTTTGGAAAAGCAGACTTGGGGTTTTCAAATGATCAGAGCATGAGTTTTGGCGTGAAAGTACTCGTGAGTCTCAAGTCGGAGAAATACCGAGAGGCACGGTCTTATCCCTACAGAACCACAGTGGCTTTTGCTTCAAATGGCAATCAGTGTGTTTCATTCTGGTCAGAAAAGCAGAGCAAAGTCTTCAGTAAGACCCAGTTGGAGGGTTGGTTTTAATGTCAACCTGGCACGAATTAGAATTACTGGAGTAGGGAGCCTCCATTAAAGAACTTTGTCTTAATTGAGGTAGGAAGACCTCCCAACCATGGATAGCGGCTCCCCATGGCAGCCCAGATGGTTTGTTTATTTATTTATTTTTTTTTTTTAGGGCACAGCAGAAGAAGACTGCATTTTGCCTTCTTGCCCCCCCCCCGCCTTTTATTCCGCATGGGAAGGTTTAATGGGAGAAGAAGAGTAGAAGAGGGGAGAAGGAAAGGCCAGCCATGGGCATGTGGAGGGAAGCGGGGAGGGGAATGGGGAAAGAAGGGACAGGGACAAAGGGGAAGAGGGCAAGAGAGCAGAGAAGAGTAAGAGCTTGGCCTTCGCTTTTGTTGAGACATTATCTACCCTGTTGCAGCAGCACCAACGCCACCGCCGCCAACGCCACCGCCGCCACCAACACCAACACTGCCAACACCACCACCACCACTACCACCACTGCCGCCACTGCTGCTGCTGCTGCTGCTGATCCTCTCATTGACATCAGAACCGGTGTTTTCAGACCTCCATTATTGATCAAGGACCAGCAGCTCTCTGGGCACCTTTGAGGATTTCAGCAGCAGCAGCTTTAGACTGCTGAGATGCTCAACCTCAAGGACCAAGCAGGGTCTCAGCCACTCAGGAGTGGCTTAGTTGTTGTTAGCATTTTTTTACACAACCTGATTTTAAAACCATGTCTCCTCTAGGAGCTGCACTGTCTACTCATGGATGGTGCTTCCTTTCAAGCTCCCTTTGAAATATAGGGGATGGGGGCGCTGGAGAGAGCTCAGCAGTTAACAGCACTTGGCTTCTCTTCCAGAAGTCGTGTTTGGTTCCCAGCACCCACATCCGGCAGCTCACAAGTGTCTGTAACTCCAGCTCCAGAAATCCGATGGGCCATTATGGGCACCAAAACTCATATTCAGACTCTCACATATAAACACATGCATCTACACATAATTTTAAAATAATAAAAATAAATAGTGGGTTCCCATAACATTTCTTCATGTATCCTTAGTTTTGATTAATCCAACCCCTACCTTCTCCTCTCCCCGACTCTTCTATCTACACTCAAACCTTTAACCCCAGTAAAGACGCCACCTCCCAAGATACTGTGTTTTATTGTCCTCTCTAGCTGAATTTTTATGGTCTTACCCTTTATGGTCAGCCCCTGATTGCCACAGTACTGACCTGCTAACGAGATGTACCCACTGGCATGGTAGTGGTAGGACGTTTTCAGGGGTAGTCAGCCGCTTTCTGATTAGACAGAGGCCTGATCCACAGAAGGGATTCTGTGCCTGGTACCATAAACCTGGCCCATGACAAGGAAGACCACAGTCCCTAGGGCAGAACCTACTGTTGTTTTCCTAAATGGCCATGCTATCAAGCTACATTCTAAACATGCATGTTTATACCCATGGGTTTGAGCTGCTCTCAATTTCGGACAGAAAGTTTCCTTTTTTTATTTCATGGTAGTTAATATGGAAACTCATACCTCGTTAAAGTGCTAAGTATAAATAACTCTTAGTGCCCACCCGCATAGGCCTCGCCTTCCGAGTCTCAGAGAACTTTACAAGTTCATGCAGGAGCCAGCAGATGGAGAGGAGAGCTGAGATGCTGACGTCCACAGATGACATCGTCTACATCCTACACACAGACTCACAGCAGTCACAATTCCAGCATGACTCAAGGAGGGGGACCTGAGACTCCACTGCTGTTAAAAGAGCATCGGTGGCAGTTGGTGGTGGCTGAGGGAGAGAAAATCACTCTCCACGGCCGCACTTCATTGATTGGACTTGGGAGTTATCCATCATAACAAAAGAAAAAGGGTGTGGCATTGGAAGAGAAATGGGGGATCTGAGGGAGGGTAGTGGTAGAGGAATGTGGTAAACATACATTGTATAAAGATACAGGACTTTCAGAGAAAAAAACACTATTGTATTATTATTATAATTATTAATAATTTTAAGAAGCTTCCTAACTACACGGCTTGGAGACTGCTCTCCCTCACCTCCTTTCTTCTGGGGATGACTGTAGCCAGCCTAGTGACATGAGGCCATCCTAAAGCAGCGATTATAATAAGAATAAGGAGAGCCACAGGCCTCTCTTTCCCTCCACTATCCTAACAGTGATCTCACCACCTTAAAGATGTGGCCTTGCATAAGCCTGCTGTTCCTCAGCTGTGGTGGAAGCCTGGGGGACAGGAGGTGGGGAAGGCAGAAAGAAGCAGAGGGTAGAAAGTCTGAGACCAGCCTGAACTACACAGTGAGTTCATGGCTGGCCTGAGCCACGCAGCAAGACTGTCTCACGCAGAAAGGAGAGAAGGCTTCCGGCTTCCATCCTTTCCCTGTGCTTGGGATATGTCCTGGGATTCACTGCAGGCCAAGCGTTTTGTGCTGCAGAGCAAAACTCTGCATTACCTCAGCAGAGCCCCCAGAGAAGAATTTGAGCACCCAGGGTCTGAGCAACAGGCATCGTGCCCACAGAGGCTTGACCGTGGCTCCCCCTTGCTCACAGCTACTCAGCATCGCTCAGGCAGGGTGACTGCAAACAGCCCCAAAGAAGAGAAAATTTGAAGTTCCTGAGTCTGACAGCAGCAGGACTGAGCCATATGTGAGACATCTAGAATCCCAGCCCTTGGGAGGCAGAAGCAGAAGGTGGAAAGTTTGAGACCAGCCAGAACTACATAGTGAGTTCACTGCTAGCTGGAGCCACATAGCATGACTCTGTCTCAACCAGATCTGACAGAAAAGGCGTGAAGATGTTAGTGTCCAGAAGAGTACTTGTCTAGAGGTCACAAGGCCCCAGCGTCTCACTCTTCCACTGTGCACACGCACACACACCACACAAAACACACACCACACACACAACATACACTCACACAACAACACACAACACACAACACACACATACACACACACAACACACATACACCCACCACACACACACAAGACACACACACATACACACACAAACACACACACACACATACAACACACACAACATATACACACACAACACACACAAACACACACACAACACACACACAACACACACATAAAAACAACACACACATAACACACACATAACACACACAACAACACACACACACACAACAACAACAGCAACAACAACAACAACAAACGGTTTAGCCAGGAATCTAGTTAGACGGCAAATCATTTTACATGCTTAATACTCACCTGGAATTACATTAAAATTCCAAGTTGTTGCCTTATTTTTTGAACAGGAACACATCAAACAAAAAAGGGGCTAGATACACAGCGAGTCATTCTCAATCACACTTAAATCAAATCTACTAAACCTCACTAATTTTAATTCTGAACAATAGCTGGCATAATTTTGGTCAGTGTGCGTGTGCGTGTGAAATTTCTTCAGGATAAAGACAGATACAGCAAAGCAGAAAGCCTCCCACCTCCTCAGCTTCAGGCTGGCTCTCCTAAGTGCAAGAAGGAACAGTTAGAAATTCTTTCTTACCCTGTTTTGTCCTCTGTGTGCTCACCGCTCACCCCCGAGGCTGCTGCAGGGGACAAACAAAAGCAGAATCATGACAGACACCTGACACCAAGGCCCTTGACTGGTGCCAACACGCTGGGGTCGCCCAGGACACCAGGGTCTAGGCATTAGTTTTCATTCCTATCCTGGCCGGAGTAGGAAGTGCCTTACCTGCCATTGTTCAAGTGGCCTAGAGATGGGACTCAACCCAGAGCAGGGAAGCAACAAGAATAAAAAGATATGAATAATGAATACAACGCCAGAACTTGAGGCGGCCGGGAAGCAGGAGGCCCCAGTGGAAGAGGGAGAGAATGTTGTGGGCTCTTCCTAAGAGGGCTCAGAGAGAGGAAGTCCATGCTCTGTGATGAATCTGAGGCTCTGTATCAAATACCAGCTCTGGATGGGGACCTGGCTTTAGACTCCAAACATCCCAAAGGGCGGCTTGTACCTGCTTGATCTGCTAGTGGATGTTGGGGACCCATCAGTGCTCCTCCCTGTCCTAATGGCTCCCCATATATAGTATGTTATGTATTATGGGGCCCATTCATATCCCATGATGCCACAACAGTATCAGGCTTGATCCTTAGCAGCATAGGCCAGTCAACTCTCTCTCTCTTTGTGATTCTGTCTCTTCCATTTTTCCAGGACCTGGTATTCTTCTGGTCCCCATTTTCTAGCTGCTGCTCTATTTTCTTTGTGCTCTGCTTTTTCTCTCCTCCTTTTCTGTAAAGCTCTTCTGGCGGGGGGTTCCATCCTAAGTGCCCACTGTGCCTGGAGAAGGGTCCAGGGAACAGAGAACATCGCCATCCCTGTTAATCCTGACCACCAACTTGATTAGGTTGAGAAGCAGAGCTCTGTTTTTGTCTCTGAGTGTTTTTAAAGATTTATTTATTTATTATATATAAGTACACTGTCGCTGTCTTCAGACACACCAGAAGAGGGCATCAGATCTCATTACAGATGGTTGTGAGCCACCATGTGGTTGCTGGGATTTGAACTCAGGACCTCAGGAAGAACATTCGGTGCTGAGCCATCTCTCCAGCCCCGTCTCTGAGTGTTTTTAAAGAAGATGAACCTGGGGGAAAGACCTACCCTGAATGCGGACAGCACCATCTGGTGGGTGGGTCCTGGATGGAATAAAAGGAGGGAACCAGCCAGTGCCCCACCTGCCTCCTTCACAGCTGCCCCGGTGTGAGGCACTTGACTCTGCCACGGTGCTGTGCTGGGGTGGACGGAAACCCCTGAGACTGTCAGGTCAACAAATCCTTCTCGAGTTGTTTCTACCAGGCATGCGGTCGCAGCAACAGAAAGTCCGGCATACCGGTAAGTCAGACCAAACCCAGAAGCAGTCTAGCAGCCTTGGAATTTGGATCAAAGACTTCAAATTCTATTTCCAGAGCCCTCTTTTCAATTTGAAAAGCACCAGATTCATCCAGTCACTTGTTAGTAGCGCGCATGGGTTCCAGGTGACAACTTGACAGCTCGGTCCTGTGGCTCTGAGTCGTTCCTGCATGGATCATATTGATGCTATTTTCAAGTGTCCGTGTGAAATCCCAAATTATACCTCTCAAGGCAGGAAATATAATTTGTAGCAAGAATAGACTGGTTTAGACCCAAACACACCTGTGCTCCAGTTGGCCCTTGTCCCCTGAGTCATATTTGATGAGTAAGTTTTCAGGGACTTGCAAGCTCAATCATTGACACTTCCTTTTAATTTCACTCCTATGAGGCAAAAAGTTTTCTGAACAAATATATTCCAAGTTCCATGACAAAGTAAAGTGACCATAACTTCTAGTCTAGAAACTCAGAGTCACAAAAAAAGTTACTGACAACTGGTCAGATCTAGAGAAGACAAGGCTATAGGGATCATTTAACGCTGTACTAAATGGACCCAGGATTCAGCTTGGAGTTTAGGACCATTGCAATAGTCATTTCGATCAGTCTTTTCACCGCTGGGAGTAGTTCCTACCCAACTACTTATCTGTGTCTTGCGTATCTGAGAGTTTAGACACTTCCTTGGAGTTCCCTGTGAAACTCATGTGAATGACTTCTGGGTGCAGGGTGCGTCACGTGGGGTAAGCTGCCCCTGTTCTGGTGCATTTCTGACAGTGAGCTTGTTGTGAGTGACACAGGCCAACTCCTGTTCCACCCATACTGGCTTCTTGGATGTTTCACTGTTCTTGCTTTGTTTTTCTCACATCCTGTTTCAGTGACCTGGTGACTCTCGTCACGCTGTATATCAGTCAGGCTGGTGGCCTGTAAGCACTCTCTCTCTCTCTCTCTCTCTCTCTCTCTCTCTCTCTCTCTCTCTCGGATTAGTTCTAAGTGCATCACTCTTTCATTAAGCATCACGTGAGTGCATACTTGCGTCAGTTAACTTAGGAAAAGCTTCCTGGGAAGCAGGAGGCAGAAAGGCCCCGGGAGGAACACACACACACACACACACACACACACACACACACACACATACAATGTCTTCATTCTTACAAAAAACTATGGAACATGAGGCCTCTCCCCAGCCCAGAGAAAGCCTGCTCCACAGGCTTGGTTTGGAATGGGCCTACTGTGTACAAGAGGAAGGCCAGCTGCCAGACCCCACAATCCTGAACCCTGAATAAACGGTTCAAAAGGTGGGCCTCTCTTCCTCTGCCTTCTCTTACTGCAGACCCCATATTTCTCTACACCAGGAGAAATCCCCCTGCTCGACGTTCAGTACCGTCTTGGGGAGTATTATCAATGGGTGAGTGAGATTCCTTAAACAGCAGAAATCCCAGCTGTTCCCGGGACCTGAGCACTGAGTCGGAAAGAGTCCCGCTGCTTCAGCCTTTCCCCAGCCCCTGGCATAGATCTGCCGAGACACTGGGTTCCCCAGCCGCAGGGACTTGTGTGGGCAAAAGGCCCTTCCCAACTTTAACAAACTCCTGTCTGCAGACTTTGCTCCCTGGATAGGGTGGTCTAGGAACAGCTCTCTAGCCTTTTCCACTGGGCCCCTCAGGCTCATCTGACCTAGTTCTACAAGTTCAAGGCAGAGGACAGAGGCGAGTATCCAACGACCACATGCTCCGTGTCCTGCCGCAGCTATAAATGACACTGTCAGTATGAGATGCCACCTTGGAGAAGTGCCTCAGGTTTGTGGTCATGTTTATGCACGGCCAACTTATATATAATAAAAGTAAAATAATCTTTCCCCAGTATATTTCATATATGTGTATATATGTATATATGTATATATATACACTCACATATATGCATATGCATACATATGCCAGGAAATTAAGGCTTTCCCGATTCACCATCAGGACAGAACCACACTCCCTTTTATTACTGGGGAGTTTTATTTTCTCTTTTTCTCTGCCTCCATTCCAGACAGAGTTGCCACTCAAGAAAAAGCCATTGGTCCAAAGGATGGATGGACTTCCAGACAGACAGACAGAAACGTGTTTGTGTTGTTCTCTCCTAGGTGCCTTATCGTCACGGTGTAGAATCCTCACAACGTGTTCGGCATTTATGCAGGACCTGTAAACCGAGGAGCGCATCCCTTAAGCCTACCTGGTGTTCAGACAATACAATGCAGTGATGAAGACTCTGGCGTTTACATTTTGATTTTACCTAAGTGCAGGACGAAATCCTGGCCACCCAGGACATGGCTGGGCCTCCTAAGTGAACCATTAGATGGGTTTGCTGCCAGTGCTGCTGAGTTCTGTCGGGTTCATGTCTTCCGCCTGGTTCTGAAATGGCTGTGCACGGTTTGGAGTCTGTACAGAAGTTCAGATGCCTCCTCTGGGGTTCAGAAAGAAAGTCAGAGGTTTCTCTCCTGTTCTGTGGAGTCTTTTAAAACTAAACTCCCACGCTACTTTCTTATTCTTTTCGGGGAGGTGGAGAGCAGCCAGACAATGGAAACATTGCAGGACACCTTAACTCGTCCAAATTAACTTCACTCTATGGGGCAGATGCTATCCTGCTGCTCCAGATGTGATACCCTGGATGAAATACCTACATCAGCCACCACAGTGATAGAACGACAGTTAACACATGTGGATGACCTGCTCTTCAAACAGAACGGCAATCCGGTGAGGAGTGCTTGGAGTGTTGACATCCCCCTGTTCCAGGTCCTTATCTACAACACCAAGTGTGGAGACAAAGCCTCTATCCTGGTCCATAAGAACTCAGCAGAAAGAAAGATGGATGAACGCAGGCAGTCAGGGCTCAAAGACCCTATGATGCCTCTCGATCTGCTTCCCATGCCAGAAGAGCAGCTAATTAAAAATGAAGCATCCAATCCCAAACGCCAGGCCCTACCCATCTGGATCTCCGGGTTTAGCATTGGGTTAGCCAATTCTAGCCGGAGGGACACACAGCTACAACTACATCACTCTGTAGTTTTCTTGACAGTCAGCCAGCCTGCCTCCCTCACCCCCAGGTCGATGCTGCTTCCTTCCCGAGCTCCACATTTGCTCCAGTCCATTGAGTCCTGGCTCTGCCACCCATTCACTGTGCGTTGGTGGAGGTTATTGCCCTTCTTTGGGCCCCCGTGGCTTCATCTATTAAGCTTGGGTAATAATTTATATCTCATGGTGTTAGTATCAACTCCTTTCCGTCTCACTGAGGGGCATAAGTAACAGACCTAAGATTTGCCACTCGAAAAACAGCACATGTATAACCAGTCACTTTGCTCACAAGTCCATCTATTGATCTCAATTTGAACATTTAGTTAATGGAAAAGACTTCAGACACAGCAGGGGTTCCTCAAAGACATTTTTCAGAGAGTGGCTGGTTTTAAGGAGTCTCCAAGCACTTTGGATAGCAGACAATTAGCATGCCTTTCGCCTGAGAAATCAGACTAACCACTGGCATTGCTTGGTTAATGGAGTCTTTTGTGAACTCTCATCCTAAATAGGAAATCTTTAACTCTCTACAAAAATCTCAATCTCATTTTTCTGTGGATTCCTAGTATTTCTAAATAACTGTTGGCCCTCTGGGCTTTTGCAGTCAAATCGCCCATATCAAACCAAGCTCCTCTGTGAGAGGGGGAACAAGGTATGTTGCGAGAATCTATGGAAAGGAACTTGTAGAAGGGGGCTCAGCTTGCTTGAAGGGTGTTGTGTTAGCCCATCTAGGAAGAGGTACCTCGCTGAGCTACTTCACTGGTGAATGATGACCACCGCCTGCCTCCCAAGTTGAATGATTCACTTAGAGACAGGGTCAGACGGAGACAAATCCTCTGTGACTAGGGAAAGGAGACAAAGAAGACTTGACAGAAGCCAAAAGGCTGAGGAGGCGAGAGTCATTTGAGACACAAGACACTTTAGTCATGGACATTTCCCTCCATTTCTGTAGCAAACATCAGTCACCTAGGGATATGGAGCCTTAGAGCTCCCAGCGCCACACACTAACTACGGGATAGCTCTCAGCCAGGGTCCACAGCCCACGACAGCTGCTGCCTCTCTCTAATGATCACAAGGGGACAAGAGTCCCAGCTTCCATGCAAAGCCATCCCAGTGGTTAATAGCTCTTAAGTGTAGGGAAGCTCTTTCTTAAATTTAACCAAGTCTCTCTCTGCAAGACTCATCAGCTCCCATTCTGTTCTCTGTAGAGATGGAAAAGCCAGTTGGTGCACAATTTCAAACCCTTCATTGAATCATAGCATTGGAGTTGAGAGAGGTGGCAGACATTATTATTTGGCATTACTTTCCACCCAGGTGGACGCATGCCCAGAGATGCACATATATTCAGTGGGCTTTAGTGTCCACTACACGCAAACATCGGAGGGGAAGCAGGAGGTATCTGGCTTGACTAGGCCCCTCTAGGCACATTTCTACTCTATGGTGTCTCCATAATTTGAAGGGGCACCTGGAAGCATCCTTCTAACCTCTGCTAGCAGAAGGATTTGAGTAATGTGTTCATCTCATCTCACCTAATTGAGAAATATCAGCAGCCCTCTAGAAAAATCTTTTTCAAAGAGAGTGAGTCTGCACCGACTGCATTTCTTTACCATTATCTACCAATGGTGACGACTATTGGCATTGTGACCGGCATCAATCATTCTTGACACAGTTGCTTCCATTTGGAGAGTGGAGGCCTCAGGGTCAGAGAGCAGGGTAACCAGACCATAGCCACACAAACCGTGTTCTTGGTTTGGCTCCTTCGGCATTGGCAACCCCTTCCCTACCCAACCCCTGAAGTGGAAATTCCTGGTTTCTTTGAAGACTCAGTTGTGCGCTGTGACGCTTTTCTTCTGGAAACTGTCTTACCAGAGGATGTTTTTGCTGAAGCAGACAAGCAGGATATTTTTCTGAGAACAGACAGGTGGTGTTTCTCTGGAGGCAGCCTGGGAAAAGGGCATGTGATGCTTTGCTAGAGCAGATGCTTGTGAGAGAACACATGATGTTTGGAAAGGATATACACATAACCCAACAGTCAGTGGACAGCTCTATGTGGTATTGGTGTGCCTTGCCACCCTTTGCTGACTCTGGTCTTCACTGATGATGCTGTACATGGTATTGGTTTGACTTGCTGCTCATGTTGGTCATCATTTGCCATGACATCATAGAGAGAAACATACCAAAGCACTTCTGGTGGTGTTCTGGCAGCTTCTTGCCATGTCGGTGGACCTGGGCAGACTGGCAGAGCCTCATGGTTTCTTCTGGGACTACCAGTGCTGATTTGTAAATGGTGTTTGCAAATGGATTGTGCTACCACTGCTGATTCCTGTGAACTAAACTGCTGATATCCTGACAGTGTAGATTGGATCCACTCCAAAGAACTTTTTCTAAACAGGTCCACATCCTCCTTTGTTCTAGTAACCTTTCCTTTTCACTACCTCTGATGTGGCAGGCTAGAAGGGAGGTTAATGCAGTTAAGTACACTTATTAAAGAAGGTTTTGAAAAATATAAGTCTACAAACACTCATTCTCCTTGTCTGTCAACATCAGTATTTAGAGAATGCCCTCAAGATTACCCCTGGATATGAACCTATTTCTCTATTTCTATTTTTTTGTACATAAATTTTAAGTGTCCATAACTGGTTTCTACTGTCAGTTTAATTCATTTCCCCCCTCTCACCCAGTGTGTTTTGGGGACTCTCCCTGCCCTGCATATTCACCTTGTGGCTTTGGCAGCTGTGTATCACACTGAGCATGCACTTCCTTTCTCCTTTCTCTCTTACGATGAGTGTCAAGTGAACACCCCAGAGAACATGCAGAAAAGGTCTCTGAAGTACGTCCCTTCACCCGGGTGGAAGTGGTGCTGATGTAAAACACTAGTGCCACAATCCCAGGATCCAACAATGGACTCTAAAATCCTGAATGGACAAGTTCTCTAAACTCTGAAATTCCCCAAGAATTTGGAGATCTGCCTTCAGATTTCTGCTGTCATTGTACTTGATTTGGCTTCATTCTTGAAAATTTGCAGTCAGATCTTCGGTTCACAAGCTCTTTCAACATTGTGTTTTCCTGCAGCCTTCTGGCTTTTGGTGTTATTGAGAGGATAGGAATTTTTGAGGTAACTGATCCTTTCCCACAAAGCAACCTGGTTGTTTGGTTGTTTTACATTTTCATTGCGGTGCCTCCCGAACTTGGGACCTACTAGGTTGTGAATCTATGGCTCACGGCCACTCCCTCATCACCTCAGGGAAGTCTTCCTTTCTGGTGGTTTCAGCCTTGTCACTGCAATCACCTAGCCTCATTTTCCAGGACCCTAGTTAAAAGTATTTGACAGTTACTAGTGGTTGCCATGTCTCCTACCTTTAAACTGAATTTCTATCTTCTCTGCCTTCTTCCAGGTAGTTCCTTCTAATTTAAGATCCAGCTAAGTCTTTCCTTAGTCACTTTTCAATGGGTATTCATCACATCCACTGAGCTCCATATTTGTTATATTTTTAGTAACAGGATTTCTCCTTGGTTCTTCTCAAATATAAAAATGAAATAAACTCATGATTGCCTGATAACTTCAACATCTTGAATTCATGTGGCCTGTTAGTTTTCTATGGGTCATAGCTTATTATATTTATTGCCCTACTGTATTCCTTCACTTTATTTGAAACACGTTCAGGGCTGCGGGCATAGCTCAATGGCAGAGTACTTGTATATAAAGCTCTGGGTGTATTTACAACCACAAAATTCTTTCAAAACTAACTCAAGAATCTAGATATGTCATCACCCTCCTGAGGACTTTTCTTTCTCCAGCACCTTTGTTCTTGGGCTACAATATAACTAGTGCCTCAAGTCTATCCGGGATCTTGTGGTTGCTATATTATTACTATTATTTGCTTGTATTGCAGACTTAGCCCACCCTGCCTTTTTGTTTCCAGTCAATAATTCCCTTAATAAGATAAAATTCAGCCTCACTGGGCCTCACTAGTCACTGACATTCCATGGGAGTTTATTATATGCCTTGCTAGGGACGGAACCCAGGGACTTGTGTCTACCAGAAAAGTTCTATACCTCTGAGCCATGCCACCAAGGCCTTTAGGCTGTTGTTTTCATGTTTACAACTAATTTTCTATGGTCTATGTATACGGAGGTCAGCATGACCTAAAATAAAATCTCAGGGTCTTTTGTTAATTCTGTTCAGTTTTGTCTGGCTTTTTAAGCTGTGAAAAGCCTAAGGTTGGTTAATTTTTATCTTCATGGTCTGTGGGCCCTGAAAACTTAAGTCAGTTTTTCAAGAATAACGTTGAAGTTAACTGTTGTGGTGGATTGAATAAGAATGGTCTCCATAGGCTCATATTTTTGAATGCTTAGTTCCTAACTGGTGGAGGAGTTTTAAGAAGAACAACGAGGTATTGTTATAGGACATATGTCACTGGGAATGGGCTTCGAGGTTTCAAAAGCCTATGCCATTCTGTCAGTTTTTTCTCTGCCTCCTACTGGTAGATAAAGATGTAAGTTCTTGGTTTAGTCCCTGGGAGCTCTGGTTGGTTGATATTGTTGTTGTTATGGGTCACAAGCCCCTTCAGTTCCTTCAATCCTTTCTCTAATTCCTCCAGTGGGGACCCTGTTTTCAGTTCAATGGTTGGCGGCTAGCATTCGCCTCTGTATTTGTCATGCTCTGGTAGGCATCTCAGGATACAGCTATATCAGACTCCTGTCAACATGCACTTCTTAGCATCAGCAATGTTGTCTGGGTTTGGTGGCTGTATGTGTATGGGCTGGATCCCCAGGTGGGGCAGTCTCTGGATGGCCTTTCCTTCAGTCTCTGCTTCAAACTTTGTCTCTGTATTTCCTCCTATGAATATTTTTGTTCCCCCTTCTAAGAAGGACTGAAGCATCCGTACTTTGGTCATCCTTCTTCTTGAGCTTTATGTGGTCTGTGGATCGCACCTTGGGTATCCGAGCTTTTGGGAGCTTTCTTATACATCCTTAGCCATCCTTCCCTTGCGCTCACAACTCACACATTCATAGCACAACCAGCCGAATCAGCTGGCATTAGCTTACCACTAACTAAACAGTTCTCACTTGAATTTTGTCAGTTTCACTTTTATTTATTTATTTTTGGGATTTTATTTCACATTGTATTCAGTTATTTTTTCCATAGTTCCTTCCAGTCTTGGCACTCTGAGAACAGTAGTGCTGACAACTTGTGGAACAAATTCTAATAGAGACTGATGGTTCTACAGGATTGGAATGAATGAAGTCATGATGATAAAAAAAAAAACTTTTTTCTATGTGTTCATGTTTGTGCACATACACTTGAGTGTGTGGAGGCCCCAGGTTGATGTCAAGTGTCTTCCTCTATCGCTCCCACCTTTCTACATTTTTATTACTATTCTCTATGGGGGCTGGGGAGGGGGGGTGGTATGCTATCATGCTCATGGGGAAGTCAGAGGACAACCTTGTGGGATTGGTTCTTACCTTATGTAGATTCTAGAGACTGAACTCAGGTTGGCAGACTTACATTGTGACAATGCCTTCCCTCTCCCCAGCACCATCTCATTGGCTCCTTGGCTCCTCCACCTAATTTTTTGAGACAGGATCTCTCTCTCTCTCCTCTCTCTCTCTCTCTCTCTCTCTCTCTCTCTCTCTCTCTCTCTCTCTCTCTCTCTCTCTCTCTCTCTCTCTGAACCTAGAGCTCCCCATTTCTAAACTGCTGGCTAGCAAGATCCCAACACTTCCATTTCTGCCTCCCCAGGGCTGGGATTATGGGCACGTGCTGTTGTACCTGCGTGCTGGGGAACTGAACCCGGTCTCATGTTTGCATGTTTGCTTTTAACTTAGTGAGCCCTGTGTGTTATTAGTAAGTCACATTAAGGAGAACAGAAAATCAAAATGCTTTATTTTTGGCTAAAGTGCTCTCTGCTTTGTTTCTACTGTGGTGTCTGTCTTCCTCTTTTCCTTGTACTTAGCACAAATTTGGGGAAGTAGCTTTTGAAACACAAGTAGCTGGGTGCTGTGCAAACAAGCTAAGTCCTGGCTGAGCTTGGAAGTGCTGGAAAATTATTTTCTATCCTCTGTGTTATCCTCAAACTTCATTGTTTTACTGCAGAAGTCATTCTGGCTTCTACCTGTACAGCTCACCAAAGCTGTCTGACTAAGGCATCAATTACTTCATCACAGAACTTCCGACACCCTCTGGGTTCTTGTCTTAACCTCCTCTCAATACTTGATGCTTGCAGATGACTTCTTTTTCTTAGGTATCCTTCCTTCCAAGATTCAAACACCAGTTTTCTTTATCTACTCTCACCTTCAGCCCCAGTCTTTACACAAAGACATTATTTAGAGTATTTCTTCTCTAAAGAAATCAAGCAGCTTCAGTACAAGCCATCTGTAGCTGTCTTCCCCGTCTAACTCTGCATCTTACAAAGCTAACAGAGCGCCTCACCTCGAAGACACCTCTTACCAACAGCTAGATGTGACCAATAGGAGTCTCATAGATGTCCAAATCTCGGTACATCAACCAAATTTGACACCCCCCCCAACTGCTTCCTAATTCTTAAAAAGCTGCCAACACTGACTGTAACACAAATGGTTTCTGTTATTTTCCCAGGACAAACCATCTTCATCTCTCTTTGGCTTCTGAAGCATGTTCCTACCCTTTCCAGATTCCTTTGGATCTTCCTTACAGCAAGAACTAGCAGGTTTATAGCCCATAGCCCTCATTTGTATGTTTTTATTGGGACACAGTCATAGCCACTCACTTAAATATGCCTATAAATGCTTTTGCCTCTCAAGAGAGCTGAACAGTATGACAGACATCCTCTGGTCCTTACAGAATAGGTTTGCTGACCTATGACCTGAGGCTAGAGCCAAAATAAAGGCCATGAAGACCATAAGATGGTTCAAGAGGCCACAACCCAGGTTTTTCTGCACCACCTTCTTAGACTTCAGTCTGCTTCGTCTCTACTGCGTGCTGTTACTTTAGGACCTACGTGTTGAACACTTAAAACACACCCTGACTTCCCACCTGTCAGTGGCTCACCTCGACTCTTTTCTCAGTCCTCAACTTAAACATCAATTTTCCTATGTGACTACTCATGGTCTCCATGCTAAGGGCTCATTGGTTCCCAGACTTGTCTAACCTGCTAGTAACTTCCTGTCCCCTGCAGTACACTGTGATACCTTCTACTAGAGAGTAAAAACAGGACTTTTCATGCCTTGGCCAGGATGGAAATCACAGCATCTCCCTGAGTTTCTGACCCATGAAGTATTATCTGTCCACTCCGAGTACTGTGAAGACTCTTGTGATTCTGCCCACGCCCTTACGTCCCCAGCACCAGTTCCCTTGCTGAGTGCTGCATTTAGACTATAAAGGCACCAGTCTCCCACCACTCATTTTTTTCCCACAGTTCAACCAACTCCCATAAAATAAAACTCTGATCATACTATTCAATCATCTAAAGCCCCAAGGACAACTTGCTACCACTCTGGTAAAAGTATTAAACCATCAGAACGGCTTACAAAACACTTGTATAGTCTACAGTCCAGGTTGCACCGTCCTCTCAAAACCACCTATGCTCAGGGTCAGGATGATTTCTTCTCAGGGCCATTGCTACAGGTATTCTTGCAACTCTGGTCTCTGAAGTAGGTCTGACAGCTGTCTGAAGTTATTCCTCATACCCCCATAATGTCTATTCAGTATTTAGGGGTCATCTCACACATCCCTATTGCCCAGAGCCTGATTCATATGCCCCTAGTCTGATTAAGAGTAGCCCTTTCTTCTCCTCCTGCCCCCAAATACATACATACATACATAAATACATACATACACTCTCTCAAGCTTTTATCACACCCTCACCCACATATACACCCCCCCACACACACATACTCTTTAGCCTTTATCACACAAACATACAAGCATATTTTTAAAAATCTGCTCTTTAAATCATATGACCTCATTACGTCCTTCAATTCATTCTTGATTGGGAGTTCTATAAAGTGTTGCGAATAATGTCTATTCAGTATTTAGGAGACACCTTACAATCATGCTGCTCATCGCTGTTGAATTAACAAGTACTTACTATAGTCAGTCAGTTATAAGGCCTGATAAAGCACTGGCGTGAACAGAAGGGCAGAGCCACACTTTATTTATCTCCTCTCCGAGCTGTTAACTATCAGGTATATCACAGAAGATTTATCTTGGTGATTCGATTCTCATGGTCTCATGGGTTTTGTTTTTGTTGATACTTTATTTTGTTGTTTTCAAACATGAACTCAAAAAAACAAAAAACAAACAAAATAAAACAAAACAAACAAACAAAAAAAAAAAACACAAAAGGAATTTGAGAATGAGCAGTTACAATCCCAAAGGCAGTATGGAAGGTCTTGGGTTACATCCCCTTCAGTGCTTATGGTCAGCATCTTTTATAACTACCTGGTGAACTACAGGACAGAGGTGCACTGAAGAGAATGGTCAGTTCATGTAAGACCACAGACCACTCAAGACAAATGCCCTTAGGAAGCAGTTTCCAGGCCTAGATGGGAACTCTCAGCAGATAGCAGGCAGGGACCAGGCCAGCATCATGCTTCTGCTCTTAGCACAAACACTTACTCTTAGCAAAAGTGTGATCATGAGACCACAGAAAACAAGCAGGACCTGGTCCTGCAGGAAGCAAGAGAGCACAGTGAAAGGCAGTTCCTAATTATGCCATCCCTCTCCTGTGTCACATCATTGGAAAAGAAAACATAAACATTCAACATTTTAAGGATCTTGCACAAAGCAAATGACAGTAGGTTTTATTAACATATCTTACAATGTCAATTATTCCTAGTTTTGTAATGTCTGCTTAATTATAAAGGTTGATTTCACTTCTACAGTAATGTACTGTATTTAAATGATCATTCATACAAGATCACACCAGTACATGTTTTTGAATAATATACACACATCACTCTAACTTGGACCTGTTATTTTAAAAGTGGGTTTATAAATGGGACTTATAAAAGTTAGGGGAAATGGAGGCTCTAATTTAGCAGCATGCATGTACGTTTTCAAGTACAATTTCAACCAAGTGCTTTTTTAAAATTTACTGGTGACTAATTCACCAATATCAAAATAAACACTATCAAATATCCAAATTTTAAAGTTAAGGCTAATATTTTCACTTCACATCCATATGCAACACCATAAACATTCCATTTAAATATGTAGTGATCAGAGTCTGAATATATTATACCATGTATATATAGCATCAGAGTTCCAAACTGTAAAATTGCTCAAGTTCATGAGTCCTGTAACAGTATTTACTAGAGATGTAGTTAGCATTTGCTCTTCAACCACACTTACGAATGGTCTGCTATTTATAATGACCAAAGCAAAAAGGTAGCAGGCTGAGCTCGTAGCACAGCATTTTAAGGAGCAGGTGTAGGAAGGACAGGGATTTACCTGAACAAGTCATTCTTGTCTTAACAAAGTTATCTCACCATTTGGAAATGTATATAAAAATAGCAAGCTATTCCCACATATTTTCTTAAAATGCCCCAGGCAGTCTTCTGACATTCTGAAGACATCTGTGTGTGTCCTTCTCTGTTTCCTGTATTTTAATGCAAAGCCACTGTTTTACGTTAATTTCATATTCTGTAATGCTGTGTCAATTCAAAACATTTTGGAACATGGGTCTGGATGTTACTTTGATATTTTCTTATTCAATATTTCTTAGTTTACTTTCACAAGTAAAAAATGTAATTTTATGTAATAAGCCTTGGAAATCAAAAGTAGCAGGAATTGCTTGATAGTAAGTACTATGGGTGAGATAATCACCTGGAAAAATCCTGGTACCAATAAAATATGTTCTTCTTCCCCTCTTCCTCAGAGGGTTTTAGCCCATTCATTCCCATTCTGAATTAAGCCCACACACACAAGCTGATCTTCACAGCCATGTCTAAAGCAGAAGCATGGCTCATTGGCAGGGTCAAGACTCTGAGCCTTTTCTGCCGGAGGAAAGCACACAGAAGCAGCCGTGAACTGTGACCCTGCAGGACTGTAACACAGATGAGCTTCTTCAGTCAGTCAGGGGAGTTCCAGAACTTAAAGTTCATGTGTGGGGACAAATGAGCTTTTCGATCTGATCATATAAATAAAGGCTTGGTTGGTAATAAAAGGTGGGCATGCACAGAATCAAAACTTTGCCATGTATATGTTCTTAACCCTTTGATTTTATTGTAACATCTGCTCGTCACTAACAACTCTAATAATTCATTCAGTTGAAATGGCAAATCGATTTTGTGTGTGTGCGTGTGTGGTGCTTAAGATGAAACTCGGGTTCTGTACATGTTAGCCAAGTAAGCATTCTGCCACTGAGCCACACCCTCAGCCCACAAATGTTTATTTTTAAGGACCCTCGACCACACATACACCTTGCCCCGCCCTGTGCGCTGCACTACACTGCACTATATTTTACAGCTAGTTCAATTATTTACCCGGGGAAAGCATTTATGAAATTCCTGAGAATGAATTAAGTTTTCAGCAAAGCCTTAAACTTTTAACAGATTCCTCACAATAAGAAAAAAATTTAAAGTTCTACTATTAGACCAATTTTTACTATACAATATTTCACATAAATCATGTTTTACATTTGTTTCTAATTACATACAGCAAAAATCTCAAATCAACACCAGGATGACAAGGAAAAGAGGCATTGTGTTTAGCAGATGCAAATAAAACACAAAAGAGCAGTGAAACCGCAAACAAATCACATCCTCTCTGTCAGTGAACAACCGCTAAAGGCATTGCAGGGAAAATCATTTCTGAATGATTTCTGTGGACAAGTTGTGCTTTTTATTAATTGTGCACTTAAAAATGACCACTAAAGGATGATTTAAGTTACTGTTGCTCAGATCCTTGAGAAGAATATCAGACCATTGATGTGGTTGCCAAGCACCTAATTTTGGGAAGGCTTCATAATGGATGTTTACTTTTTATCTCTCAGCAAAGACATCAATCCCCCAAATTAAATTAAAGCTTATAGTTGATAAAAATCAATCTCAGTGAAAATGATAATATGTGCGATGCTGAGGTGTGTGTCACAGCCCATTGTAATGTGGACCCCATCTTTTATTGATGTGGTCAAAAGTGTGGGAAACCCACTGCTGCTCGAGAACTCGGTACCGCTCCTCGCAGATGTAGAGAGGCTTGCCCCGCCTGCAACACAAAGGCAACACAGCATTAAGTCCTGAGGCCCAGCCAGCTTACCCGTGCATGCTTCTTTAGCACACTGTGGCAAAGATGACACTATAATCTCATTCTATGTGTCCTGTATTTTGGATAGGAAAAATATCTCAAAGCTAGAAATAACTAATTAAATTAATGATTGCCATACTTTGTAATGTTTTAAGTTATAATTGCAAAACCAGGTGTGGCACACTGGTTTCTACTGCTGAAGCTTCAGGAAAACACTTGACACATCAGGCAGGGCTAACCTGAGGTCCCGGTCCTCTTCTCCATGAGCATCCAGATAGACAGAGCCCCAGAGGCAGAAGCGGTGGCCTCGGATGATGATAATCACTGACGCATTGATTAAAAGGAAAATCCCTGTTCCGGCACCACAGTTCTGAGAATGCTAAAAAGAGTAATGTAACAATGTAGTCATTAGTAACATAGAACTGTTTAATGTTAAAATAGAACTTTCTCTCTTTAAACCCGTAACTCCAGCCCCACCAGCTGACTAATACCTTAGGAAGGGTTTAGGGAAGCATAGTGTAGGAAGCAACTAACAGCTCATCGAGCTCCAAGGCTAGTGCCACCCTCAGTGATCAATGAAGGCTGCTTCCCAGGGTAGAAAGTGGGCAACAGAAAGAAGAACTGGAACTGTACTTAAGAAGGCTGCTACTTCTTTAACACAGTCTGAGTTTTACCAAACTCTCACTGTGCTGTAACTCACAGACCGGCGAGCTCAGAGTTTCACTGTGCCACATTCCCCAGGGTCTGCTTACCAGCACACATTCACAGTAGCTCTGCTGCTTGCAGCACAGGCCTTTCAGGCAGACGAAGGCGCCACACACAAGACAAACAGCTGGGTCTTTAGGAACCTTGGTGCAGACACTGCAGGTTTTTCTGTGGTAGTACTGAAAAATAGTGTTGTAATTCTCGGGCAGCTGTAACAGGTGTGGTAATTTCCATCTTGACTCTTGGATTAGCAAAGCCTAAAACATCCAAAAGTAGTCATCAGCCCTACATAAACAGGATACCAAAATTATATATTCAAATTTTAAAATGATTTTATTTTAGGATGAAAAATTGGCTTTCAAGAATGTGAGTTATTTATTAAAAATATTTCTTTTTCCATTTGACGAAAACAGCCCATTAGCAATTATTATTCTTTATTTCCATATAGATTTCAATTATAGCAGATGTAAAACTTTATAGAATAAGCACACTAAAACATGTTTATTATTTTAAGAAAGAAAAAAAGTATCCCTGAACATGCATGAAAATAAATCTCTAAACATGCAAAATATCAAACACTTCCCGACACCAGATCCTGACCTGTAATATATGATTCTTCACCTTCTCCTTAGCACAAGTCAGAGCCATAAGTCATTATTCCTATTTTAATGCTTTACACAAATTCTCCCTCCCTCCTAGAATATGCTATATTCATATACCTCAGGCTATCAAGATTATGTGTATCCGTAAGTGCTAAAGGCCTGAAACTCTTTGAATAAACTTCCTGTCTAGGTATGGGAACTCCAAGCTAACACTTCCTGCAGGGCAAGTTCTATTTGCTATTTGCAATTGTAAAAAGGCACTGGTGATGTTTTTCTAGATATTACTCCATTCACACTATAATTCCATATATTTATTAGCTAACTAATTTCTATGAAACACTTTCTATGAATTGGGAAATTACAAGAAAAATAAGAATTTTTATTTTGTGAAGTCTTCATTACATTAAAGAAACAAATGTGATAAAAAGAAGCTAAGCTCCATGACACCTGGGGATTCAGAGCTCATCACACGAGGCTCTGGGCTGACTCCTGTCCATAACTATAGCAATGCTTATAGAGAGGTGCAGCAGCAGAGATGGAGAGGTTGGACTGTAAAGAAGACTGGCTAGCAGACAATGAACTGCACAGAAGACAGTGCTGCTGCTAGGGACAGAAGCAGCAGCAGTAGGCAAGCTCACAGACACCTTAATGTCTGCAGTACACTTACACATATTTGTGTCAAATAGAGCAAGGTGGCAGATTCATGGTATAACAACAATGGAAACACAAACAAGATGGTGATGTCTCTTGAACGCCAAGTGGGGACCCAGTCAATTAGACACAGCAAGAACATGTTCCACGAGAACTAGAACATGCAATGATATCATCTGAGATCAGAAGTCACCAAGGCTATGTGTTCCTCTCAAATGACTCTTGGCGGTAGTTACTTTCTGACTTCTACAATCAGAAAAGTAGTCTGGAGTCTCTTCACCTCCGAACAACCTGGGGAGGTATCGTCTTACCTTGTCTACTAAAAGGTCAACAGAGGACCCTGTGAAATAAGGTTCCCATTGTACGAAAGCTGTACAGAACCATGGCAAGGCACTAGCCTGCTGCCTGCCTCCACTCTCAGTCACTGGTCACCACAACCCTTTACCAACCAAGCTGGCAGCACAAACCCACATTTAAGTGTTACAGATATAATCTTTTAGTTTTCATATCAAATACATTTAAACAGGAGACAGCTCTACAACTAAGAATACTATTTATTAACTTTAAATTTTTTTTTATTTTCCAACAATACTATAACGGATGCTTAAATGATTTAATTAAAATCATTAATTAAAACTTAAGCTAAAAGTAACAACTAATACACTTTTTAAGTCAAATATTTTTGCTTTTTTTTTTACTACTTATGACTCAAATATTATTTCAACTTTATCAGTTTAAAACCTGCTGTCACCAATGACTTTTGACTTCTTCCATTGGTCACCTCCCTCGAAGCACATTGTCCCCACTCTTTCTACATACCTTCCCTTGTTCTGCATGCCTCTCTGTAAATGATATTATCTCAAAACACCACTGAGTTATAATGTCAAATGCTGCAACTGGCCAGTCCAGACACGAGGCACTGATGAATGGGTGATCTGTTTGGTAAAAAGTTGGCAGAAGTCCCAGGCAGCTGGCAAGGACTGAAAATTCCTCTTCTTCCTTTAAGACATGAAACAGAAATTCTCAAGATATTTTAACTGTGATACTCACCAATGACTTTGGGCCAGTGGGAAACCAAGGCTGCTGACCACAAGTGAAGGGAGCACAGGTAACAGAAGGAGAGGAGTCTCCTTCTTCCCTTTATCCAAGCATCCTCCATAAAATACTTATCTCTAAAATGTAACTCCTACATGGCTCAACATCTGCTTCTCCTACACAGCTGTCACATTCACACCTGATGAATAGTTTACCGGCAATAGCCACTCTATAAAAGCACTTCAGACGACAGAAGAGCTATTTTGGGTTTCAGAAGCATACAGATTGATCTCGGTGTGGTGGGCAGCCCTGTACTCTAGGAATATCAAAGTTCAAGTTTGTAGAAAGACTCTGAAGGCAGCATGGAGTATAAACAACGAGACCGTGTCTTAGTAACCGAGCTGGGTTGAGGGGCCCGGTGCTTGAAGGCTCTGCATCTGGTCTCTAGCCCAAAAGATAAACAGGGCTGTGATGGAGCGCCTGCTAGTGTACACGGAAAACAACAAAGTCATAAAATTCACAGAAAGAGCTAAATGATTTTTTTGGCCTCTCAATACATATGAAACAAACAAACAAAAAAAAACCATTTTTTTTTTCCCCCGAAGCTGGGGACCGAACCCAGGGCCTTGCGCTTGCTAGGCAAGCGCTCTACCACTGAGCTAAATCCCCAACCCAAAAAAAAAAAAAAAAAAACCATTTTTAAGTGGGGTGGTGTGGGCTGTTGGTGGTGGTGGTGGTGGTGGTGGTGGTGGTGTGTGGTGTGCTTTTTTTAAATTTATAGAATGATCGGTCCAATCTGAAACTCTCTTCACTAACAAAAGAATTAGAGAAATTAGAATGAATAAATTATATTCATTTGTTTGTTTTTCTCCCCCTTTTTGAGATAGGCTCCTATGATGTCACCATGGCTGGCCTGGACTCTCTAAACCACACTGACTTCAACATTTTATTTTCTGAGACAATACCTCATATACCCAGGTTCATCTCACATCCCCTAAATAGCTATGACCTGAAATTTTGGTGTTCTTGCCTCTACCTCCCAAGAACTGGGACTAAACACAAGGTTCTGTGCACGATAGGCAAGAATTCTTCAACTGAGCCACACTACCAGCCCTTTAAGATTTCTTTTAAAAGTGTTTGTTAGTCTTATAAGCACAAATATACATCTTTCAGACTCTATTTAATTAAGACTATATTGGAGGCTCATAGATCTCTTTTCCTTGTTTGCTGGATCAATTCCTATTCCACTCAAAAAGAAACCAACCCTTCCATACTTTGAAAATGTTTCAACTCCAGCATAGAATGTGAGTGTGTGTGTGTGTGTGTGTGTGTGTGTGTGTGTGTGTGTGCGCGCGTGTGTGTCCACACTCTTGACAACCAGCAACCACTGATATTCTTTCTACTATCACAGTTTTGACTTTAATTTTTTTCATATAAATGGAACCATACTCTACAGACTTTTGTATCTGATATTTTACTTAAAACAATTTTCAGAGTCATACATTGTGCATATCACTTTCTATATTGTCCCACTTCTGGAGACAGGGTCTCACTATGCAGCCCTGGGTGGCCAAGAACTCACTAGGTAGAGCAGGCTGACCTTGAATTCACAAATATCTGCATGTCTACGTCTCCCAAGTAGTAGGGTTAAAGGTGTGAGTCACTCATCTGGCAAGGTGTAGCCCAGGCTGGCCTGGGATGCATGATCCTCCTGCTACTACCTTTTGGCATATCCCACCAGTATATGCCATTACAACCAGCTACTCTTTTAATAGCTCAGTGTACGATACAGACATACTAAATTTCATTTGTGTATTCCTAGATGTCCGAACCAATCTTCGCTAGCATGAATCAGGCTATTTTAAATATTTATTTAGTCTTCATATAGATAGATACCTTCATTTATTTTGTTGTACATCTACAAAAAGAATTGCTGATTGCTGAGCTGTAAAACAAGCACATGGCTAATTCTTAAAAGAAACTAAGAGGTCTTTTCCAAACTGAGCGTCCCGTTGGGTGTCTCTAACGGCAGTTATGACAATCTGACTTTCAAGTCTCCAGCAATACTTGACTTAACGGCGGTAAATGGATGCCATCGCCTGTGTTCGCTTGTGCTTTTTGAAGAAGCAATGCACTGAACACTTTTCTTGTTGGCCATTCATATATATTCTTTTCACAAAGTGTCTAATATTTTTGCTCATTCTTATGTGGGGTCACATTTTACAACTGAATTTTAAATGCTGACACATGTTGGTGCAGGTCCTTTGTCACCACACTGCAACCACACCTGCTTAGATCCACTGGCACACTCTAACTCTACGACAGCTTTATATCCTCTGTGGTGATCAATTACTACCTAACTTCATTTTTATTTACACTTAGTTATATCTATTTATCTTGAGACAGAGTCTATGTATCCTTGACTGGTCTGGAATTCACTTTGTAGAACAGCCTGACCAAGAACTCAGAGATCTGACTGTCCCCTGCCCCTGATACCTTAAACTGATGGCAGGCACCACCACACCTGGCTTATATTCATTTTTAATTAATTATTTGCAAAGTATAGAAATAAAATTAATCTTAATACATATTTTTATATACTGAAACTTTGTTAAACTTGTTCATTGCTTAAGTAATATTTTTTCAATTACTTATGAGGCTGGAGAGGGGGTTTAGCAGTAGAGTACTGGCTTTACCCTCTTTCTGACTCTTTCAAACTATGCCTAATTGTACATGTTTATCTCGGTCTACATACACATCTGTTGCTCTAGAATTCACTGATAGTGACATAAATGCCATGCCAACTTTCAATGGCCAAATCCAGAGCATCTGCCTCCAGGGAGCTTCCAAGTTAGAGGGGGAACTACCTGCTAATAAAACAAATGGAAGTGAAGTATAAGGGAGCAAGCACAGAAACAACCCAGTGAGTAGCCTGCTGTGCATACAAAGCTCAACAAATAAAGGGAAAGGCTGACTTTCCTTGGGCAATCTTCATGTTTAAAAATGTTCTGCATATCAGAAAACAAGCTATCTATAAAATTAAGATTTTTTTTAAAAAGCCAAAGAACTCAAAAAAAAAAAAAAAAAAAAAGAAAGAAAGAAAAAAAAAAGAAAAAAGGAGGAAAGAAGAAAAAAAGTATTTTATGGTTAAATGTTTTAAATTTGATAACATCATGTAACTCTAAACAGATGGTAATGGTAACAAATACATAGGTAACCTTGGGGAATTTGATAAAAGCCAAACTATCTAACTACTTAACATCACATTCAATTACTCAAGACAGAAGAACAGAAATGCTATTTTAGTCTGATATAAGTCTAAAGGCCATAAATATGGTGAGTTCTGATTTCTATATCAAATTCCTTGAGCTGGCAGCTCAAGTCAGGACCAAGTTAACATGTACACTGGGTTCAATTACCTTTAGTCTCCTGCCCTATTTCTCTCTTGCCTGTTCTTTTGACCACCAGCTCCATAGACTAGATTAAACCTGCAGTAATTCAGTAATGTGGTCTAACAGTCACTCTTCTGAGCAATGCACCTTTTAAACGAGTATTAAAAGCACGAAATGCCAGGGATAAAGTACTTTCAGAATGAACATCATTCTTACTCAAGCATTTGGCCTGGATCTAACGAACCTAATCTAAAACTGCTCAACCATCCCAAATTAGCAATGTTATCAGAAAAAAAAAAAAAAAGTAGTTGCTAGTAACGTAAGAGAGTTAGTATTTGGGATTATCTAGTGTTTTGGGGTAAACTGGCTTATCTTCATAACATGCTCTGCATATTAAGAGACAAAAGTGGTCTACTATGCACAAGTACGACCTGGAAATCAGCCTACTGTAACAACAAGGCCACATTATACCTGGCAACTGGGTAAATCTTCCCCAAAGAGGTGGTGCTGAAGAAGGCTGCTGATCCTGAGGAAAGGTAAGCAGAAATCCTGTATGTATCTTTCCATGGACTCAGGAGACCAAGCAATAGGACTGACCTAAAGTAAAAAAGAAAAATGGAGGAATTCGTGCTGCAACAGATGCAGCTTTTCAAGCGTTCACTCTTCGAGGCAGTAAGATCCAAGTTAACAGACATACCATGGTACACTCCTGAGCGCCTTCTTCACAATATAACTTCCCTTTAGACAGCTCGCTTATGACAAAGCCCAACAGTACTTCGTAAGACTTCTCTGCATCACATGTATTCTGGGAAAAATTAAAATATTAATTTTACATGAGGTACTGAGAAATTACAAAAGGAAGTTCCCTGGAAATAATACCCTTATGTAGTAAATCTGTAATTGAATTATATCTCAAACACATGAATTTCATTACCTCTAAATCCAGGTTAATTTTGGAATCAGAATAAAATTGAGTAGGTGGTTAAAATTATTCTAGTTATATCTTTAAAAGACAGAATGTAGTGTATATATATTTATTTGTAGACTATATATTATATTACCATACACTTTTATGTATAATTGTACACACACACCTTCTACTGCTGAGAACTTATCCTAAGGAGTTGCCTGACCTAGGGAGCATTGACTGAAAAATACTTCACAGGCAACAAATACAACAAATTTGAACCACATGAAAAATGTTTGCAATCTGAATTATAATAATACATATATATATATATAAATCAGAAGAAATATTTTTCTATGATGTCATTGTACTCATTAACTATACTTTTAAAATATAAAGAATAATTGAATAAATACCAGGTTTGTCCTGAACTCTTACTGTTATTTTTATTAATTAAATTTTAAATTATTTTGCATTCATAAATGCATACACTACGTACTGTCTCCTCTCATCTCTGTCAAGTGTTTCCCTCCAGCAAACAAATCCAGAGCTTAGGCATGCTAGACAAGCGCTCCACCACTGAGCCCCGTCTGCGGCATCCTAACACTGACAGCATCCCTCGCTGGACCACAGATTCGTTACTTGATGATGCTTGTTCTTTTACCCTCAGTGTTTTATCCATGTTGCTCTATACTTCCCCCCCCAGACTTCCAACTCCAAAATGTCTGCTATGCTTTCTAGTTTTCACAAATTCTTCTTCATAACGGAACTCTAGCAACAACAATGGAATTTATCTTGATAATTTTGGAGCTTCTGGCTTTGGAAACTGACTGAACATGCTTTTTTTTTTTTTTTTTTTTTTTTAATAATCCTTTATTTAAAATTTTTTCTTCTGCTTTCTATTATGCCCAGTCATGTATATTGTGTTCTAATTCTAAACTACAAAAATACTTCTAATTCACAACTGCTCTTTTTAGTGTGAATTGCCTTATTCTTGCCCAATTAACAGAATAAATATTTCCTAAATATGACCACTATACATTTCACATAATTTACACAAATCAATACCTTGATAACTATCAGAATAGTAAAATGTTATTAAAATCGTTTGAATCAAATCACTTCATGGATTGGCTATATGTGAGTCAATAAGATGAGAACACCAGCCAGCTTCCAAAGTGTAGTCTACTCTTTAGAATTAAGTATTTCTAGAATATTACAAAAGGAAAGTTTTAAAGAGTAACATTATGCTCAGATCACTGAAATAAGTTACTAGTGAGAATAAAGTTTTTGGTTTTTTTTTTTTTCTTTTTGACTTTTTGGTTTTTCAAGTCAGAGTTTCTCTGTGTAGTCCTGGCTATCCTGGAACTCACTTTGTTGACCTTGTAGATCTTGAACTCAAGAGATCCCCTGCCTCTACCTCCCAAGTGGTGGGATTAAATGTGTGCAGCACCACCACTCATCCTGACAATAAGTTTTAAATCTATTATCAAATGCATATCAAATACACTGTCACATTCAGAAAGCTGTGCATCACGATAGAAAGCTGGCTTGATGTAATAATTACTGTTTACATTGTCAACTCTTTCTTACTAAAGCAGTGCTGGAACTTTTGAGGATTTCACACAAGTACTGTACTTACATAATTCCACTCTCTCCTCCTTATCTAATTTTCCTTGTACCCCTTACTTGTTCTCAAATTTATAACCTCTTCTTTAACTATTATTGGTGTGTGTGTGTGTGTGTGTGAGAGAGAGAGAGAGAGAGAGAGAGAGAGAGAGAGAGAGAGAGAGAGAGAGAGAGAGAGAGAGAGAGAATAATTTCTGGGTCCACTTAGTCTTGCTCCTATGTTTATGTATTTATGCTGAACACTTGAGATTAGATGACCTGTCAGAGGGCTTGTCCCTGGAGAAGACTGTTCTTTCCTTCTCAACAGCCACTAATAGACTGTAACTCTTCATCTTAGATGAGGCTGTGGGAGACTCCTCACCCCCACATTGGCATGTCAACTGGATGTCACGGTGCAGGTCTTATTTAGGTGACCAACCATATTGTTGCAGTTTTCTGCATGCAGCTTCCCTATCATCTACAGACAACGACAATCTTCCTGTAGACGTGCTGACCCTCGGGCTCTAACCATCTTCCCAATGCCTTTTCTGGGAGTGGTGTGGGATGAGAAACTTTATTTCATGTATATACAGATACAGGCAATTTTTGGCTAATGCAGAGTGGGCTCATGAAGCTTAGGATAGAACTAATGAGAGCATAGACTCTGAAATCAAGAACTGACAAACTAGGGAAGAGGTAGCAAAAGCCAATGGATAAACAAAGAATGGCATCAGAATCCACAGGCACAGGACAGAAGGGACGCTCAGTGGTTATGGGCTCTTGCTACTCTGAACTCAGTTCCCAGCATACACAGAGGGTATCTCACAACTGCCAGTAACTCTAGCTCAGGGAATCTGGCATGTTCTTCTGTCCTCTTTAGTTACCCATATGCATAAGTGTACACACACACACACACACACACACACACACACACACACTTTTGAAAAACATTCAGTGATGCACAAGGTCTATCAGCATAGGTTCAAAGCTTTTGTCTAAGCACTGCTTTGTGAACTTTGGGATGGGGGTCATGTCCTTAGAGCATATTTCAGATACTATGATCCTACTTTAAACAAACAACAAGTATTTTGAAGTATTTGTTTTGAGACCGTCCCATGTACTCCAGGGGGCCCCAGGCTCCTTATATGAAGCAGGCTCCAACCCAGTTTGAGCTTACAATCCCTCTGCCTCCACCTTCCTTTGCTAGGAATGCTAGCAAATCCCTAAGAAGTCATACAGTCTGGATCTGCAGTTTACCTTTAAGAAGGCTGAGGCTCAGACAGTTTTCCATTCTTTGTCTAAAGATGTAACATCTGTCTTCAAAGGCAGACTGGCACACTAACTAACTTCAGTTTGATAGGCGACTGGCCGATACCCCAGCTCAAGGCACAATGCACTCTGATATGCTGTGTTAAATTTCTGGGCATATGATTGTGATTTGGGAGTGAACTGGCAGAACAGTGAAGGACAGTCAGCACAGTTCATGCACTTACAGGTGGATTTAGCTCTTGTGGACCAAGAGATACAATTTGAAATCACGCATTTTAAAAATAACTTCTCTTCTATTAAATTTGATAAAGGCCAAATTTAGAGATACTTTCTGTATCTAACAGTGTATAACTGCAGTATCCTGGTTAGCTTTATCTCAACTTGACAAAAGCTAAAGTCGAAGAACTGAAGGAGCTGAAGGGGTTTGCAACCCCATAGGAACAACAATGCCAACCAACCAGAGCTCCCATGGACTAAATCACCATGCAAGAGTATACATGGACTGACCATGGCTCCAGCTGCATAAGTAGCAGAGGATGGCCTTGTTGGGCACCAGTGGAAGGAGAAGCCCTTGGTCCTGCCAAGGCTGGATCCCACAATATAGGGGGATGTCAGGGCAGAAAGTAGGGGTTGTGGGGGAGGGGGAACACCCTCATAGTGAAGTGGGATGAGGGATAGGACAGGGGCCTTATGAAAGGAAACCCGCAAAGGGAATAACATTTGAAATGTAAATAAAAATATACAAAAAAAAAAAAACCCAAAAAACCAAAAAAACTAGAGTCATCTAGAGGAGGAAACCTCAATTGAGGAGATGCCTGCCTAAAACTGCACTGTAGGCAAGTCTGTGGGGGCATTTCCTTGGTTTTTAATGGGGGAGGGTCCAGTTCACTGAGGGTGGGGCACCTTTGGTTGTTGGTCCTGGGTTCTATTTAAAAAAAAAAAAAAAAAAAAAAAAGCTGGGCAAAGCTCTGAGGACAAACAGTGAGCAGCACTCTCCAAGGCCTCTGCATCAGCTCCTGCCTCCAGTTCCCTTCTGGTTTTGAGTTCTGACCTTGGCTGCCTTCAGTTTACTGTGACTCAGGATATGCAAACCAAATAAAATGAACCTTTCTTTTCTAAGTTGGTCATTTTATTTTATCACAGCAACAGTAACCCCAAGTAGGACATGCGATAAAACATTTTTAACTGTTTTCTTTCTTTTTCCCCCCATAAGTGTTCCATTTCCAATTAAACCCATTTTTAACTCTTTTGTCTCTCTAATGACCGTTCTTGGGCTAGGCTGTAGCTCTCTGTAGAGCACCTATCTAGCATTCAGATGGTTTGCACTCAAATCTGAGCACCTCAAAAGCAAAACAAAAAAGTTCACACAGAAAACATACTCTCAACTGACTTCCACTCCGCCTTACAGGCCTCCCCTGATGACTGAGAGAACTCAGGGAAGAGACTACCTTTTTAAGAGCTCCAAGGTGTTTCCAGGCTGACCGATCCTCTTCAGTGCCCTTCACTGAGAGCGCTGCCAGGGCCTGGGTGTAGAGCAGGGTGAAGAGAACTTTGACAATGCAGGTGAAGTGCTCTGCAACAAGAAAGACAGCACTGGCTCTTTGCAATGCACATCTTTTGAACCCAAAAATATCCCACATGCTTATACCTTTGCCTGTGTGTGTAATTTTCCTGCATTTGTGTGGTTAATGAGATTATACTGTATTTGTTCTATTGATCTTATTGCTACTATGACCAAATATTTGACATAAACAACTTAAGGGAGGAGAGAGTTGCTTTTGCTCAGCACTTCAGTTATGGTGTAAGCCATGGTGACAAGAGGGCAGATGCTGGGACTGGTTCTCAGCTACTTTCCCCTTCTCCCCTTTTTCTCATTGGCACCAAACTTGTGGGATAATTCTGGTGACATTCATGGCTGGTTTCTCCTCCAAGAAACATGCCCACAGACACAACCAAGTTGTACCTCCTTAATCTCCTAGAGACAGGTTCTCACTATTTCTGCAAGGCAGTTCTTATAGTCCAATCAAATAGGCACCCAAAACCACCCATCACACTTCCCAACAAATCAAATTTATGAAAGCACTCTATCATGATGCACACCCCTACAAGATGTGTCAATGTCAGGCAGTGTCTTCTATAAGGGTGTTCTCATGTGAGCCTGGCAGAGCAGGGCTGTGATCCCGGCTCCTTAGGAGCTGTGAGGCAAAGAACTGCAAGTTCAAAGCCTGCTCTTCCTGTAGACTGAGCCAAGGCCAGTCTGAAAAATCAAAATATTTATAATTCTACAACTGCTCTTCATAGTGTGACTTGCCTCATTCTTGCCCAATTAACAGACTAAGTATTTCCTAAATATGACCAATATACACGTCACATAATTTACACAAATCAATGCCTTGATAACTATCAGAACAGTAAATGTTATTAAAATCTGTTTAAATCAAATTACTTCTTAAATATTTAGGCAGAGCTCACTTCATCCAAAAGGTTTAAATCTCAAATTCAAACAGCCCCCTGGCCACCACACACACACACACACACACACACACACACACACACACACACACACACACAGTCCATGACTTGGCTATATGGCACAGAGAAACCCTGACTTCCAAAAAAAAAAAAAAGCCTCCCAAAAACCCTTTATTGTCACTAAGTAACTTATTTCAGAGATTTGAGCATAAAGTTGTTCTTTAAAACTTTGTAATATTCCAGAACTATAAACAGACTAAACTTTGGAAGCTGGATCACGTTCTAATCTCATTGACTAACATGTAGCCAATGTATGGAGTTAAGAAAAGAAACAGATGGGACCTGGGGAGGCGGCTCAGTCAGAAAGTGCTGGATACACAAACATGAGGACCTGGTTCTAGCCACTAAACCCACACACCTCTAACACTGTATCACTGGGGTGTAGAGGAGGAAGATGAGTTCAGTGACCAGCCAATGTAGCCAAAATGTCAAGCTCCAAGTTTAGTGAGAGACCAGCACCCCATAAAAAAATCTTAACTGGCAAATCAAAACAACCCTGAGATTTCACCTTACACCAGTGAGAATGGCTAAGATCAAAACTCAGGTGACAGCAAATGCTGGCGAGGATGTGGAGAAAGGGGAACACTCCTCCATTGTTGGTGGGGTTGCAGACTGCTACAACCATTCTGGAAATCAGTCTGGAGGTTCCTCAGAAAATTGGACATTGAACTGCCTGAGGATCCAGCTATACCTCTCCTGGGCATATACCCAAAAGATGCCCCAACATATAAAAAAGACACGTGCTCCACTATGTTCATTGCAGAAGCTGGAAAGAACCCAGATGCCCTTCAATAGAGGAATGGATACAGAAAATGTGGTACATCTACACAATGGAATATTACTCAGCTATCAGAAACAATGACTTTATGAAATTCGTAGGCAAATGGTTGGAACTGGAAAATATCATCCTGAGTGAGCTAACCCAATCACAGAAAGACATACATGGTATGTACTCATTGATAAGTGGCTATTAGCCCAAATGCTTGAATTAGCCTAGATGCCTAGAACAAATGAAACTCAAGACGGAGGATCAAAATGTGAATGCATATCGCTCCTGAGAGACACAGCTAGAATACAGCAAATACAGAGGCGTATGCCAGCAGGAAACCACTGAACTGAGAACAGGACCCCCGTTGAAGGAATCAGAGAAAGAACTGGAAGAGCTTGAAGGAGCTCGAGACCCCATATGTACAGCAATGCCAACCAAACAGAGCTTCCAGGGACTAAGCCACTACCCAAAGACTATACATGGACTGACCCTGGACTCTGACCTCATAGGTAGCAATGAATATCCTAGTAAGAGCACCAGTGGAAGGGGAAGCCCTGGGTCCTGCTAAGACTGAACCCCCAGTGAACTAGACTGTTGGGGAGAGGGCAGCAAGGCGGGGAGGGTTGGGAGGGGAGCACCAATAAGGAGGGGGGGGGAGGGGGATGTTTGCCTGGAAACCGGGAAAGGGAATAACACTCGAAATGTATATAAGAAATACTCAAGTTAATAATAATAAAAAATATAAAAAAAAAAAAAAAACTTAACTGGGAAGCCTTTCAGACATAGTGCCCAGAAACACTGCTTAAGTAATTTCTTCTCATAATAAACTGTGTGTTATTAAAAAGTCATCCAGCAAGAGAAGTAACAGCTACTATAGCCAGTGTTTTAGCTACTTCTTGTAGAAAGTTTTAATTCAACCAAGCAGTAGTACCACAAGCCTTTAATTCCAGCACTTGTGAGGCAAAGGAAAGTGAATCTCTTGAGTTCTAGGCCAGCCTGGTCTACAGAGTAAGTTCTGGTTGCTTCTTGGTCATGATGTTTTGTGCAGGAATAGAAACCCTGACTAAGACACAAGGCTACACAGAAAAACCCTGTCTCGAAAGCTAGAGAGGCAGGGTTCCTATTTTTAATCATTTTTAATATCCTTAAACTGACAGTTTTTAAAGCCACTGTAGTTCCAAGTTTTGGCATTCACTTATGTAATCTATTATTATGTAATCTATTGATGGAATTGATATATTCCATCTAGTGATGGAATAACTCTATATGTGACACCAACATCTTTCAGGGACTTTAAACAAGGAACCACTGTTTACCACTGAATACAAGTAAAGTCATACAAATACAATTCTAAAAATTTTTTAAAGGAAAAAGGGGATTGTCATGTCCAGTTGAGTAAATGTGCCTAATCACAGAGAAATCACCATGAAAACTGAAGTCGAACAGAAGCTCCATCCCTACTTAAAATGCTTGTGGAGCAAGAAGACCCCAGCTACCATGCCAACTTCAGCTATCACAGTGTACCACACCTTTGGAGCAGGGCCATGGCTCTGTCTCTGCTACTAGCTTGACAGTTGCACAGTGCTCACATGGCAGGCATATGCTGGGGCTCAATGCCAGCACAAGACACTATTAAGTAGAAGCAGTCTGTTCCTACTGTTTACCAGGATAGAGAAGGTGGTAAGGTAGAAATAGCAACATGGGGAGGGAATGGGGGCTTATGAACAGGAAACCGAGAAGGGTAATAACATTTAAAATGTAAGTAAAGAAATATATCTAATAAAAAAGTTTAAAAGGGGGGGCAAAAATATTCATAGGAGGGGATATGGAGGCAAAGTTTGGAGCAGAGACTGAAGGAACACCCATTCAGAGCCTGCCCCACATGTGGCTCATATATATACAGCCACCAAAACTAGATAAGATTGATGAAGCCAAGAAGTGCAGGCTGACAGGAACCGGATATAGATCTCTCCTGAGAGGTACAACCAGAGCATGTCAAATACAGAGGTGAATGCCAGCAGCAAACCACTGAACTGAGAACGTGGTCCCTGTTGGAGGAATTAGAGAAAGGATTGAAAGAGCTGAAGTGGCTTGCAACCCCATAAGAACAACAATGCCAACCAACCAGAGCTTCCAGGGACTAAACCACTACCCAAAGACTATACATGGACAGACCCATGGCTCCAGCTGCATATTGTAGCAGAGGATAGCCTTGTTGGGTACCAATGGAAGGAAAGCCCTTGGTCTTGCAGAGGTAGGACCCCTAGTGTAGGGGAATGTCAGGGGGGCAGGGGTGTTGGGAGGGGAACACCCTTATAGAAGAAGGGGAGGGGGATGGGATAGGGGGCTTATGTCTGGGAAAACGGGAACGGGAATAACATTTGAAATATAAATAAAAAAAATCCAATAAAAGTTAAAAAAATAAAATAAAGAAATAGCAACATGGGACTTACAAGGTGAATTTTTCCTGAAAGTTACATATTGTTTACATTCCTAAATTCCTATTCTTGAAAGGGCTAAAACAAGAACAAGCTGCCATACCTGACCCATTACATTACTTCAGAGTAAATAATATTAACAATTTAAATAAATAATATGTTAAAATTTCCCTACATTTTCTGGTTTTTTTTATAAGGATGAAATCTTAAAATTATCTTAGAATAATTCAAAAGGCATTGTCATTAATTGGGAACTGTGTCTGACTCTAGACTGATATCAAGAGAAGCTCACTGAGCATTGCTTTACTGGTTAATGCAGGAAAACACAGAAATATTGAAAATTTGAGTACTGACTGAGCTCAATATTGAACAAAACTGAATATTTGACATGTGACTATTGCATTCTGTACTTTGTATAAGTTTTCCAGGGAAATCTACAAGGCTCTGGAAACAGCTACATCCACTGACTTTCTGGCTTGCCTGAAGCTTTAGGGCTTACTGCACGTAACAAGGAAAATGGAACGTCAAGAATTACAAAAGCTCTTCTCACACAAACTGTGTTAGAGTTAAGATTTATAAAATGCTCTAAGTTTCCCTTTAGGCTGAGGTAAATATGTGAACCAAAGACCCTATGGAAAGAGCACTCCTGAAACAGGAGAAGGTGTGAAGATGCATCAGATACTTTATTCTTTTCCTAAAAGCACCATACAGTTTCTTGTAAAAAAAGAAAAGCACTTTGCACTACATGGAAATGCCAAATTTTCTCACTCTTCCCTTCTCTCACTTAAAGTTACTAGTTACATGTTGCCTGAGCCCTTAATCAAAAAAATAAAGCCTACAAAAATTCATTTCTGATATGCTTTCTTGGAGGGGAAGCTACATCGTATTTTCTCTTTGGTGAGTGAAGAACCCAAATAGTTTAAGAAGATTTTATTTGGCTTAATCACGATAGAACTAAGAGAAGATCTCAGTGCACCTCATACTTAATAAGGTAGTTAACACTGGCTCCTTGAATATATTTCAGGCATCTAGATTTTGTTTCCAATAAACTACCAACATTCCCAAAAACACATTACATAAATGTGATCACAACAGGGGTGCTAAAGATTAAAGTGTGAGCAATAATAGTGTTTTTGAATTTCAAATAAGAAATTATGCAGAAAATAAAGGTCATCAGATTTTTGACACAATCACTGCATTCTGCAAATATTGACTAACTGCATGGTGGTTTGAATGAAAGTGGCCCCTGCAGGCATTAGAAATGTGGCCTTGTTGGAGGAGGTGTATCACTGGAGGTGGTTTTTGAGGTTTTAAAAGTCCATGCCAGGCCCAGTGTCTCTCTGTCTGTCTGATATCCACCCCTCCTTCCCTCCCTCCTTTTCCCCTCCCTCTGTCTCTGCCTCCACCTTGTGAATAAGATGAAAGTTAACAGCTTCTGCTCGAGTGCCATGCCTGTGTGCTTGCTGCCATGCTTCCTGCCATGATCCTGTACTGACCTCTGAAACTGTAAGCAAGGCCCCAGCTAAGTGCTCTTAAGTCACGGTGTCTCTTCACAATAATCAAACAGTAACTAGTCCATACTGTAATGTCCCAAGTGGCAGGGATATACGAGAGTTGGCCTAGTCCTGGAGGAGCTGATAGCCTACAGGGGAGGCACTTAAGAAAACCTAGTGACAGTAGGAGTGTCAATAGTGAAGTGTGGGCAGGTTAATATGGGAAAAGGAAAGGGATGTCTAAAAGGAAGGTTGAAACATTGGGAGTTAGTGAGTGAAGAATGGAGAAAAAGAAAATACTTAAATATACTCATCGTGTTTCCTTTTAGCTGCAAGCACAATAACTACCATGGGTTTTGCCCAACAATTTAACCTCTTCCTGTCCATCACTGCCTTCACCCATTCTCTCTACACCTCTCTCTCATTCTTTATTCCATTATAATCTGTTATTTCCATAACTAAAAAACTTCTTACTGCTCTTCTTTATTATAGAATTATTTCTAGTCTATAGCCAGAGATCCTTAAGAGATTATCTATACTATCAATATACTTTTAAACCTGGTAAGAACTATGGAACTATTCAGAAAACGTTCATATACCAAATTTTCCCATACAGTTTTAGAAGATTTGTGGATTCAACAATTAAGTGTAGAAGCAGATTAAAAAGCCCTGGTCTAAAGACACCGTCAAAGGTCTAATGCAATGGCACATACCTTTTAATCCCAGCATTAGAGATGAAGGCAGGCAGATCTCTGGGAATTAAAGGCTAAGCTGGTCTACATAGTAAGTTCAAGGACAGCCAGGAATACATAGAAAAATCACATCTGGGGCAGGTAAGGGGAAAAGAAAGAAGAGGAGAAAGAGGAGGAAGGGAGGAAGAGCAGCAGGAGGAGGAGAGGAGGAAGAAGAACCAGCAGCAGCTATGTGGTCAGGTCGACCTGACATGCAGCACTATAAAGAATAGAACACTACATATCTTCCCAGTGCTGCTTGGTTTTGTTATTTTAAATACTTGACAGTTTTGTAGAAACAGCTTGGATATTAAACATCCCTCAAAGTCTAATATAGAAAGTCTTGTCAGCCTGTGCCAGTACTGGGAGGTGACAGAGAGGGTGTACACTTCGAAGGAACACTGGGACGCGGTCCCCTTTTCCTCTTCTCCCTGATTCATGGACACCATGAAGCAGCCTCATCTCCTACAGCCTTCCACCACAGTACTACCTTGCCACAGGGCCAAAAGCAGTGAGACAAAACAAACGATGGACTCTGGGAGCCACAAGAACTCTTCTTTTAAAGCTGATTGCCTATCACAGTTCTCTGTCACAGGACGGAAAGCTACTCCAGATAAACACCACAGATTATTGTGAAATTTTAAAGTACAAGTTTTGGAACTAATTTAACTACAGGCAAATTTAATGACTACTAGATAATCATCTACTGAGTCCCCAAGGGCAAAGTCCACATTTTACTCATCTTTGTACTTCTAGTATCCAGTAAAGCGTGTCTCAGCACAGCACACAGTAGGTGTTTACTAAACATTTCTTGAGCCTGTGAAATGGCTCAGCAGGTAAAGGTGGCCACCAAGACTGATGATGAATTTCACCCCAGACCCCAACTACAGAAGGAAGAGAACTGAGTTCTATAGATTTTCCTCTCACTTGCACCTGGTTCAGTGCATATGTGACCTCATGGGTACACAGCATCACAATGTAAATTTAAAATGTTTTTTAACCAAAGCAGATAATGACTTCACAACTTAGTACTAAACCAGCATTTGCTTACTAAATCTGTTCACAAAACTACTTTTAAATGACATTAAGGAATGATTTAAGGATCACTTACTAACAAAATTTTATACAGATTTTTTTTCCTCAATCTAGTCTACTCCATTTATTTAACCAAGAAAATCCAAACTTGTTTTAGAACACAACTTTAGGATTTGTTTCTACTGAATAAGAATCTGTAGGATCAAAAAAACTCAGCACACTAAACTCTCTCCTGTTGCTGAGTAAGCCTAAGGCCAACAGTCCTTTCTGCAAAACGACCCAGCAGCTAATGAGGCAAGCATTCGGGCACGGTCCTATACTATATAGTTCCTTCTACACAGCAAGTGCCTTCTCTAATAGGTCCTCAGGTTTACATGAAAAAACTATCCCTATAAAGGAAATGTATATTGAAATGCTTAAAATATAAGACAAAGCAACTTTGTGTAGGTTAAAGTATAATATACTGTGCATTGTTTGAATACATTAGGAAGAAACCGCCGTGAGCCCTAGCATGTTTTCCTAAACTAATAAAAACTAACCAAAAATTTTCCCTGTACACATATGAATATTAAAAAATTTAAAATTTATTTTGTAAAGAGACTGAATTAGGTTATTTGACAAGTTTAGGTTTTAAAGTCTATAAATGAATAAATTCATAGCTATAGACAATCTCACAAAAACAGTAATAAAAATATCTACTGAATGTTAAAAGAAGAATATGGGGTGTAACTACTGATATCATTCCTTTTGTGTTGATTAAATGTTTCTGGAACTTAGTAAAGGTAATTAAATGCCAATGGAACCATAATTGTAAAAGATGTCTAAGCAGCACACCGTTTGCTATGTGAATATTGTAACTAAAATATAAAATCAAGCCAAGTGTTGGTGGCATGTGTGTTTAATCCCAGCACTTGCAAGGCAGAGGCAGGTGGATCTGTGAGTGAGAGGTCATCCTGGTCCACAGAGTGAGTTCCAGGACAGCCAGGGCTGCACAGAGAAACATCTTACAAAAAACAAACATCAACAACAAAAATTAAATCAAAATTCAGAGTTGCTGTAAATGTGATTTGCATATTAATGACATTTTACCATTTACCAAGTATAATTTACTTGAAATATTATAATTTGTCTATACTTAAAATAAATGGTCATTTCCTACCCCTAGGTTGATTTTATTAAATTATTGAAATATACGCAAAGACTGTTTTCCACCGGGAGCATTTTATACTAACATTACACTGTGACTTACAACAGGAAAGCAGGGCTAGGCATGGAGGGTACCATTAACCCCAGCACACCAGAGGCAGAAGCAGGGGGATCTCTATGAGTTCCAGGTCAACCTGGTCTATACAGAAAGTTCCAGATTAGGCAGGACTATATAATCAGACCCTACCTCAAAACAAAATAAAGTAATAAACCAATTTTTCAAAACAAAAGAAAGTTTATTAGCTGACAAAATATTTTAAATGCTTTAAAGTAAAACCTATGAAAACTATGAAGCAATACTCAAAATGATGCTAATTTAATATTAAAGTTGTTTATCCAATATTATGATGCTAACACTAATTTAAAATGATAGAATATCGCATTTTTAATTACCTACTGTGTACATGTAGATTCAGTGGGGATATTAAACCTGACACTTTGTTTTTTAAATTTTCTTTTACATTAATACTTCAATTTAAAAAAAACAATATTTAAGGTAATTTCCTCAGGCATTTTACATCTTATTGAAAAAAAAAATAGACAAGTTTTAAAAAACACCTTTATTTCTCTCTCACCTTCCTGACTGCAATAAAAATATACTACTAATAAAATACTATTTTTCATTAAAAATTTTCCTTTTCTTTCTTTTTCCTCTATTTTTTTTAAGAAAGATTTTACTTGATTTAGAGCTTGAGGAAGAGTCCCTCCTAGCAAGGAAGCGGGCACATACGGCACCCTGTCCCATTGGTCTGTAGGGAAGGACAGTGCAAGAGACCAAGAGTGAACAGTGGTGCACAGCTTCCGTCCTGGGCCAGATCCAGTTAGGAGTCCAAATGTGTCCAGCTGGCCCCACAACTCAGGCTAGTCTTCACTGCTTAGTTGATGCTTTTCTCCATCACTCTCATGGTCATTCTATCAGCCTGGATGTCCTATTTGTCCCTAGAATCTCGACAATATCCCAAAAGTAATCTGAGAGTGTGAGGTTTAAGACCCACCTTTCTGTAAGGGCTGTGGCATCATTAAGATCTGGATGAGCAGGAGCGATGTCACATCATGATAAAGGACTGGGACTTCAGGCTGCTGGTCTTCATTCCCCACCCTAAAAGGAAAACCGCATGGTCACGCTCTAGTGTACAGCATATCTTTCTAATTCATTTCACATATAACATGTATATCTACAAACCAGAAACAGAAATAATAAAGAAATCTTAACAGAAGTACTTGATGACCATATTTTGTTTTACTATTATTATGATTGTTTTGGTAATGCATATATTTTCTTTGGCTAACTTGAAAACATTACATAAGAACTGTATTAAGCCTTACCAAAGTTAAACACATGTACTGTATTAAGGTTACGTTGAGATTTTTGGATCACTGAAATTACAGAAACCAAGGAAGGTATTGAATAGACACAAGAAAAGAGGTCAGATGAGGCAGCTCATAGATATAATCACAACTAGCTCAAGATAAATAAATGCTCACCTTATGAAAAGGCCCAGGCACAGATCAGCAATCTGGTCAGGTTAATATTCTCTTTAAAAAAGACTTAGCTGTCTCCTGAGAGGCTCTGCCAGAGCCTGACCAATACAGATGCGGATGTTTGCAGTCAACCATGCATCAGACTGAGTGCAGGGAGCCCAACAGAGGAGTTAGGGGAAGGACTGAAGGAGCTGAAGGAGTTTGCAACCCCATAGGAAGAGCAACAATATCAACCAACCAGACCACCACAGAGCTCCCAGGGACTAAACCACCATCCCAAGAGCACACATGGAGGGACCCATGGCTCCAGCTGCATATGTAGCAGAGGATGGCCTTATCTGCATCAATGGGAGGGGAGGCCCTTGGTCCTGTGAAGGCTCAATGCCCCAGTGTAGGGGAGTGCTAGGTTAGTGAGCTGGGAGTGGGTAGATGGGTGGGGGAGAGCACCCTCATTGAAGCAGGGGGAATGAGGGGTGGGATAGGGAGTTTTGTAGAGGGAAAACTAGGAAGGGAAACATTTGAAATTTAAATGAAGAAAATAATCAATAAAAAAAAGAAGACTTTATTGCTGACACAATTTCTAACAAAAGCCTTAACATTTACATTTTTAACACAGGATAATCAAAGTCGAACTTCTCACACACCACAAAAGGTATCAACCCTAGAGATGTGCAGCAATATGAAAGCACAGACTTCAAAGCAGGACTCACACTAAGTGTGTATGTGGGGGGGTGGTTTCCTGCCTGACTGTAAGTGAACTCTGAGCCTCATACACTCTATATATCTAACAAGCACTCGATCACTGAGTATAGTCTTAATATTGGAAAGTGAACTATTTTTATTATGTTTAAATTTTCATAAAACAATAAAAGTAAATCTCAAGCTTCCAAACCTGGCTAAATTCTGAAACTGTACTTCTGACCAGGCTTGAGCAATACTGCATGAGCCTGTGATTAGGCTCTATTACCAGCAAGGCGATCAGGAAATGCTGGTTACCTGTTAAGTACGAGGCACTGGACAAACAGCCAGATAAGTTGATTCCTGCATCTATGAATCTTCAGACAATAGATGAAACATAGCACTTTGAATTTCACCTTTCCCTACAAATATTTCTCATGTACTGTACTTATATTCCTCTCTAAGGCTACAGCTTCTATTATCCTATGTACCAGGCCCCTTATTTTATAAAACTGGGAAGGGAAGGAGGAAGAGCACCACTTAAGTGTCAAAATCCCTCACGGGAATCATTCTCCCTATGATCAATAGTGATCTCTTAATTATAAAGTTTAGTGGACATTCTAAATCCTCATCTCATTGACCCTTGACCTTAGATATACTTGAGTACAACTACCTGGAATTATTTTTATCTCTATCTGCTACTGCAGATGGGAAAACTGACTGCCCTTCTACAGGTCCTAAGTTCAGTTCCCAGCAACCACATAATAAGTAAATCTTAACATATGGAGATTAAGTTAAGAACTCTTACTGCCCTTACAGAGGACCCAGGTTTGGTCTCCTCATATTTTTATAATAGACGGTGATTGATACAGACACTAACATCTGGTCAAGACACAGAGAAGAAAAGACTGTGGCATGCCCACCTCTAAATTGGACAACTCTATCACATTTGCTCTCCCTAAGGCTCAGGGATCATCACAGAAGAAGGAGCAGAGAGAGTGTGAGTGACAGGTAGTGGGCATCACAGTGGCAGTATATGTGACAGCCCCACTGCACATATAAGTTCAGTGGCTGTAACTCCATGTCTAAGGCATGCAGCAGTTCAAGCAACCATCATCCCAGCACAGAGAGGGAACACATCAAGTCCCATCCCTAGATGAAGAGCTATTGATAATTGAGGGCTACGAGGCGGGGACAATCAATTATCTTTGGAGAGGTGGCCCTGAGAAGCTACAACACATCCAGTAGGTGTACAACAGGTACACCTTGCACATACAGGTACCACTCAGTAGTCTCAGTGAGGACAAAAGGAAATTGGAAGGAAAAAATGGTAGTGAGTCTAAGGGAGGAATTGGAAGTGTGTGTGTGTATTGGGGGTGGAGGGTGCAACTGATTAAAAAGGATTACATAACTTGTATAAAATTTTCAAACAAAAAAGACTGTTTCTATCTCAGCACTTTTAGGTAGTAATTTAAAACTAAACTCTAGAAGTAGACTGGTGGGGGAGATATCGAAATTCACCCATTGTAAAGAATACTAGTGGTGTGTACTTATAACTCCAGGCCTAGAGAGGCTCGGAAGACCAACAAGCCCCAGGCCAGGGAAAGACCTTATTTCAAACAAGACAAAACCCACATGGAAGGAATCCAATGAATAAACCTGGATTTGTTCTCTGGTCTCCACATGCACATCGATCTGCACATGCTTCCCCAAAATAAACAAGCACACGTGTGTGCACACACGCCACACACACACACGCGCGCGCGCGTACGCACACACACACACACACACACACACACACAAATAATACTATTACTTCTATGAATGAAAACAGAAAATAAAATAGTGTTAACAAAAATAATTTTCCCATTTAAAAAATTTTGGGGGCTGGAGAAATGGCTCAGGGGTTAAGAGCACTGACTGCTCTTCCAGAGGTTCTGAGTTCAAATCCCAGCAACCTCATGGTGACTTACAACCATCTGAAATGAGATCTGATGCCCTCTTCTGGTGTGTCTGAAGACAGCTACAGTGTACTTATATATAATAAATAAATCTTTAAAAAAATTTTTGATTATCAACAAAAAGGAAATAATTTCCATTTGTATACAATAAAACTATATTTAAAAATCTATCAAATTAGATACAGAAATTTGTTAGAAAGACATCAGAAAATAAATATCTTTCAATTTTAAAACTATAAAAATATAAAATATAGATGATGTACTATAAAGCAAACTTTAATGTTACAATTTTATGACCCAGTGGACCATAAAAATGAGAGTAAACACAGGGATGGGGCATGTCAATCAGACTTTCCTGAAGATACCCAAATGGACAGGGTCAGCGTAGTTAAAGCTCAGTCCCAGGTCTGCTCCTCAGCGGCCATGCCCCTAAAACACATAGGAGTAACCTTTCTAAGCCACCAAGTTCTTTTATGTAAAAGATGGGTTGATCGTGATGATTAAACACAGTGTCTGGTGTGTAAGTAAGTACTGTGAAATTGTCTGCGTTACTGCTATCCTAAGGCACATTACATTCTGAGGCTTGAAAAGGACCACAGCCTAAGCACTAGGTACTGTGGAAAGTAAACCCCTGCTTACATCTTCACCCTTATAGAGGACCAGCATTAGACCTAGAAAAGTTTTGTTTGCTTAGCATCCTTTAGATTCAGGAAGGAAGGCATTCTCAGACTTTATTTGTATTTACTGGATATTTGTCCTTGAGTTTCCAACTCTACCTAAAAAGAAAAGTACTACTAATTGGCAAGAAAGCTGATTTTCTTTATTATGCAAAACACTCATAGCTTGCTAAGCTTGGCTAAAAACATAAAAGTATATACACATACAAAGGTTTGCTTTGTCTTGAACACACACACTCATTCACATAGATATCTTGCCTCAAGCATCTTCCTACATGATACTCTGCAAATACAATACCTTCCAAAGGGAGAAGCCCAGCAATTACTCCCACAGCAAATGATCAGAGTTATAGGTCATGCGACAAATCGATCGTGTCTCCTGATATTACACACTAAGAACACTTTAGTGTGGTGATTCTTCAAAAAAGTTTATAATCTGAGTCTAATCACTGGGACATACTGAACAAAAAACAAAAGATAATCTATGAAATAACTGGCCTAACCCTTTTATAAAAAACAGGTCAATGTCATGAAATACAAAGAAACATTCAGAATCAATTTCAAATTACAAAAAACTAAAGAGACACAAAAGATACAAGCATGATCTTTAAAATCTACAATTCTTTTGCTAAATACTTTATCAAAGTAATAGCCAAATCTGAATAGAACGTGTGTGAATAACAGTCAGTACCGTCTTTCATGTGACTACTCAGTCACCATAGGACAGTATCAGACAGATGCTCCTCCAAAAGCTTGTCTATCATAAACTCAGTATCTAGACATACTGTGTTTTTCATTCCTCAAACACACACACACATACATGCACACGCACACACACACACACACACACACACACACACACACACACACATGCCCACACTAATTTTCTCATTCTCTCCGACCTTTGTTATACAGACAGTATAGTATACTCTCCATTTTTTCTCCTGGCTGTTCTCTTTGCACATTATAGATCTTTCCATAGCAGTAACCAAAAGCATCTTTCCCTTTTCTTTCTTTTTTAATTATAGTAAGTTCATTTAAATTGACAACTATACAAAGGTAAATGATAAGATATTTTACAGCTATATAGAAAAGTAAACTAAAATTCTATGGGTTATACCTATACTATACACTATAATAATTCCAAACAGATCAAAACCCTTAATGTAAAAATTAAAACCATGCAAGCACTAGGAAAAAAACATGAGTAAACTGCTTCATAAGAATAGAGTGGGAGAAGCTCGTTGACCCAAAATGAATAATTAATAAATTGCTAATTTTAAAACTTTAACAAAAATAAACAAATCAGGTAAAAAGACATTTGAGAATTGGTGGAATATATTTTCAACTGACAGCACAAAGAACCAACATTGATACTATATAAGTATGGCTGGAAATGAGAAAACTGACCACCTAAGTTTTACAACTACTTAACAGATCAGAGGCTTCACAATAAGTAGTCCATGTGGATGGAAGTGGAAGACAGAAGTATCTAAATTTACTTGATTGTTTTTACTTTGGAAAATGTCCCATATACAAAAACATATCAGAAGAAAGGTCAGTCTTTAAGTAGTGAGGAAAAATAAAGAGACATACAGCAGGCTGATGGTCAATAAAACAAAACTTCTCAAGTTACTGTAAAAACTTTTTTCTGTTTGCTTTTTTACTATATACTCCTAATGACACATATTCTAACAACAAGGGGGAATGTCTGATGGAGTGGTTAATGCTGACCATCTACTTGATAGGATCTAGGATCACTGAGGAAACAAACCTCTGGATGTGCCTGTGAGGGAGTTTCTAGTTTGGGTTCCATAAGGTAGGAAGACCCACCTTCAATGTGCATGGTATGGTCCCAGACACAATAAAAAGGAGAGAGGAGACACCAACAGTATCAGATTCTGTCTGCGTATGCACTACAGCAAGCTACCTCCCACTCCTGCCACTCCCCATAGGACAAGTGATGCCCTTAAACTACAAGTAAAATAAACTTTCTTCAAGTTGCTTTTGTCAAGCAACTTAGCTTAAAGTTACTTGTTTATACCAATGAAGTAACTAATTTATGATTAGCAGTAATAGTGACATTTAAAATCAACAGTTATGCAAATGAGTAATTACATTAAAATAAAGAATAAATATTTTTAGAACAAAAAAGATAAACATGACAAAACGTTACAACTTAAAAGCTTTGCAATACTACAATATGCCTGAATTAGAAATACCAGTGAGAACTCAAGGTCTTTTTAAACCTTAAAAAGGAAAGTAGAGAAGAGAGGGCTGGTTAGATGACTCAATAGTTGGCCTTGCTTCCAGAAGACCAAGCTTTGGTTCCCAGCACGTGTATCAGGTGGCTTACTACCCTCCCATAACACCAGCTACAGGGAACCCCACACTCCCTTCTGACCTCCATGAGTGTACACAGACATGGCTTACATTCACTCAAACCCATTACATATAGAAAGTAAATCTTACAAAGAAAGGGAGGATGGATAGGTGGGTGGGTAGGTGGATCGATGGACAGGCAGGCAGGCAGGCAGGCAGGCAGGAAGCAATGGCCTACAAACAATGATAACCCAGTAGCTGTATCAGGCCCCTTAAAACCAAGATCATGGTTTCTAAGCATTATTAAAGAATTACATAGGGAAAGGGCAATTCCAGGTATAAAGTGACCAGTGTTCAAAATGAACACTACCAGGAAACAAAGATATTATGAAATACTATATATAACATGTCAAACATGCAACAGCCAACCTAGAAGGATTCTCTCTAAACTAAAAAAGGAAAAATGTGAATCGAAAAGAATGACTAAAATAAAATGAAATACATTACATATATAAAAAATATCATCATAAAATAAACAAGTAAGTGCAACTTACTGGTCATCAATGGGAGTTACCAGAGCACTAACTTATTACTTTCAAAGATTATAAACTGGGAAAGACTCAAGCATTCATCCTGACGAACTATATATAATTTCAGAACCAACAAACAGTCTGTATAAGAAAGTTCTTTATAGAAACAATCCAGCTAATACCTATCAGATGGGCAGATTCTTCTCTATTACTATTTTATGACACCTAATGAAACAGAGGACTCAGCGAGGACCAGCAGGGGATCATACCATCAGCTGAAGAGTACTAAGGATCTTTCAAGAAAGAGTGAAAGGCTAAAGGAACCACTGATCAAACCGTGACACGAGGCAGCGACAATCTCTATGTACTTCTTTTCGAGTGCTTCACTTACATAAAACCAATAGGAGTCTTCAAAAGACTGTCCCACTTGGCAAAACTTTTGTGTAATTGTTACGGAGAGTATAATTGTGAATTGTTTTAAATTTTATTGTACACTTAATGTTTCATAAGGAAATATATTCACACAGAAATTTAATACCATTTTTAAATTTAAGAACTATTTTTCTAAAAACAATTTTAACTGTTTTTAATCTTTCAATGATACTTACTGTGAATTCATATCTTCCACTAGCTGGGTGAGTTTTTTCCATGGATTATACTCAGAGTCAATGGTATAAAGCCGCATGTGCAAAGCTAATACATGGAACAGCTGATCTAAATGAAGTGGGGGAAAAACACTAATGAGAAAGTTGATACAATTCTTCCAGAACAAAATGTTCTCAAGTTTTAGTTACTTTTTTGAGTAGCTTTATTAAGGAAATTTGATCCTTTTAATTTGTTCAGTCATTATAGTTAATCAAGTTTACCCTTTGTCTTGCTTAGGTTTTTCTTGCTGCAACAAAATTACTTTGGCGAAGAAAGGGTTTATCTTAAAACTCTCAGGTAACACTCTATCAGTGAAAAAAGTCAAGGCATGAACCTGGAAGCAGGAAGTGACGCAGAAGCCATGGAAGAACACTACTTACTGGCCTGCTCTCCATGGCTTGTTCAACCTGCTTTCATAAACCATCCAGAACCATCTCTCCACTGCCCCAATGAGCTGGGCCCTCCAACATCAAGCACTAATCAAGAAAATGCCTACAGAGTTGCCTATAGGCCAACCTTATGAAGAAATGTTCCTTATTAAGAGCCCCTCTTTCCAGACATGTCTAGGTTTGTGTCCTGTTGACAAAACATAACCGGCAAACCAAGATTGGCCATCATAAGCTACAACCGCTTCATTCCCTTCTACAGTGCTCTAACCATAACTCCCATGATGCCTCATAGAATCTAAACATGTCCTTATGCTCAACCCTTTCTCAGAAGTGGTCGCTTTCCTCATCTGCTATAGATCTGCTTTACCTCCACTTCATGCTGCAGCTATGCCTGTTTGTACTTCTTGGTCCTGTAGTCTTTTCCTAACTCCAATTTGCTGCCTTCAACTCCATACCTGGCTGGGTATTATGGACAAGATATCCTAGCAGTGCAGATAAAAGTGAAGTTCTTCTGTGGAGAATCTCTCCTTCCAGGTCTTCATTCTTTGAACAATTAAACTATTTTAAGTTGTCTATACATTTTAAATTGCTGTTGTAAATAGCATACACAGACAGAAGTTATTTAGTATAGATCATGAATTATATCTACATTAGGTTAGAACTTCACAAATCAAAGCTGTTTGACTAAAGTTTAGACTAGTTTTGTGTTCCATTTTGTTGTTGTTGTTGTTGTTGTTGTTGTTGTTGTGTTGTTGTGTTTGTGGTGCTGAGCCTGGAACATGCCAGAGAAGTGCTCTACCACTGAGCTAGACTCCTAGTGTCCAGAATTTAATCTTGGTGAAATCATAGAATCCACTTGAGATGCAAACTGTGGCTTCTCAGCTACAGTAATAAGCAGAAAGTCTCAGAGCTAGGTACACAAGAGAGTTTATTTTCCTGCCAAGAGATAATTGTCCTTCACACGATGCTCTGATACTAATAACTACCCAGTATAACCCTTCCAATGGCTTCAACAATTTCTACTTCTGGCAAAGAAAAACCTCAAAGTCTGCTTTAATGTCACCAGAATCTATGGAGTTTCATATCTACTTTTCAATCATTTTAATGAAATAAACAGAACATTAATAAAAACTTTCTCTTAATAAAAAGTTATACCTTAATTTTTACATTAGTTTGGTCCTACATCTATTGAAGTCATATGGATATGAAGTTTTTGTCTAATTTGCAACAGAGGCTTTCTCATTACCTTTCAAAGCCTTGTTGAAATGCCATGTCCATGAAAGCGTCACTGGTTCCATATAGAAATGATCCCCACCCTTAAAATTCCTACAACAACAGTCACAGGCAACCACTCATCTTATAATCAAGGCCAAGAGCCAGGCATGTGCTGTACACAGTGCCCTGTGTCTGGCAGACCTGGTAGACAGGGAGACCTCAGGGTCTGACTTAGGAACAGGAGCAGCACTGGACAGGAAGTTGCTACAGATGCCTGCAGGTGATGCTCCTCAGGACCAAGGGAAGTCAGTGGTTAAAAAGAGAGAAAAACCGGAAGCCAAAGAACTTGAGGAAAAAGCCACTGGAATTTTATTCCCTCATGTCAAGATTATGTATAAATTCACTAATTCTAAGCCTCTGAATTAATGTAAGTCTCAGAAGAAAAGTGTACAAAACTCCCCAAATCCTTTACTGAAAACCTTCTAAACAACACTTTCTAGAATAGTACCAAAACTATTAAAACTTATTTAACTGTCCTATGTACTAACTCAAAGTATAAACCACACTTTCTTCATCTTAACAGTTGCCCATTTAAAACATTATTATACCACAGAGCGTCTAAATGCGTACATTAGAGGTCACTAAACACTCAGCAAAAAAAAACAGTTCCTTGAATTTTATTCTAGAAATCAAGTGGTAGCCCAAAATAAATAAATAATAATAATAATAATATCCAAAATAAATAATATCTAAATCTATTATAAACATTAAAAAATGTATAAATAACTATCAAATTTTCATGATTGTATTTTTATGGTACAAAATTTTAGGTATTTTGCTTTTAAATCAACCCTAATACATACCTTTGCAAAATTTTATATATATACATATATATGTATAAATATATATTTTTTATTTATATCTGGTTTAAATTTATATATATATATATTTTAAAGGCTTATATTTGCTATTAGATTTTATTTTGCTTTATGAAATATATTCATTTTCAAATATACTATGTATTCTAAACAAGTTTAATTCCTATGCCAGTACCTGAGGTAACATTTCAACTCTACCAATTCGGGACTAATAATGAACTATATTGTGACATTAAGTGATATCATTCCAGGTATTCACATCAATTCTCTAAACAGGTATGAAAAGTCATGTTCATAAAAAAACTAGTCTGAGCTGTAAATTAAGCCTCTCTTGATATCTTTATTAATGGTGTTAAAGAATTATATCTATAATGTAAAGCATATAAAGGAAACAGGTGGTCTTTTAATATATTTAATACATATATAGCAAAATATAGTAAATCTCTTCATTAATAGCAACAATATAGCATATATATAATTATGTAATTATATATATAATTATCTTTATAAAACTATATTTTAAGCAACTCAAAGTAAAATTTCTTTCAAAACCTTTTTTATTCCTAAGAATAATACATTTATGTAATCTGATCAATTAGACATTTATATTGCTGATCAATCACAATATAAAAAAGGCTGAATAGCCATATTGTTTTTCTAAGGATAGCAGCATTTTGAACATTTATTACTTTGAAAACTGAACTATATGGACAGAATTTGAAAGAAAACAAAACACTGAATGACCACTTTGCCTATACAGACTTTCCAAACTGACACAGATAGAAATCCTGTAAAATGTAGCAGTGTTCAGCACTTACTCAAACAAGACCTCTTCCCAGCCGTGCTTGCACCGCCTGAGCACAGGCTGCCTCCTCTGTGAATCAGCTCCAGCTCTAAATTGGTTCTGTAAGCAAAGCATTGACGTCTCTCAGTCACGGGCTAGGGAGACTGCACTGATAAAACTTCAATCAAGGTGGAGAATACCCTTCAACCTTATTATTTGCAAAAGCACAGTTTATGCAGTCTTATTTTTTTTCTTATACTTAGCAATTAAAAAGTAACAATTTATCCATCTTTCCTAGATGTTTAAATTTAAACCTGTAAAAGAATTACACATACAACTATGTAATTGTTGCAGTCTCAGTCACTTGCAAACTAAAAACTGGGCCTTAACAACAAAAAAAATTCCTGCAACATACTTTATAAGCCTATATATAAATTTAATGAAAAATATGTACTTCAACTGTCAGCCACCAGGTAGATAATTACTGTCATTAAAAAAATACAAGGCATACTGATGTTTCTAACAAGGAAATGGTTTTCATTCATTGGAGATTAGATGGTATCTGGAAATTAGTATCATGAAACAAAACCACCAACACTGAAGTGACTATGATCAACACATAATTAATCATGGTCTCTTTTATGGATTGCTACAATTTCAGTTCTATTAAAATATGCTGTGTGACTATTGATAGTGGTAAAGATCAGCACTGCTCACAAACATCTGAAATTACAAGGCATTTAGCATTTATTAGCTTACCAAAGAGCAACTACGAGTAAACTGATGTTTCAAAAAGCAAACCTATACAAAACCGAAATACTCAGAGTAACAATAGAACAATTTTACCAAAATAAAAAATAAAATTTGAGTTATACTTCGACTGTGCTGTATTTCAACCATATCACCTTAAATATTTATTTTCAACAGACAAAACTGAATTAACTAGTTTATAACCAAAGTATGCTAAGGAAAGCCCCACCTTAAAGATAGGTGAGGCTACGAGCCTACTCTGCTGCAAATTCAAAAAGGACTATATCCTATTTAAAACAAAACATTTAAACTGGGTTTGACTATATTTCAAAATGATATTTCACGTATAATACACAAACTTTAGGAGATTAATATTCCTGCGTCTGTACATCTGCCACCCATTTCTAACGGGATGTTTCATCTTCTTCTCAGGGTGGGGAAGATGCACTTTAACATGGGTAATGGTCCTGCTCAGAGCTCCATCTGGCTGCTGCTGATAAGGGCATCTGTGTGACAAGGGAATTTTCCACCCTTCAGGCGATTTGCAATGCTCACTGAACTTCTAAAAACCTACCAGCAAGGAAGCAGGGACAAGGATTTCATATTAGTGGACAGAAAGCGAGCGCGGAGACCAGCATGTGTTCCTTCATCAAGGGAATATAAATGAGATCAATATATTTTGTTTTCACAAATCTTCTGTTGCCTAATCTGTAGAAAAAAATTAATGGCTATATTCTCTTATAAAAACTATGATTTCCTAGATAGCACTTTTTAAAGTACCAACCAAATACACAAACAAATCTTACAAATCAATGTCAGAACTAGAATGTCAACTTTCATCTCACTATATTTATAAAAATGTCACTAAATTATAACAACAGTTCTGTTTATTGGACCACCAAATATACTTTAAAGAATGACAAATAAGTTATTATGAATTTTACTCTAAAGAAAATAAATCTATTAAGTCTGACATTATTTTAAAATATGACTGGAAGATCTATGCAACATTTCTATTTCATTTTGTAAAACTAAACAAAAAGTTAATGCATAATATTTAGAATTTAAAAAAAAAATCAATGTCAGAGGCCCTAACCATCAACATTGCATTGCTTCATTTCCACCCAAACTTTAAGACTCACTAGACTAAGCCATCCAAGTGGGCATTTCCCCTGTCTATTACATTCCACTGTTGAAAAATCACAGCAATCTGCTTTTCTTTCCTGAATGGATAATACAAAAATAAGCATAATTTGGGAGTGAACTTTTTATGTTTTTTGTTCTTGAAAAAAAGTAAATTCTATTTTCTATACTTTCTACCACAAACATACCCACTGAATTTGGCAGCAGAGAAAAACCTCTACATTTCAAAGAATGACAAGACTGTAGAAAGCTATCACTGGAGACTTAGATACACCAAGCATTAAGAAGTCCTTTAAAGAAACATCAGCCCCTTTATCCATGTCCAAAGTCTGTGCTCCTCTTACATTCCCCTTCTTCCTGTTATTTTTAGGGCAATAATTTGAAACAAAAATGTGCAGGCATACATATACACACACAACCACATACATATACACACACAACCACAAACCACAAATGTGCAGCATACATATACACACACAACCATAAACCACAAATGTACAGGCATACATATACACACACAACCACAAAACAATGTGCAGCATACATATATACACACACAACCAGAAAAAAACCAAATGTGCAGGCATACATATACACACACAACCACAAAAAAAACAGAACAAATATATGTGTGTGCATGCACACACACACGCACACACAGAGAGAGAGAGAGAGAGAGAGAGAGACAGAGACAGAGACAGAGACAGAGACAGAGACAGAGAATGAGAATCAAACCAAACTGGAACAATAGAAAGTATAAAGATTTTAGAGAACAGATCTGAGGCCTTGAACCAGCCACTTCATTGTCTGAGAAAGTTATTCTGTTGGGTTGCCAGCCTAGAATGAGGACATAACTCTTCTAAGAAGCCTTTCTGAGAGAGAAAATAGATATTTCATACACTTTGTTTTAATTTTTTTATATTCCCTTTTGAAGTTCTATAGCATTTTACCAATACAACATTTGTAGAACCTATTTTATTCTGTTTACATACAATGTTGCCTAAGCAACCATGACTTAGTATCTAAATCCCTAATGATACTTACCAATATGATGTATTAAAAAAAAAAACAAAAACAACCAACCAAACAAAAAAGAGCCATGGTCAGACTGGGAAGATGGCTCAGTGGGTATGATGCTTGCCTTGCAAGCAGAACTCTTACACCCACGCAAGGCCAGAAAGATTTACTAGACTCTCTGAAAGCCCAGCATTCAGGAACTGGAGAGAATCCCAGAGCAAGGGGCTAGTGAGGTACCTAAACAGAAAGCTCCAGGTTAAGTGACTGAAGAAGAGACTCCACATCAACTGCAGGCGACAGACACAGACACACACACACACACACACACACACACACACACACACACACACACACACAAGTGGGGGAGGCACACACACACACACACACACATACACACACACACACACATACTGCACACACACCTTTATTTATTGATTTGTAGTTGATCTCCTTTTGTTGATCCTTACAATCCTTAAATGCAACAACAAAAGAGAAAGAAGTGGGGCAGGCAGGCTGTTTTTAAGGGGAACATTACTTCAAAAAGTATTTTAAATCAAAAGCAAAAGACTAAAAGAGTTCAGTTTGACACTGGGTATGGAGGCCTAGGCCTGCAGTCCCTACTACTCAGGAAGCTGAGAGGGAAGGATTGCTTAGCTCAGAACTGTGCACTCAGCATGTGCAGAGAAGCCAGTGCTTCTTATAAAAGCCATCATTACTTGGCATTTTAGGAAGTACTCTTCTAGTTTTCAACATAACTACTTTTAAAGATCTAGACTTACGATACAGAGTATAAAGATATATATTCACTCTACTGAATACCAATCCATTCATGATTGCATCTCAAAGGCTCCTGTCTGTGTCTTCTCTCTACCATTTCCATGTCCTCACAGTTACACACACAGAGCTATAGACCAACATCTCTAACGTGTTTGTGACTTAGATACAAAAGTCCTTGGTGGGAAAATCAAGTACTCAAAGTCTTGTTTCCTTAGTTTCAGTAATGCAGTAGTGAACGAATACTAGAGGAAGCCTTCTTACCCAGTATAATCTTTTCATAATCCATTTTCATGACTAATATTTGTAATAGAACAAAAATTTCAGAAATAGGTTGAAATGTATAAAGTTGGTATGGTTAATTTGAGAAATAATTTTCAAAAATACAGTTTCCTTCTGTTGCCTTCAATTTTTTTTCAAAAGGGTGCTCATGTAAATCAAATTAAAAAACAAAGACATGTACGCTTTCCATCAAAATACTAAGTTCTCCAGTCACCAAAAGGAACATTCACTTCCCAAATATCAAAATTTTATGCTCCCTGAAGAACAAACAAAATTACTTACAAAGGAGAAATTCAACTCAAAAACCAGAACTGTGTCCTACTAAAATGCCAAATATAAATGTATCTTCAAGTTCTGGGAATCACAAAGAATTAAAAATTAAGTAATTCAAAGTAAGTTTGAATTACAACTTATTTCGTAAATACTTACTTGAATAAAATTGAATTGCAACTTCTTTCATAAATAGTTAATAGTTTCAGAAATATTTTTCTGAAAGGTAGGCACTAACATATTTCATAGGATTTAAATATTTAAATAATGAAACAAGTTGCATTTTAGAGTGAGATAAAGGCCTAGTATTGAATCTTGGCATTATGTTCTACTCTATATGACGAAAACTTTTTTTCTTCATTCAGATTTAAATTTTGAGTCACTTTGGCCTTCATTTGTTTTCTTCAAAAGAGCTAAGTGAGACTTAGGGGGGACTGCAAGCTCACTGTGAGACTGTACGTGTTTGATTATTCTAATCAAATAATCACTGTCTCACTGTTTTAGTTTATTATTAGGGTTCAGAGAAGGGTGGGATGGTAGTATAACTTTTCTGTTTCTCTCCCTGTACCTTTAGCATCTGACCCTGTTCTTGCTTCTCTATAAGAGAGAGAAACATATTGTTACTATAACCTTTTCATAAGCTATTTCTATTTTAAGGCAAAAACAAGGACCTAAATTTCAGTCGAATTATACTTTAATGAAATTATTTAATTTGTCATATTACAAGAAAATTCCATGTATTGACCACTCCCTTTCAATCACGATCTCAGGATCTCCCAGTAATGCCAACTCTAGTGGAACTGAAGGCATAATACACAAGAGAGATGAGAGACAGACAGAGAGAGAGAGTGTGTGTGTGTGTGTGTATGTGTGTGTGTGTCTAAGTACAGCAGTTGATCTGCATTCAACTGAATTTCTATATTATAATTCTATATTATATAGAAGCTATGCATGATCCTAGATCCTTAGTAACATTAACTTATATTAAATTTAGTTTTATAAGCATATTTACTTATAAGCATGCAATAATCAGTAACTCCCCAGAAACAAAATAATAATTATATTCCTCACCACCCAACAAAACCAAAAAAGCATTCTAGCTACACGACAGCCTAGGAACACATGGAATGGAAGTCATTTTCTAGAGTACAGATACTTCTACATCAACCTGGATCCAGCACTCATGATTTCAGACTGAGGAGTGCGGTTCCTCCTCTCAGGCTCTAACTTGCTGGCTGAACTCCTTCTCAGTCTGGATCCACTTCCCTGGGTTTAAAGGTTACACAGACTCTTTCACTTACTGTTCTGTGGCACTGCTATGGGAGTGGGGCAAAGAGTTTAAAAACAGAACACAGCCTATGGAAGGTAAACACAAGACAAGAAGATGACTAACTGAAAAAACAAAACCACTGAATTCTGACTCAAATGATCAGAAGTCCAGCCAGTAAAGTTGTTGGATGACTTCAGGTCCCATCATCTCTCTAAATCTTACCAAGCACACTACTATTTGAACAAAATAAGAAGTGTGCTACAAAGACAGACACGGCTGTGCAGTGCCGGCTTCAGCAGGGCGTTTGCTCATGTCTAGCTGTATATACCTCCTTCTTCCCTGTTTCCCTCTTTTACGGCTCTCCACTTTCAGACATTCTCCAGAAGTCCTGCTTAGATGTGTGCATTGGATGATCCAGCTACTTAGCAACTCGGCTAATTCCCTAACTCAGAAGATGGAAACGAGCGCTGTTTCCCTGAGTCTGCCAGCCAAAGGCAGAGGCTAGCGCACCTGGCTGCTTGTTTTGTCTGCCTTCGCTGGCTTTCTAAACCACCTGGCATCTCCTAACACCAGGAGAGCCCTCACTTGGTTCATGTAAACAAAAAACAAGTTCCACTCCTGCAGCTTTCATTTCTGTAATGAAGGCATATAACATGAGGTTTTAGTTCTCGGCATAAGCACTTAACAAGACTCCATCATACATAAAATGCCATATGTTAAGGGACTTATCTGCCCCAAGTATTAATAATATACTTTCCCCTTATGTTCCATGATGTTCAACAGCAGCCAAATTGTGTATCAAGTAATTTAAAAATAACTTCAGGAAATAACCTCCTGGGAGGCTATAAAACTAGCTAGACTCTTAACCAACATTAAAGATACATAACCTTTCTTTACACAAATACAAATGGTAACATAAAACAAAGATTCACTAAACAATAAAAAACTAATACTAAGGAAATACTAGTATCTATTACACATACCTACCTAGCAACAGAGTACATAAAGAGAAAGTCATTGTCTGGCGAGCCTGGGGTCTTGCTATAGTCTCTGTATTTCTTCTGAGTGGTGTTTTTTATATCTTTCATTACAGACTCCATTTCTTTACTTAAGTTGGTTTCTGACTATAAAAAAGGGAACATACATATAAAACTTATATTAATTCTCTTTAATAACAGCTTAAAACTGAAATATTTGACATATAAACATACTAGAAAATTCACATTAAATCAAAGGAGATGGAACATGAACAACTTTGCACAATTTAGTGCACAAAGAAAAATCAATCAAAACTGAATCTATCTTATTCAAATTCTGAATGGCAACTGATAATATCCAATTATGATAAAACCCAATTATGAATTATTATTTTGAGTTAACAATACAAACTCTAGTCTAATCTAATGAGTACATAATGCTAAATAATATTTTAGAATCACTTCCATGTTTCTAAAAATGATGACTTTATTTAAGTTGAGTTTTCAAAGAAATATAGTATCAATGTCCTTTACTTTCAGGGAAATTTTAAATAAAATTTACACACCAAAAGCCCCTCAGATTCTAAAGGTAGTCTTCATTTGAGAAAGTAAATGCCAAGATGTAATCTGGATGGTTTAGTGTCCAAAGTTTTGTTTCAAAAGCTTAGTTTCATGGCAGAGCACTTGCCTAGTATGTGAGAAGCCTTAAGTTCAATTCTCAACACTACAAAAAAGTAGAATGGCAGGCATGGTAGAGTAGTAGTAAAGTATGTCACAGCCTTTAGGGACTGTAACAAAAGTCTACACTATAGGTAAAATATATTAAGAACTTAAACCACACAAATCCTACTGATGGGGATTAAAAAACAGAATCAATTAGCCAATTCACATTACAGAAGACGAACTTGTAGTGAACAGTCACGTAGCATTTTCTAATACACACACATAAATAAAGATGTGTGTGAGAGTTGTTAATTTTTATTGCGTTCACTTGGCATGTGGACACATGCATACATGTACACGAGTGGGCTCACGCGTGCTACAGCACACGTAGAGAGGCCAGAGGACTGCCTGGCACCTTAGTTGTCTACTTAGGATCCTTAGGACTTGAACTCAGGCTATCAAGCTGAATCTCAATATAATAACGATATATTTTCAAACATTATATTTGATACTTATATGCTATATTATATTTGTACATTGAGACAGAGATAGAGTCATGGTACACAATAGGCCACATATACTTTGGTGGTCCCTTAAAATTATATTGCCTAGAGACACCAAAGCCACTTGGTTTGTATAAATACATTCTGATGTTCACACAGAACATCACAATGGCAAAATTATCTACTGATGCCATTCTTGGAATCTATTCATCGCTAAAAAAGCAAAATAACAAGTATGCCTTTGCTCTGCTTTATTTGTAAATATCCCAACATCTAAAGAGCCTAACCATACTTAAGCTTGTGCTGGCTGGCTGTGTGTCTACTTGACACAAGCTAGCGTCATCAGAGAGGAAGGAGCCTCAATCGGAAAAAATGCCTCCAAGGGATAAGGCTACAGGCAAACTTGTAGGGCATTTTCTTACTTAGTGATTGGGGTGTGGGGGAGAAGGGGCCAGCCCTCCAGATGCAGAGGCAGGCGAATCTCTGTGAGTTTGAGGCCATCCTCTACATCAAGTCCAGGACAGCCTGGGGTAGTTATACTGAGAAACCTGTCCCCAGAGAGAGAGAGAGAGAGAGAGAGAGAGAGAGAGAGAGAGAGAGAGAGAGAGAGAGAGAGCGCGAGAGAGTGAGCGAGCAGGTTAAGCAAGCCATGGGGAGCAAGCAAATAAGCAGCACCCTGTATGGCCTCAGTGTCAGCTCCTGTCCTGACTTCCTTTCGTGATGGACAGTGATGTGGACGTGTGAGCCACATAAACCCTTTCCTCCCTGACTTGCTTTTGGTCACGGTGTCCATCACAGCATGGAAACCCTGACTAGGACAGAACTGAAGTTCATGATCTGGAAGACAGTCCTAATACATTAAAATTATAGTGATTCTGACTAAAGAAAAGCATAGCATCTCATAATTCCTTCTACAATTTTCATTCTGCTATTCAATAAGCACAGACAGAAGATATGAACTGTAAAAATCAATTTCTACTAAATGTACAAAGGTCCAGGGTAATTTAGGAAAAAAAGAAAAGACTGTAGGGAGCAGGGAAGAAATGGGACTAGAGGGAGGGAGGGAGGGAGGGAAGGAGGGAGGGAGGGAGGGAGACTGAAAAACAGACAAAGTTAATAAGTTAGCCAGGATATTTCTGCCTTACACTGATGCTTACTGGGAAAGCTCCCGGCCGTCCCTGCAGCTCCTCCACTTCCTTTATGAGATCTTGTGTGCTTTTGTTACTAGGGCGTTGCCAAAGGTTATTTTCCACATTGCTTCCAGGATAACATGGAAGAACGCTGTTAGCAAACTGTCTGCAGAGCGGACATGTGAATTCTCCTTTGTCCACTGAGAAGCCCTGAAGAACCTGGTCATTCTGAAAGATGAAATAAAGAGATATCTGATTCAAACATTTGTAGTAAACACAAATTACACTACCATATTTTACAGTAAACTGGCATACCATACAAAGAAAGGCATCTCTAAAGTGTCACAAAAAATAAAGTCTCTGGTTTAGTTGTCATGGTTAACAAAGCACTTCTTATAATACAGCATTATGTCATAATCACATGCAAGACACTATCCTTTCTTAATACCACAATATTTTTCTGTATAAGCAAACATTTAATATCTTTTTTCTGAGAAAGCTATATAAAATCTCAATTATTTATTTACATGGACCACAAAGCCCTTTACAACCTGGTTTCTCACTAGGTCTTTGGATATACAGATTTAAATGATTCAAAGGTACCTACTACATCAAATGTTCGGGCACACTTCAGATGGTCACTATACCCTGTGTATACTTTAAATCAGTTAGCACTTTGTCCACCAAATACTGTCAATTTAACAGATCCAGAATCACCTAGGGGACAAACTTCTAGGCATGCATCTGAGGGAGTTTCTAGATTGATTCAACAGAGATGAGAGCCCCACTCTAAATGGGAGCAGCAACATTTCACAGACTAGAGTCTGAACTGGGAAAAAAGAAGGGGGGAAAGCAAGTTCTTGTCTCTCTCTGCTTCCTGTCTGGGAATCAGTATGTTCAGTGCCTCATGTTCCTGCTGCCATTCTACTGTACTCTCAAACTATGAGCCAAAGAAGTCCACCCATCCGTCTCTTGTCCTTCCTTCCTTCCTTCCCTCCCTCCCTTCTTTGCTGCCTTCTATTGCTTTTGTGAGGTATCTCATCACACAATGAGAAAAGTAACAAACACACACCATAAATTCTTGAATAAAGGATCTGTCTTATTTATTGTTGTGTCCCCAAGATTCATCCCAGAATCTACAATACTCTAGACACAAAATAGTTATTGAAATGCATGATATGCTTAAGGACCATTTATTAGTTATTAATTAGCTTATTAATACTGTATCCTAGCCAGTTCCTTCTTTTCTGCTTCTTGGAACAGAAGTCATTCCTGCTTCTGCTGAGAAGCAGCCTCCCCGTGTGTGTTGTAGGAGTCCTTGGTCTACAGCACTGCGGAAGCCTTGGTCACTTGGTAGGTAACATCTTCTTTCTGTGTTTTGCTGTCTCTCCTGTCCTTTTTCAGTATATAAAAGTGTTTCAGTCTGCCTCATTCAGAATCTTTCCCTTGATCATACATCGAGCTGAAGTTAGGATAACTAGTTCATTAGCTTATTAGTCCTGAATTGATGAGAGCACAGCAGAGACCACAGGCAAACTCAGACCATGGAGTGAGCACATGAATGGCACTAAGAGATAAAGTAAGGTTCATCCTATCAAGAGGAAAACAGCAAAGTATTGGCAAACCACGGACATATTTTAAGAAGGGAGTGAATGAAATAGAGTAAGGAAATCAGTATTGAAAGCAATCACAAAGAAGTCAAAAGAGGGCATACACAAAATATTAGTGGGAATAATGAAGGTAGATTAATGCCACATGGTTCTCAAGAACAACCAATAGGATCCTGGCTAGGGAATGAACAATGAAGAGCAGGAAAGAGAGAAATGCTTCTGAGTTAGAAACCAATAAAAAGAAAATTCACCTTTATAGTAGAAATGTTTTTAGGAAGATGAACTGAAAGACCGAAAAAGACTTCAGCTGTATGCAAGGTCAAGGGAAGGATTCTGAACCAAGCGACCACGACTTCTGCAGGGCTATAGACAAAGGACCTCTACAGCACACAAGGGGAGGATCTCCTCAGCAGAAGCAGGAGTGACTTCTATCCCAAGAAGCAGAAAGGAAGGGACAGGTAGGATACAGTCCCTTACTAGGGAATTAATTGTACTGTAAATGTAAGGAGAGAAGGGAATGTGTGGTGAACACACATGGATTTCATCAGAAGAAACAAAGGCTGGGGGATGGGGGGTTGAGTTCTTAGGATTTAAGATTAAAATGTCTGGGTACTGGATGGCAGACTTGGTATAACTGCTGTGGCAAACAGGAGAGAAACGATGAAAGCAGGAACCTAAATTAGTAAATGTATTTATAGGCCATGGACATAATCTCAGTCTCTGAAATAGGAAATCTTGTTTGCATAACCACTTAGTTTTATGATTTTTTACCATCTTCTAGTTTACTTCTTCTATATCTAAAATCAAAAGAAGCTGACTAATGCCTGGGAATAAAGATAAACTATGCTCAGTACAAGAAAGTGGGGTTAGGAAAGAGCTAATGAACAAGGAAATATGTAAAGGTTAAAAATGCTGAAGATGACCCAGAAATGAACCCACACACCTATAGTCATTTGATCTTTGACAAAGGAGCTAAAACTATCCAATGGAAAAAAGATAGCATTTTTAACAAATGGTGCTGGTTCAACTGGAGGTCAGCATGTAGAAGAATGCAGATCGATCCATTCTTATTGCCCTGTACAAAGCTTAAGTCCAAGTGGATCAAGGACCTCCACATCAAACCAGATACACTCAAACTAATAGAAGAAAAAGTGGGGAAGCATCTCGAACACATGGGCACTGGGGAACATTTCCTGAACAAAACACCAATGGCTTATGCTCTAAGAACAAGAATCAACAAATGGGACCTCATACAACTGCAAAGCTTCTGTAAGGTAAAGGACACTGTCATTAGGACAAAACAGCAACCAGCAGATTGGGAAAAGATCTTTACCAATCCTACAACTGTTAGAGGGCTAATATCCAAAATATACAAAGAAATCATGAAGTTAAACTCCAGAGAACCAAATAACCCTATTAAAAACTGGCGTACAGAGCTAAACAAAGAATTTTCAGCTGAGGAATATCAAATGGCTGAGAAGTGCCTAAAGAAATGCTCAACATCCTTAGTCATCAGGGAAGTGCAAATCAAAACAACCCTGATATTCCACCTCACAATAGTCAGAATGGCTAAATTCAAATACTCAGGTGACAACAGATATTGGCAAGAAAGTGGAGAAAGAAGAACACTCCTCCATTGTTGGTAGAATTGCAAACTGATACAACCATTCTGGAAATCAGTCTGGAGGTTCCTGAGGAAATTGGACATTGCACTACCTGAGGACCCAGCTATACCTCTCCTGGGCATATACCCAAAAGATGCTCCAACACACAACAAAGACACATGCTCCACTATGTTCATAGCAGCATTATTTATAATAGCCAGAAGCTGGAAAGAACCCAGATGCCCTTCAACAGAGGAATGGATTCAGAAAATGTGGTACATCTACAAAATGGCGTGCGTACTACTCAACTATCAAAAACAATGACTTCATGAAATTCATAGGCAAATGGAATGAACTAGAAAATATCACCCTAAGTGAGGTTACTCAATCTCAGAAAAACACACTTGGTATGCACTCATTGATAAGTTGACATTAGCCCAAAAGCTTGAATTACCCAAGATACAATCTACAGACCTCATGAAGCTCAAGAAGAAGGATGACCAAAATGCAGATGCTTTACTCCTTAGTAAAAGGGGCAACAAAAACATTCATAGGAGATGATAGGGAGGCAAAGTCTAGAGCAGAGCCTGAAGGAATGGTCATTTAGAGCCTGCCCCACATGTGGCTCATATATATACAGCCACCAAAACTAGATAAGATGGATGAAGCTAAGAAGTGCACGCTGACAGGAACCGGATATAGATGTCTCCTGAGAGGCTCAGCCAGAGCATGTCATACAGAGGTCAATGCTAGCAGCAAACCATTCAACTTAGAACGGGACCCCCATTGGAGGAATTAGAGAAAGGACTGAAAGAGCTGAAGGATCTTGCAACCCCATAAGAACAACAACGCCAACCAACCAGAGCTCCCAGGGACTAAACCACTACCTAAATAATATACATGGACTGACCCAGGGTTCCAACTGCATAGGTAGTAGAGAATAGCCTTGTTGGGCAACAATGGAATGAGAAGTCCTTGGTCCTGCCAAAGTTGGGCCCCCAGTGTAAGGGAATGTGGGGGGAGGGGGGAACAACCCTTATAGAAGAAGGGCGCTTATGGACAGGAAACCAGGAAAGGGAATAACATTTGAGACGTAAATAAAGAAATATCCAATAAAAGGAGAAAAAAAAGTGCTGAAGACAGTGAAAATAAGACAGGGTGATCACGTGACAAGATGACCCATAAGGCAATGGAGCTTAGCACTGCAGAGCAACAACAATCAAGACTAAGAACAACAGTGGGGAGGCACAGGAGTCGGCTGCCAAAGATAAAATAACAATCCCTCAGACTGATGTGTATGGTACACAAACAATAATACCTGCGAAGGTAACAGGCACCTTTCAATTTTCTTCTAATCAACTTACCCGTAATGATTCCATATAGGACTTATGACAATCTATGTGCAACGTGTGGCCACAAGTTTGTACGTAAACACCTCCTTCCCAGCCAATTGATACTGCCAAAAGGCAAGAACTCTTCAAAGAGAAATAAAAGACAAAGAATTAATTTTAAAGAATTACTAACATAAAAAATAATTATGAATATATTGAGATACATTCAATCAAACTTGCCATGTTTCTATGTATATCCTAAAACATAGTTTGTAGCTTTTTTTTTTAGCATTTTGATATAAATTAACAAATGATAGCCCTAAAGCAAGATCTTTAAAATTAGAATACTGTAAGTTTTAGTCTCCAAATATCCAAACTTACAATAAAGGAGAATAAATATCATAGACAATACGTTTTCTATCCCATAACATGTAAGTTCACAACATTATAGTTTAAAGGCTAGTCCGTAAAATGCCTTCCATAAAAACATAAGGGCCTAAGTTCAGACTCAGTCCCTATGTCAAGCTAGGTACAGCAGGACATGACTGTACTCCTACACTGGGAATAAAGACATAGGCAGCTGCATCCTGGAGCTAAACTCAAGAGAAGAGTTCCAGGTTCAGTGAGAAACTCTATCTCAGACCATGAGTCACAGAGTGATTGAGGAAGGCACCCAACATCAACCGTTGGGTGGGCACATGCACACACGCGTTCATACAGAAAATGTATTGTTGCGCTGACTCCACTGCTGCTGGTCAGTTCATATGTGCACTGGCCTCTCCACTTCTGCATCAACAGTTTCATTTTGGAATTCAGACCTCTCTCCCTTGTCTCTCTTACCCTCCCCTGTTTATACTGAAGGGACGCTTGTACTCCACAGAAGTGCTACTCTCATCACTGAAACTGCACCTGCTATGGAATCAGTAATTTCCCCATCCTATAATCCTGGCTGCCTTGCCTGGGGAAGGAGGAAGGAAGGAAGGAAGGAAGGAAGGAAGGAAGAAGGAAGGAAGGAAGGAAGGAAGGAAGGAAGGAAGGAAGGAAGGGAAGGAGGAGGGAGGGGAGGGGAGGGAGGAGGAACAGACGAATGGATGGATGGAAGGACAGACAGAAAAAATATATAGATTTTTTTCCCAAGCCAGAAAGCAGATATTTCTAGTTCAGTGTCCCTTGGCTAACATAAAATCACTATGTCAAAACTATCATCCTCCCAATAAAGCTTTCCTTCCTCTTGATTTAGAACTCCAGAAGCATTTACTCACTGTCAAAAAGAAAATTAAGTCATTCTCTATCAACCCTTATTTCCCTGCACAGCACACTATGAGTTCCCAAGCCCTATCACACACTATAAACGAGATAAAGACTTCAAAAATCAACGCTCCTTCCCTTTCTCCTTTTCTGTTCTCTCATTTTCAGCATTTGATCTGCCAAATAGCATTTAGGACTAAGCCTGGATTCATCCTGTAGGGTTTGCAGTAATAAGATGGGCAGAGTCATATGAGATACAAGGGACATGAGTGACGACCACATAATCAAGTATTTGAAAGCTGTCATAAAAAATGTTTCTACATGCTTAAAAATAATGTAAATCTTTACATTTTCAATGTTGGAAAGAAATTTACATATCATAATGCAAGGTCTTTAAATGTTTTTAAATCCAATGTTCCAATAGTTAATCAAAATTCTTCATGAGAACATAAAAGTTGGAAATACTGCACAGGGGCTAGCAAGATGGCTCAGCAGGGAAGAGCATTTGCCATACAAGTATGAGGACCAGAGTTTAATCCCTAGAACCCACAGTGGGAAGGAGACAACTGACTTCCCCAGAGTTTGAGCCACACACACATACAGAGCTATAAAAAGAAAGACAAGTATGAAATGCCTCTCCAGATAAAGCCGTGCAGCCGCATAAACCAAACACTCACAGCAGGTAAGCAGGGTTCCATTGTTACAAACCAGAAAAACAACAGGAAGCCTGCTCATCTGTTTTATGTTTTGGAGATCCTTAAAATAGAAACAGATTTGAGGGCTACATCATTTCCAAGTCAGTGAGTAGTCAGTTAATAAACATGCTGTTCTTTTCAGCACAGTATTATAAAAAATATGAATAATCTTAACTTTAGAAACACTGGTTAATGGTTTTGTTTGTTTATTAAGTACTTTTGAGACAGGATCTAATGTAGGCTGTTCTTGACTCATTACATAGCCTAGGATGATGGCCTTAAACTCTTGATCTTCATGCCTCCACCTCTGAAGCACTACAATCACAGGCATGCTACCACCCTGGCCAGTTGTTAGCTTTAAAACTGAAGATAGTAGCCACTGGCCTCTGTAACAGATGCCTTATTTCAGTTTGCTAGAGTCAAAAGTCCAGGGAAACTGTCATGAGAAAATATTTTAGAGAGATTTTGACTATACGTCCACTCATTTGTTGTGATTTGCCCTGGAGTTATCTGTATTTTGATGCTAATTCCACTGCCCCAAGGACAGCTGCCTGGTCAGTACTCAGGTGACTTCACCAGAACCTTCTCCCCATTGAATTTGTAAAATACATTTGAGGGGCAGGTACAGGATAGGAGGAGGCCTGTCATTGGAGAAGGAAGGAAGGATGGGCGGGAGAGAAGTCTGAAGGAAGAGGAGGAGTCTGGAATGAAAAGGAGGAAGAGACAGGAGGGAGAGGGAGAGAAGCCATGGCAGGACAATATGGCAAAGACAAGAATGAAAATACTACTAAGGCCAGTAAGTTGTGATAGAGGCCATGTCCAAAATCAACTCAAGGCTCAGGTTCCCTCTCCCCCATGTCACATTGCCCTAGTTTCTACAGTAAACATATATGCTACTAACATAACTGCATCTCTGTATGTAAGTTCTGCAACATGCACAGCTAAATTCTATAATCCGTATCAGTGGCAATCAAGTTACCCTTCTGCCCATGAGTGGAGTCTATTCTAACCAAAAGCCCTGCCCTCTGTCTTAGAATCATTCAGTAACAAGTAAAAGGAGTTTCTATTCCCCAGAGAGGAGGGACTAACCCTGAAGAAGGATACAAAATCAACATTGGCCCCAACATTCAGGCACAAGTTCAAGAAACATACCATATAACTACTACAGAAGTACACGGAAATATTGCCATCAAGAGAAAAATCTAATAGTTATTAATGCAAGAACACAACAGTCAAGGTCGGTTCAGAGCCTTTCATTTAAAACCAAGCAAACTTATTTTGAAATGCACTATTTTACCTTAGAAAGTGATACCCAAGAAATCTTCTTTTATTAGATCTCTTTTCCTCACAATTATCGAACTGGGCTATATTTTGATTGAATTAAAAATTTAAAAAAAAATTTCAGGTCTGGGAGATGACTCAGCAGGTAAAGGACCTATAGGCCACACAGTTCAGATCCCAGAACCCACAGGAGAACCAACCAGTCAGGTACAGCAGCTTCCTGTGCACCACATGTGTGCCTGGTGTCTGCAGAAGGCAGAAAAGTGTGTGAGACCTCCTAGGACTGGAGGTAATACAGTTGTAAGCTGCCACGTGGATTCTGGGAATTAAACCTGGGACCTTTGGAAGAGCAGCCAAAGAGCAGACTGCTGAGCCATCCCTCCAGTCCTCAAATAAACATTTTCAAGGGGAACCCTGTTGGTAAGAATGTAGTAAGATCGTTCTTTTGTGCAGCATGTCTGAAGATTTCTTTTGATTCCTGTGTATGTGTCTGTGACTGTGTATGTGCCGCAGGTGCACAGATCACCATGGAGGCCAGAAGAAGGGTTCTATCTAGATCCTTGGAGGTGGAGTCACAGCAGTTGTGAGCCAGCTGACATGTATGCTGGGGACTGCACTCGGGTCCTGGAAGAGCAGCAAGTGCTCATAACCGCTGCCATCTCTTTCCAGCCCCTGCTTGTACCATCGGTTACCATCTGATTAGGTGCACTTTTGACATAAAATTTTGCATTTTATTTGAATCGCTTTCAATCAAATGTATAAAGGTGAATAACAAAGCCAAATAAAAAGAAAACCTTTTTCCCACGTGTAATGTGTGGTGTTTGTATCTAGCCTGCTTGCCTGGAGGGTCTTGCTTCCTCACAGCAGTAACTAAGACACTCATATACGTAAAACAAAATAAACCTTTAAAAAAAATTGTAAGGGTAAATATAGACTCCAAAGTTGTCTTCTGACCTCTACAAAGACATCATGGTCTGCATGCCCCTCCTACACAAACACAAACATCATTCATGCTTTCAGACACATTAATAATAATGATGTCAATAAAGCAGATATACACACAATACATTTTAAAATAACCATACCTTCACTTTGAAAACTCTGAAAATAAATAGACCCATGATCATTCATTGTCATCGAAATTGCATTGTAAGGCTAACATGAGAGGTCCTAATTAGCTACCCTAACTATCAAAAAGGCCACTTCACATTTATGACCAGAAAGGTCACTGCAGAAAAGATCCCTTGCACCCTTTACAAATAAGAAAATCGAGGTTTAGTATGCTTGGCCAAACGCACACAGCTTAAAAAAAAAAAAAAAAAAAAAAAAAAAAAAAAAAAAAAAAAAAAAAAAAAAAAAAAAAAAAAAAAAAAAAAAAAAAAAAAAAAAAAAAAAAAAAAAAAAAAAAAAAAAAAAAAAAAAAAAAAAAAAAAAAAAAAAAAAAAAAAAAAAAAAAAAAAAAAAAAAAAAAAAAAAAAAAAAAAAAAAAAAAAAAAAAAAAAAAAAAAAAAAAAAAAAAAAAAAAAAAAAAAAAAAAAAAAAAAAAAAAAAAAAAAAAAAAAAAAAAAAAAAAAAAAAAAAAAAAAAAAAAAAAAAAAAAAAAAAAAAAAAAAAAAAAAAAAAAAAAAATCCTTTTCCTTTTCCTATACTGGACTGAGACTCGTGCTAATATACACAATGCCTCCCTGACTAGAACCACAAGCTCCTCCTGAAGTCACCAGCAGCCCCACTCCGTGAATTGGAAGCGAAGTGGCTGGGCTACTGCTGATTGTAAGCAAGTGTGTCTTCTGTCTGCACTAGTGCAACACACAGGCAAGGAAGAACTATTTGGAGAGCAATCAAAACAATAATTTATAGTTAACTAAAATGACACTTGTTTTTAAAGTATTTTAAACTACTATATGTTTACCTAATTCAGGGTTTATTGGATTTAATCTACAAAAGTGAGGACATTTTATTTGATAATCTCCTCAAAAACGATGAGAATGGACAGTTCTGGAGTTGGAAGCCATGTTCTCACATCGGGTAGGGAAGTGCTCTGCACTGAGATGTTGCAGTTAAAGAGCTGCTGCTGCCAGGGTAAGGTCTCTCACTAGTGCTATTGAGTGCTAAGGCTTATGCAGAAGCCGGGAACAACTGACTAATGGACTCTACCTCTCCTTTACATTTTAAAAGTACCATATGGACCCTGTGCATCTTTACATAACAGTAAAAGGTGGTAAGAAATTCACACACTAAGGAAGTTATTTTAATACCTACTTTATTTCATTAAAGTAAATTGTGTAGACTTCACAATAAACATTTAAAATATATATCACACATTGCTTTTAATTTTTATTAATAGAAATTTATTATGCTACTACCCACATACTAATTATTAAGATTTTTCAACTAAACTTCATGGTTTGAAATCAGAATGCCATTTTAAGAGGAAAAAATAGTTTACACTAAAATTCTGGAGGCAAATCATCATCAATCTTGCCATCAAAATTACAATTCAAGGGGCTAGAAACGTGGCTCAGCTGTTAAGAGCATGTGCTGCTCTTACAGAGCTCTGATCCAGTTCCAGTTCCCAGCACCCACATGGTAGCTCACAAGTATCCATAGCCCAGTCTGAGGTCCACAGGCACCAGGCACACACACGGTGCACTTACACACACGTAGGCAAAACAGTTACACACATACAATAGAAACAAACAAACAAACAAGGATGTAGCTCAGTGGTAAATCTTGCTTAGTATGGATAAGACCCTAGATTCAGTCCTGAGCACCATTAGCAGGAGGAGGAGGAAGAGGAGGAAAGAGGAGGAGCAAGATCGAGCCTGTTCTAGAATAAAATACTTACATCTTTAAAATAACGCTGCAGTAATGAAAGCCTCACATCGTGAACGGCTGCACATGTGTCCCAAGGGTAAATCTGTTCCTCTTCAGTGATAGGCAACTTTTTTGGCTCAACATTGTCCCGGCACTGACCTAAAACTAAGTAGCAACAGAGACAAAAGATCATTAAATAATACAAACACCTAATTTACCACAACAACCCAGGTTATCTACCACAACGACCAACAGTAAATTTAAAATTTTTCAATTTTTTCAAATATCAAAAATTAATTCTATTTAAATGTCAATCATTAATGTTTAACTCTTTTATTTAAATGTTCTGAAGATCTTAATCCTAGCACTCAGAAAGCAAAGGCAGATGTTTCTCTCTGAGTTTGAGGCCACGCAGTGATCTACACAGTGACTTAGTTTCAGGACAAAACAAAAAGTGTTTAGTTATCAAGTAAATAAAGGCCCAAGATCTGACAACAGTCACTCTTAAAATAATATTCAGAGATGGTAGGACATCCCTTTAATCCAGCACTTGAGAGGCAGAGGCGGGAAGATCTTTGTGAATTCCAGACCAGTCAGGGCTACGAAGTAAAGACCCTTACATCACAAGGATAATAATAAAATATGTAAGTATGAATGCATGGTGGATGATTTCCTAAGTATGTCACAAAAAAAAACAAAACAAAACAAAAAAACAAACAAACAAAAAACCCCTAGAAACTATGCCTATTCCATGTCAAGCTACTTCATTTGTAAACACAACCAGACTATGCCTATTCCATGTCAAGCTACTTCATTTGAAAACACAACCAGACTCCATTTCCCAGCTCCCAGGGGCTCAACCACCATCCAAAGAGTACACAGGGATGGACCCATGGCTCCAGCCACATATGTAGCAGAAGAAGGCCTTGTTGGGCACCAATGTGAGGAGAAGCCCTTGGTCCTGCCAAGGTTCGATGCCCCAGTGTAAGGGGGATGTCAGAGGTGTTGAGGTAAGAGTGAGTGGGTGGGGAACACCCTCATGGAAGCAGGGGGAAGGGGTTTAGGAGAGGGGGGAACTGGGAAAGCGGATAACATTTGAAATGTAAATACATAAAATATTCAATAAAAAAACCAAACCAAAATAAAAAAGGAAAAAGGAAAAGGAAGCAGTGCTGCTGGGAAAAAGCAGTGAGTCCAAGGCTGGAGAACTGCATGAGGTGACAAGGACAAGTTTTCCATCACTGAGGGGATAACTTATGAGGAATGAAGGAAGAGAAACAGGACAAGTTAAAGAAATTTAGTATCAGAAAGCATGGTGCAAGTGTCAGATGTTATGTTCACACACTCAGGCAAAAAAAAAATCTGGTAAAAGATAAAGGCTAAAGTATTTAACTTTATGGGTTACCAACCCCTCGTCATAGCTATCACCTAGAACAGAACTCTGACATGGATCCTCCTAACACGATGCCATCAGAAGAACATGCTGTACAATGCCCTTCTCCAAATGTTTACTCTGAACCTACAATAAGAGAATAATCACACCAATCCACACATCCAATCTATGAACAGCCAATCTTGGGAAAAGACCTTGAGAGATTATTCTAAATTTAAAAAAGCCACACAAATGACAAACAAAGAAGAAAATATATGCTATAAAAGATACTACTGGTTCCTACCTCAAAGAAATAGATAGTTGAGGTGAAAAGTTAGGCCAGTTAGATGTACATACTCACTCTACAATATAGGCGTGTATCAAAACATCCCAATTATTAGAAAAACAAAAAGCAAAAGTTTAGATAACTGGGAAAATTAGAATATAAACATAGTATGTGGTATTGATATTAGATCTGATGATTGTGATAGTGGACAAGGACTTATGCTTCATGCCCATACACGCATGTGTTTTCTGAGAACACAAAGGAGCAGATGGACAACTGGTAGCAGGTAGAAAGTATTCAACTTTCTGAATACACAAAACATGGAGAAAAAATTGGGAGACAGACATAAATATGGCAGGAGAAAACAAACTAATGCTATAATTTTGTAAGTATAAAACATCAAAAAACAAAAGGATTACAAACACAGACATATCATATCACACAGTGCATATACGTTCCCCACCCCCACCCCCCGCAGCTGGGGACCGAACCCAGGGCCTTGCGCTTCCTAGGCAAGCGCTCTACCACTGAGCTAAATCCCCAACCCCGCATATACGTTCTAAAACACCACTGCACCACAATTTGTGTATTTTTTTTTAATGTATCATTGAAATAAAAATGGTACTTTTTAAAAATGCATTTGCAGGGAAAGAGCTTCTCTAAGGAATAGTGTACGCGATACACCTGGCTTTAGGAGAGATTTCAAGTAGCTGTGGAAATAAAGCATAGAATCGAGAGGATGCTCACAGCTAAAATTAGCAGGCTGTATAATCCTAACTACACTACCGAATTCATTCATAGAATTCTGCTGAGAGTTTTTGCATCTACACTTGGTAATGCATTCTAGTGCTTACGTATGAAGAGAACACTAACCTCACATGGTAACTTTAAAAAATGGCCCTTCCTCTTTATTTTTGACATTTCAGAAGGCTTGCTATTAAATCTTTTAGTATTCAACAGAATTCACTTTCCTGTACTTTTCTTTGTTGACAGGGATTCTGACCTTTCTGCCTCCATCCCTCCTGAGTGCAGAGATCACAGGTATAAACCATCACCCCTAATTATACATCCAACTCAACGTTCTGTGCACGGAGCAAGTATTCTACCAGCTGAGCTGCATCCTGAGGTCACCTTCAACCTCCTATGTCTTTACGTCTAAAGTAAATCTCTCCTTTTAAAAAAAAATAAACTATTTCTTTTAATTTTATACGTTTTGGGTATTTTGCCTGCATATATGCCTGGGTAAGGTTGTTAAATCCTCTACAACTGTAGAAATAAACAATTGCTTTGTGGGTGCTGAGAATTCAACCTGGGCCCTCTGGAAGAGCAGCCAGCTGTCTTAACCAATAAGCCTCCTCTAAAGCCCAAAAGTGAATTTCTTATCCATAGAATATAATGTGGACATCTTTAAAATTCACTCTCTCAATCTCTATCTTCTAAGTAGGAAACTAAGTTCACTGTATTTCCAATGATTACTAACAAAGAGCTTAATTCTGCAACCATGCTCTTTGTTTGCTATTTGTTCACTCATTACTGCTCTCTTTGTAGTTAAATTTTCTAATGTGGAATTTTGAGTCCCTTCCCATTTCTTTAATATGATTTTTTATTTTTTTTCTTGCTAAGGAGGTTGTTTTTGTGGTTACCTGGAGGATAGAATTAACATTTTCACTTTATAAGAGGGAATTTTAAATTAATATTAAATTAATATTAGCTTCAAAAACATATAAACTTCTATTCCACCCCATCCTCTACCTCTTACTCCGTGTTTTTATGTAAATGCCTCCGCATTTTACTTAAAAATACACTGATACTGATTTAAAATCTAGATATGCAGTTCTTCACAGACTTACTCTGTTCATACTTCCTGTTGAGGAAGGAATAAATTCATCAAAACAAGTTCATCTAAGAACTATTACTACTTCAAAATACCTCAGAATGGGAAAAAAATGGACAACATTCAGACCAATTTTTAAAATGTTATGAAAGATAATTGGCAAACAACATCTACACGCTGTGTCAGGAACTACTTCTGCATGCTATTTCAAGAATCTACGAAACTGAAGCAGAACTGGCAGGACCTGTGATACAGTTAGAATATTTAAATGGACAACACTGATAGACCTCAGAGACAGGACATGCGATACAGTTAGAGTATTTAAATGGACAACACTGATAGACCTCAGAGGCTTATAGATTTTAGAACAGCTACATGAATGAGAAAACTGAACTCTAATATAAGATCCCATTTAATATCCAGGTATCTGTTATAGATGCCATTCTCTAAAATGTTTCTATCAAAAAGTTTCTTTGAATTCACCTGATGATGCTTGTAACAGTACAACCAGTCCTGTAGGTCTGTCTTCAGAAGAAGGACCACTCTGTCCACAAATAACACAGTCATACACAGCTTCAGAAACTTGAGGTTCTGCTGTGGTAATTTCCATAGGAATATCGTTCTCAGGAGAATCTGGAGGGGGAAAGCTATAACTCTTAAAAGAAAAGTCCCTCTTCAATATGCACTCCCCAAAAAGATCCATTCCAAATACTTTTTAAGTTAAACACTAACAAAACTCTATCATAATACAACTGAGTCTATTGTTCAAGTAAAATGTCAGCTCTAAGAAAGAACAAAAATGTTCTTTGATTAAAACAACTTTAAATAATGCATGAGTCAATATTTTGCTGTAAAATTACAATTACAGGTAAAAGTTGATACTAAAAAACAGAAGCAAAAATATCCATGTAGGGGGATGGAGAGATGTCTCAGGTTAAGAGCACTGGGTGCTCTTCCAGAGGCCCTGAGTATAAATCCCAGTAACCACATAAGTGGGATCTGATACCCACTTCTGTCACACGGGCATACGTGCAAATAAAGCACTCATATACATAAATAAGTAATCTTTAAAAACTCTGTAAGAGAAAATTTTAATTACATTTTTAAGGAACAGGTCATTTGTTTTAGTTTACACTGAGGTTCTGAAGAGAGAAAATTCGTAAGGTGGCAACTCTTATTTTAAAGTTGGTAGATGGGGTTGGGGATTTAGCTCAGTGGTAGAGCCGCTTAGGAAGTTGGCCCCTGGGTTCGGTCCCCAGCTCCAAAAAAAAAAAAAAAAAAAAAAAAAAAAAAAAAAAAAAAGTTGGTAGCAGCATAACGTAGAAAAACAGGAAACACTGGTTCCTAATGCTCTATTTCAGTAGTATCTTTCAAGTAACTGTCATCAGGGTTTATACAAGCAAACCATTGGATATCCTCAGATTATGTGTTAATAAGGCAGAACTATTACAGGAAACAACAATGATCTGGTAATATATTACTAACAATCAGAAATTAATAGCAAGGCATATAGCAGACACAGAAAGGTAAGTATCAGGTATCTTCTCATATATGTAGAAACTACTAAACTTAAAAGATGATAATTTGAAAGAAGAACTATTATAGAGAAAACAAGGAGGAAAAATATTTTTTAAGTAGACTGTTCATAGCTCTACAATCACATAGGAAATGGTACTTCTCCTCATTATAAAAATCCTAATGCCAATATGAACTGAATTAAAAGGTGAACCTGATGTTTAGAAATATCAATGTGATGGCACTCAAAAATATTTTAAAATATTTTAAAACATTATACTAATCACTGCATTTAATTAATAATTAATTAATCACTATATTTCAAAATATTTTAAAAATCACTATAAGGACCTTAGAATAACTTAAGAGAAGACCATCAAAATAAATAATCAAATGCTTATTGACAGACCTGACATATGTGAGGGCAGATTTATAGAGAACCAAGTCCCCTTAACAACTGCCTCTGCTCAACAACAAAATGGCTAAAATAATGATCTAATCTCAGGCAGGCAATATGGTTCCGAGGGTAAGGACACTTGCCCCCAACCTGACAACCTGAGCTCCATCCCCAGAACCCACATGGTAGAAGGAAAAAGTTGTCCTATGACCTCCACACACTGTAGCCATGGGCACACCTGTACCCATGTGCACGCACAATAATTAAACCACTAATCTGATCATTCTATTACTCTACTGTTTAAATAAAGACAGTAAATTATCTGTACTATTTAAACTGGTAAAGATTCAGATTAAATTATCACTATAAATAATAACTAGTTGTAGAGCTTCAAACTAAAATTTCTGACTTACCGACATCCATTGCAGTCTCCATAAAGCTTTTCTGTCGTGAAGCAAACTCTGCAAGCAATTTCTGCTGCCTTTCTCTAGCCTTTTGGCGCCTAAAGAGAAATACAATTATAAATATATGATGTGTTCAAAACCAATCTACTGTCTTAAGGAACATATGATGTAAAAATGGCCACAAAATCAAGAGCTTCCTTTTTCCTGAATTACTGTATTAAATTTCATGCAAGATTTGAATGTGCCTGAGCTAATTCTATCCTTTCCAAATGGCTTCAAACCTACTGTCTGTATAAGTAAAAATAAAAGCTAATTATCTATTTTAGAGTATGAAACAATGGATAGATTTAAAAAATCCAAATCCTCCACCAATTTTAGCAAAATGGCTGAATACAACATTAACTTAAAAAAAAAAAACAAAAACAAAAAACAAAAAAACAAAACAGTAGCCTTCCTAATATGTAAATCACAAATGGATTGAAAAAAGAAATCAGGAAAAAATACCTTTCATAGTAGCTTCAAATAATATAAAATATCTTGGGGAACTGTAACCGAGCATGGGAAGCACAATGAAGTCATGTATCATGTTTTATCATTAAAAAACTTTAAGTCTTTCAAGAAAGAAGCTATCAGAAGATGGAACGATGTCCCTTGCTCATCAATCAGTAGGATAACAGTAAAAATGGCCACCCTACTGAAAGCAATCTACAGATCAATATAATCCCCATCAAAATCCCAACACAATTCTTTACAGACTGTGAAGGGACAATTCTCAACTTCATATGGGAAAAACAAAAACAGAATAGATAAAACAATCCTGAATAATAAAGAACTTCTGGATGTCTTGTCATTCCAGACTTCAAGTTGCACTATAGAGCTGTAGTAATAAAAACACATGGCACTGGCATAAAGACAGACACACTGACCAATGAAATCAAACTGAAGACCAGACATAACTCTACACACAAATGAACACCTGAGTTTTGATAAAGAAGCCAGAAATACACACTAGGAAAAAGACCACATCTTCAACAAATGGCGCTGGTCAAAATGGATGTCTGCCTGTGGAAGAATGTATAGAGATCAATGTTTATCAACCTACACCAAACTCAAGTAGATCAAAGACCTCAACATAAAACCAGATACACTGAAGCCAATAAAAGAGAAAGTGGGGAATAGCCTTGAAGGCACTGGTACAGGAGATGACTTTCTGAACAGAACATTGATAGAGCAGGCACTAAGATCAACAATAGTATAAGGGACATCAGGAAACTGAAAAGCTTCTGTAAGGCAAACGAACATCATCAATAGGACAAAGTGGTAGCCTATAGAATGGTTGGCTACAGACTCTACATCTGATAAGAGGACTAATATCCAAAATATATATGAAGAATTCAAGAAACTAGATAGTATCAAAATTCAAATCTAGCTTAGAAATGGGAAACATCTAAACAGAGACTTCTAAATAGAGGATTCTCAAATGAATGAGAAACATTTTAAAAATATTCAACATCTTTAGCCATCTTATTATCTTTTATTTTGTCATGTTTAGTTTTTATCTCTTAGAAACCAGTTCTTTTCTAATGAGAGACAGAAAGGGACTGGAGAGAAGGTGGGGAAGAACTGGCGGAGTAAAGGGAGAGGAAACTATACTGTATGAGAAAAGAAACTATTTCAATTTAAAAAAGAGAAAAAAGAAAAGAAAATCTGGATTTCCAACAATATAATATCCAAAGTATTTGTCAGAGGCAGAAAAAGCAAGAAGTCCTGTCAGCACGAGACAGTAAAGAGGTTCTATAAAAACCTACGATGTTTACATATAAAGAAGGTCTAAAAGATAAGAATAGCCACTTATTGCTACTCTAAGACTAGCTGTCTCCTAATAGCAGGAGCAGAAGCCAGTAAATTTCTCAGTTTCTAAGAGCATCTCTAGGTTAGATTATTTTGAGTGAAGTAAAAGAGGTGAGTCCCAAAATTAGCAAAGAATAAAAAGCATTCTAAATCTAAATAATTATTCCTTTGTATTATTTCATTGTTCTTTTAGCATTTACCATTCATCTTCTTCCAAAGAATACTTTAAGATTGTTGGCAAGCAATGATAATAAATTAATAATATAGAATTATACATATGAATACAAAAGCAAAAGGAAATTGTAAAGACTTGGGCTTCCCTGATTATATTATAGAAACAATACTACTACCATGAAATTGTACTTCTATTAAGGAAGTTAGAACAATAATTTTATCAAAGAGAAGAAAGAAATGGGTGAAAAAGGTAAGCTGTTTATTAGTCAAATAGACAACTATTTAAGTTTGCATGACCATAACCAGATACAGATCAGAGCCTGTGATACAAAGCACACAGTATACAATATACATCTCACTTCCTTCTGATACCAATCTAAGCTAAGCACTATGAAGTCACACAGAATGCTAAACTGAGTTCATGTATAGTCATTTCTATGGGAGCCTAAAAGTAGTTTTCTGTTCATCTGAAATGAAGCAAAGTTGTAACATCTAGAACTTGAAAGCTGAACTTCTAATAGCAGTTTGAGAATCCTTGCACATTGCTCCTGTCAAATCAATGGAGGAAATCAAGAACACCTACAGAGAAAGGACTGTGGCACTTGAAAAGTCACAGTTTGCCAACAATTTTCAAAACACTTTTACTTACTTTGTAGGTAATTTAAGAGTTATATAAGAAAATGTGCCTTGTTGTCTTATATCTCTCTTTTGCATTGTTTTTAAGCCAAAATACTATATAGGTTATTAATCATTCATCTTATCCCAAATTTAATTCTGTTTGACACTGATCAGTTCAAAAAATAAATAAATCTACCTACCCACACCTTCCTGAACATGAAGGAAGGCTCTCATTGCCAGAAGTAAACAGTCTAGCACAAGAGGGTATTTTATGGTTAAAGAGTACAAGAAATTGGTTATATGTAGGAAACCCCCAGCAGTTGGTGGGAACAGATACAGAGACCCACAGTCGGACATTAGGTGGAGCTTATGGAATCCAGCAGAAGAAGGGAAGAAGAATTGTAGGAGTGAGAGGGGTGAAAGATACCTCAAGAAAACTCACAGAATGAACCGACCTGGGCTCACAGAGGCTCACAGAAACTGAACTGACAATAACCAGGAGCCTGCATGGGACTGACCTAGGTCCTCTGCACATAAGTTACAATTATGTAGTCTGGTCTTTGTGTGGGACTCTGAACAGTGGGAGCAGAGGCTGTCTCTGACTCCACTGCCTGCCTTTGGGACCCCTCACCCCTACTGGGTTGCTTTGTCTCTTCTCAATAGAAGATGTGCCTAGTCTTACTGCAACTTGATGTGCTATGGCTGGTTGATATTCATGTGAGGCCTCTCTTTTCTGAAAAGGAGCCAGTGGTAGGGGAGAGCTTGGAGAAGGAGGGGAAGCTGCAGTCAGGATATTGAAGAACAGAATCAGCTTAAACTCATAGTTTTGAATACATAAGGACAAGTACAAAAAATTGTCTTCTGTCTCTTCAACCCCTAATGCAAAGACACATAATTTTTTTCCAGTTCTATTCATTAAGAGGACCTGAAAGTAGCTATACTTCATTAGAAAAGGTGCAAGGATTATAGTTTCTAAATCCCATTCTCAGGTAAAAGTAACCAGAACTCCATGGGAAATGGCTGGTTCTAGGGCAAGATGAGCCTGGGGACCTCTCTGCCTATAGAGGGTAGCATGCTCAGTTAGTGAGGAGAACTGACCAAAAAAGATGAAGATCTTAGCATTAACTACAATGCTAACCTACAATGTTTGATCATCAGAATGAATACTGAATAGATCAGATAGATGATAACTCAAAGTAAAACAGAAACTCCACGAGTTTATGACTAAATAAAACAGTCCCCTCAAAGGTGATAAAAGGAAAATTACAGAGTCTCAACGTATACAGCAGCTGCAAAGAAGAGTAAGGTAAATGGACAGTGCAGCAGTCGCCTGTAGACACACTAACAGGTCAAGTAACATGACAGAAGCTGCAAGCTCACTGATGTCCCTGCCAGGCAGCAGACAAGCCCACAATGTCACTGCTGTCCTGACCCTTCAGAGGTTCCACCGTTGTGAAAATAATAGAAAGATTGATAAAACTGATCCACATTGAAAGAGACCAAAAAGATAACAATTCAATTCAATAAGCAATTGTACATTGAATATTTCTCTGATGAGAAACCTTAAACAACTATTTCAACATGAGATCTTATAATTTAATCATACTTAAATACAAAGTTAACTCCCTAATCTTATAGAATCTTACAGTTCTGCTGTGGTTACATAAGAAAAAGCCTGTACCTCTAGGAACCAAAGTATCCCAGTGTGGAGGGCAGCACACCAGCAACCTACTCAGAAACCTCAGCAAGGCCCTAAACCATTTCTCCACATTGGAGATTACTTTAAAATAAAGCCCATGAAAATTTAAGCGTATCCTCAAAGAAATGGTGTCACTAAGGAATATATATAAATGTATTATGTATCTGCTTAAAGCACTCCAAGAGTAATACAGAAATGTTTCAATAGACAGAAGCTCTGATCAATCCAGTGGGTGTGGCCTCTCTCACCACCTCTGGGTGAGCTCTGAAGATGAGGATCTTCTTTCATTAAAGCCACTGTGCACCTCACCTCTAAGCACATACATTATGAGTCTACCTGCTGATAAAAGAATATTCCAAGTAATAAATCTGTACATCAAACATGGTATGATCTATGGTATAACTAAAATTCAAGTGCATTTCTTGGGTACTCAGGAGCTAAGAGCATTTACTGCTCTTGCAGAGGATCTGTGTTTAGTTCCCAGTCCTCCATGTGACAACGCATAATCACCTGACACTCCTGTTTCAGAGTATGCAACACCCTCTTCTGGGCTCCACACATAGCAGGCACACACATGGTGAGCAGTCATACATGCACCCATGCATATAAAATAAATCTTTTTTAATGTGTTAATCAAAGTTCTGTGAAACCAACTTTTTAACAAAAGTCTACATTATTCCATTAGACACACATGTAAATAAGGACAAGTTCCGTGAGATTCAGTACATTTAAGAAGTATTCTGGAGGTTGAGAATGCTAAAGGAAATTATTAAGACTAAGACTTCTGTGTTGGCTAGTCTTGTGTCAACTTAACATACAAACTAGAGTTGTCTGAAAGGGGGGAGACTTAATAGAGAAAAATCCCTCTATAAGCCCAACTGCAAGACACTGTCTAATTAGCTGTTGATGGAGGAGGGACTAGCCCTTGTGGGTTTGGGTTCATATGAAAGCAGGCTGAGCAAGCCATGGGAAGCAAGCCAGTAAGCAGCACTCTGCCAGGCTTCTGCATCAGCTCCTGCCTCCAGGTTCCTGACCTGTTTGAGTTTCTGTGCTGACTTCTTTTAGTAATGAACATCAATATGGAAGTGTCAGCCACCTAAACCCTTTTCTCCGCACCTTGCTTCTGGTCATGGTGTTTTGCTGCAGCAATAGAAACCCTGAGGCAACTCCCATTTGTACTTCTGTGTTCTTTCTATGGAACCAGTGTATTGTGGAAAAGATGCCAAAGTTTTTATGGGTGACAGAGAACTGCCAATACCAAGAGTTTATAAACTGCCTTTTATTATCGCAAAACTTAATCTAAAACAGAAGAGACACAGCAAGGTTCAAACTCACCTCCCTTAACTGTCTGCTATAGAATTAGTTCCAATGTCTTCACCTTTGCCTTCTCTCTCTCTCTCTCTCTCTCTCTCTCTCTCTCTCTCTCTCTGTGTGTGTGTGTGTGTGTGTGTGTGTGTGTGTGTGTGTGTGTGGGGAAGGGAGAGGAGAGGGAGGGGGGAGGAATAGAGGGACAGAGGGACAGAGAGACGGAGGGAGAGAGAGAGTCTTCACTTTTTTGTAGTGCTGGGACTTAACTCCTGGGTGTTAAGCATGTGTGCTACCACTGAACTACATCCCCAATTCCTACAGCATCACATTAAAAGGACTTCTGTAGAAATGGTATCTAAACTATGTCTTCTAGTGTCATAGCTATTATTAGCAATAATTACAAAATACTCTTAACCAAGTAAACTTTGATTCACTGCATGTTTACCTTCTTAAAACAGAACAGCCTAGTACATAATCAGGAGGAAAAAGCCTCCAATTTAAAGAGATTAGCAGAAGTAAGCCAACTCATTTTCAACTTTCCACTTTTATTAATAGATGCATTAAATTTAAATGCCATTTAAATTACACATCAGTTCTTTAGAATTCCTATTCATAAAGTGTAATCCTATAAGAAGAAAATAGGAATGTTATTATTATTCTATTTATCCCTTTTTTAGGACTTTTGTGGTTTGCTTGTGCTTTTGACTTTGGTCAACATATGCATGGAGGTGTGGGTGGCAGCATGGGGACTCTTTCTATCATTTTCTCCTATTCCCTCCACACTAGGCACTCAGTGAACCAGCAGCTGACTGTTTAAGCTAGAGAGTCTGGTCAGTGAGCTCCGAGGGGACCACACACAGGCACAGCCATGCCCAGATTTGACAGCTGCTAGGCACTCGGCTCTCTCCTTTGTACAGTACACTTACCCACTCTGCCATCTCTGCAGCCCCTATGTACTTTCTTTGTCTCTAAACACAATTTTTTCTTACACAATCACATATGTGACTAAAATGGCTTCTCACACAGTTATCCCAGGACGATCTCCCTCATAACTAGCAAAATACATGGGACTGTCAAACTTATGTGAACTCAGAACACCAAACAAAGTTGACAGTTTTTTTCTCTGTCCTTTTACATCGTCGTCGTCATTAGTGCCACCTGTACTCGTTAGTTTTAATTATCAACTTTACCAAGCTCCAGTCACCTCAGAAGGAAGCCTCAGTTCATGGACTGCCCAGATCAACTGGCCTGTTACCAGGTTTGTGGGGAAATCGTCTTCATTGTTACTGACACAGGTAGTCCAGCCCACTGTAGGTACCACCATTCCCTGGGAAGGTGGCCGTGTGTGTGTGTGTGTGTGTGAGATCTCCCAGGACCCACAAGACAGAACAGACTTCTAAAAGTGGTCCTCTGACCTCCATATGCACACAGTAGCCTATGTATTAACATGCATACAAGCATATGTGCATGCACACATACAATAAATAAATGTTTTTTAAGGAAATATCCAAAATACTTTATTTGCTATTTAAGTAAAGTTAAACCTTCTTTCTTCACAGCAAGAGAATCCTTAGGTGCTGCAGCAGTAATAGTATTAGCAGTGTTTCTGAAGACGCCTCCAACTTTCAGTGTAATTTTACACTGGAGTCAGCAATTCCCATCTTTTTATCCATAAAGTATTCCGCATCCCACACACAGAAGCACTAGCTGTGGCCAATCATTCACCTTACAAAGCAAGCAGCTGTGGCTGCTCTAACTCAAATAACCAGGTCATTAGCCCTGAATGACCGAAGAAGAGAAAAGCCCAAATCATAAACTGTTCTGTAAATATTAGAAACAGTAAAAATGACAATACCTTTCCTCCTTGTCCAGAGTCTTCTTCTCTGCTGTGGTGATCTTTTTGGGTGGCACGGGAGGAGTCACTTTTCTGCATATCTCTTCAATGATGCGCTTGTTCATTCTGCTTTGCACTGCAGCTTTTAGCAAAATCCTTTCTACAGCAGTTATACCATCTCCATGACTGTATTTTGGAATTTCTGGTTGTATTAAAACTTCTATGTCATCAAGCCATGGAGGATAGTAAGAGTTTTGTTTTCCTGAGAGTTTGTGGTGAAGTTTTATTAGCAAAGACAATATGCTTTCCTTAATTTCCAAAATAGCTGTGGTTAACTGGGGAGCTGAGCCAGGAGCTGACCATTTACTTGGAGTCTTGGGCCGAACCACCTGATTTGCTTCACTGTTGTTTCGATTGATGATCTCCTGAAATTTCTTTCTACGCTCTGCTACTAAGCTGAAAACTTGAGCTGTACCAGAATTCTACCAGTAAAATTAAGAACAACAGAAAGATGAAGAAGTTAGTCAATAACCAATTCTAAAAATGTATCAATCACTGTATTTATCCAAAGGGAATGCTTCATTTTCATCCAAAGATTTCTCTAGCAGATAACCCGTTTCCTTCATTTCTTTCTCAAATAGATATACGACCACTTTATGCGGACAGCGATAAGGAACAGAAGGTCACTGCAGTTGACCCTCTGTTCAACCTGAGCCAATGTTCCACTAAAAACAAACAAAGCGTAGGCCAAACCTGCAGCCATATTACAAAACAACAAAAATTAAAGAAAACTAAAATACATAAACTGAGCTTCTCAGTTTAAGAAAAACTGCTGTCTCACACACCACTCATGAAGAAACTGCATAGACTCTGTTACCTTCTGCAGGGGTGCTACAGCTTCCACACAGAAAAAACATTCCATTTCCCTTCATTTTTTAAGACCGTAAATATTAATTTCACTTTTAAGGAACTTCAAAGTGAAAATTACAAAGATTTCAAGTTTTAAAACTGAAATATAAGGATACAATCTAAAGACTAAATTAATTTTCTTCACACTGCATATCACCATATGTTATTTGAGTAGACATTTTTAGTCAAGTGCTCTTCTCAATAATTTGTCTTCTAAACAGCCCTTTTGCCAAAACAAACACATCAGTCCTCTTAGACATCATCTTTTAACTAAAATATGAATCAGTTTAATGGATCTCATCTTTCTAAAAAGAACACTAAAAAGTATCCTTTTGTAAGTCAAATTACAGTATAAAATTTTAACATTCAATGTTTTTAAAGTACTCTACAACATTAGGATCAAAAGAGCCTCTGATAGAGGTTCCAAGTTTTTAATTAAAATCCTTTATAGTGTTCACAACAAAAATATGTCAAATGCAAGAAATATTCTAACCAATAGACTTGACTACAAGAAATACTAATTCAGCTCTCTCTAGTCACATGATACGTAGTGTATAGGAAAGAAAACTACTTATCTGACACGTCATCTTAATACTTTTTCTTTTTTAAATTTTATTTATTTTTAGGGGGTTGGGGATTTAGCTCAGTGGTAGAGCGCTTGCCTAGCAAGCGCAAGGCCCTGGGTTCGGTCCCCAGCTCCGAAAAAAAAGAAAAAAAAATTTTTATTTATTTTATATATATATGGGAGTTTTAGCCACATATATGTCTGTGCATCATGTGCATGCCTGGTGCTTGGGACTGGAGTTACAGACAGCTGTGAGCCACTATGTGGGTGTTGGGATTGAACCCAGTTCCCCTGGAAGGGATGACAGTGCTCTTAACTGCTGAGCCTTCTCTCCAGCTACACTTCTCACTTTATTTTAAAGATTAATTAAGCAACATGCAAAGAGCTGGTCTTCACAATGAGTTCCAAAACACAACAGACGAAATACAAGTAGTTATAGGCCTGTTTCATTAGTTAATTGCCACAGAAGCAAAAGAAAAAAAATATTTTTAATAGGCATGCTGCCAGCAATAATATTTATTTTGATTTAGGAATAGTCATTTTTAAGATGTTAATAAGACAATTGAAATTCTAATGTAAGTAGATACACGTAGGCCACCTGAAACTGTCCAGAACACTTTTAACACTAAAATGAAAAATTTACTACTAATCACTCTGCATTTTTTGATCAATAACATAAATTTACTTGAAATTAAATATAAATAACCTTATTAAAAGTAAAAAACTAATTTCAAGAAATCTTTTTTATTTAATTATATTAATCACACACAAACACACACAAATACTTCAGTGTTTTTTTTTCCTCATTTCCAATTAGCCATGTTGCTAGTTAATGCAAATACCATACACATCTACCTCTCTTTGAAGAACTTTAGGCCGTCGGGAATTCTAGCAGGTTGAAGGAAAAAAAATGGTTAAGGCCACAGCGCTCAGACATGTCAAGAAAGAAAAGACAACCTAAAGCCCCCTAACAGTGTTTTCTTCCGAATGCTGGAGGTTATCTAAGCATGTCTCAGTACAACACAAGCCTTCCCCTTCCTCTCTCCCTTTTAAACTCACTTGTAAAGAGCCCAAGCCATCAGAGCTGGTGCTGGCGAGGGAATCCCTTTTCAACTCAGGAGCAGTCTCTGGGACCCGCACTCTGACATAATTTATAAAGTGCCGCATGTTTGATACCAAGTTACTGCCAGGGAACCAACTGTCATGACAACGTTCTGGTCCACCCATTGATACCTAAGATATATGCAAACAAATCAATCAATCAATCAATCTATCAATCAATCAATGGACTAATTAATCAACAGAAAATAAGTACTCACACATACGTACACTCCCCAGAAGCCATATTTTTTGTTCCCACTATAACACCAAAAATACATAAACAGCTTTCTTTAATTTTTTTCATTTAAATGATAAATTTCAACAGTTTTGTGCATGAAGTAATTCCGTAAGTGTCGAGGAAAGTTTCAAAGACCCATATGCATTTTAAGAATAAAGCCTTTTTAGGCCAGAGAGTTGGCCCCGCAGGTACACTATCTGTCAAGCCTTATTACAACATGAGTAAAATCCCCAGGTCCCATATGGCAGAAGGAAAGAAAGAGCTCCTGCAAGCTGTCCTCTACCTGAGCATGGGCATCATGGTACACATCCATACATATTAAGTAAATAAAATAAATAGGACCTTCTTACCAGTTCTTCAAATTTAAGAATTAAAAATCTAAAAATAGGGGCTGGAAAGATAGCTCAGTGGTTAAGAGCACAGTCTGCTCCTCCAGAAGAGTCAGGTTCCATTCCCAGCACCCACTTGGTAGCTCACAAACATCTGTAAATCCAGTTCCTGGGAATCTGACGCCCATTTCTGGCCTCCAAGTGTATTGCAAGTAAATGCTGTACAGAGAAGCGTGCGGGCAAATGCCAATACAGAAAAGCAGCAGTGCACCGTTCATCCCAGCACTCAGGAGGCAGGAGGAGATGGACCTTTGAATTGGAGCCCAGCCTGGACTACAGAGAGGGTTCCAGAGAAACCCCATCTTGGGGGAAAAACAACAACAACAATAAAACCACCCAATCGAGAACTGTGCCTAGAATAAGTGCCCGAGACAGACAGACAGACGGCAAGAGCAGTGCTTACCTCTTCCTCAGAGTCGTCCTCAGCAGAGTCTTCCAGGCCTAATTCAATCAGATACAACACCATGCAGAGCACGTGTTCAGACAGATTTTGATGATCCATCAGAATCTTTAAAAAAATAAAAACAACTCATAAATATTTTTCACAAAATTTATTTTATTTAAAGATTCAAAAAATTCTATTTTAAACAAAAATCATTATCAGATAATTATCAGATATAAAATCAGGTATGCAAATGAAAATCTTAGTAAAAACACAATCTGAAACAAACTCTAGGTTTGCTTTGACAATTTGTAGAACTTTTATTAGATTTGTCTTTTACGTATGTGTATAGAGTGTGTGTGCACAAGACTGCAGATATTCTCATAGACCAGAGTCATATACTGAATCTTCTGGGGCTGGAGTTACAGACGGTTGTGAAATGTACAATGAGGTTGCTGAAAACTGAACTCAGGTCCTCAGCAAGAACAGGATGGGCTCTTAACCACTGAGCCATCTTTCATCTCCTACATAGGAATACTGTGCAGTAACTGAAAACAGAAGTTTGAAGACTTCCTAAAGAGTGCCCCATTAAACAGTTCACAAATCACTAATATAAACATAGCAATCTCTAGTAAAATAATTTACCAAGGATACTTTACATCATAATCTTCTGATAGTCTCCTGAAGACAAGAAGCCAAATTTAACAAAAACAGTCATTTATTTAAATGCAACTGCAGTTGGCTAGCAGAACAAAATAGATGCTGTCTTCAGCGTTCTGGGTCCCTAAATATTTTCTGTATCTATATAAATATGTAAGGCAATGTGAGGTTTAAATGATAAGGAACAAGGAAAATTCTATGAACTTCACCACATACATAGATCATCCAACTAAAACCTTACTCATCTTATACAGGATCTCAGGGCTGTAATAGCCCAGTGATCAGAAGATCCCTAAACTACTTCAGGAACAAGATGGCACAGCAGCTACTGTTTGTCTCGTTATAAAAAGGTGACCAAATGGGGAAGGAGAGAAGAAAGGGTTCAGCAAGAGGTGGCCCGGTCAGCTTGGGGGTTGATAATGGACTGAAAAGATGGTGAGCTCAGCTGAGCCTGACAGGAGTAGTCCAAATGAATGGCTGAGGAAAAACCTAATTCTTTGTAACTAAAGACAGATACTCACTGACTGATTTCCTACTATTTGACAAGTAGGAGAACAACTCCACTTTCTCTTGCAAAACCTCATTTTTAGAAAGCTCTGTTTATATCTACTTGACATGTAGTAACACTCTTTGGTCTTAGCTTTTCCATATCTAAAGGTGAAAAAGAAGCCCAGATTACTTGAGATTGGCTTCGCTTTGAATCTGCCATTTGCTTAGAACAGTGCCTAGCAATTAATGTCCAAAACACAGTCAGCAGGTGGTGCCAAGCAGACAGAGCCTAAGGAGGAATCTGAAGTGGGAGCCTCCAGGCTCCCAGTTTCTAACCCAGCACATTATGGAGGGAAGCAAGACTCAAACATCCTCAGCTGTCTAAACATCACTGCACACAGCTCTCAGCCTCTCCTGCAATGCCCACCATTTCTGTCTCCTCTTGATAGAGCATTGCTACTAAATCCAAAGAGATTTTGAATAGAAATCCAATGACATTACAAATTTAACTGAGAGAAATAAAAGCTAAAGATTCTGAACAAAGAAATAAAGCCATTTTCTGGGAAGTGCCACCATGTTCTTTAGTAACACACATGGCAAGGAAGAACAGCATCTTGCTGCAAGAGCCTTCTGCAAAGTTGACTGGACAGTGCTGGGCAATTAGAGTATGCCAGAAAAGCTAGCATAAACAAATTCTAAATGTGGAAAAAAAAAAAAAACAAACCTGGCCAAAAGAGTCTTGAAACAACTAAAACACTAATCTGTCATCTCTGATAAAAACACGTCTAGATTGAGTAAGTTTTAAAAGTTGAAAAAGTAACTTCAAAGAGATTCTCAGTAAAGCTTCCTTCATTTATCATGAATTATTATTATTCATCATTTGAACTAGTTACTAACCTCTGAATCTCCACTCTCCCCTTATGAACTGAGAACAACACAGGATTTCCTGACACACTGTAATGTCTATAGTATGCATTCAGTACAGAGGCCTGGCTCTGGGAAATCCTACCAATTACATTTGCCTACAAAATCAACACAAACTGCTCTCCAATATGAACGTGTTCTACATATTTTAATGGAGAAGGACACTATACATTATTTTTTTCTAATAATCCTTTTGATAAATTATAAAAATAAGTTTTTCAAGGCACTTTTGAAAGGCACTGATCTAAGAATCTTGGTGCAATATAACTTCTAGCTTTTATAATGGCCATGGGTGGTATTGAAAAGAAGTATATAGAAATCTAAAAGCACCGGTTCATTATGTGGCAAACACAAAGAGATCTATTTAACCAAGTAATGCATGCTTTCTTAAATAATTAAAAATTATCTGTATAGTCAATAGAAATTTGTAAACAGAATAAGCTTAGGTTTCCTTTAATTTTTTAAATGAAAAAGAAAAATTATACATTTTCTTTATTTCTAATTATATAACATTTATCCCTATTATTTTATAGATACTACAGGTATAATTATCTTTCATCTCTTATTAAAAATCCCAGAGTATACACACATATTACATATATGTGCATATGAGTATGTGTATGAACGTATACACACATTCTCTTTATATTTCATGTAACTTTTAGAACAGAGTAAGTTGGTTTTGTGAGAGAAAACCCCAAATTGAAACAAATTTTAGGTAATGGGAAAATAAAGGATGTTTTAAAAAAAAGTGTCTAAAGAACCCACATTCAAATCCTTTTGTGTCAAATTCTTAAGAAGTAAAAAGCAGAGATAACCGTTCTAGAGTAAGGCCGCTGGCTCACACAGCGACACCTGCTTTTGTCACGCAGTAGGACTGGCTGGCTGTTCACTTCCTCCGTCTTCCCTGGCACAGCTCCTACGGCCGCACCACCTCTCACTTTACAGAAGCCATAACAAGTACTCCAGTCTCAAGTGTTTGTCTGAAGCTAAACAACAAACACTTCTCTACAAAGAAATACAACTGCTTCCTAATTTTTCAATATGGAATTCAAATACATGTAATTATAATTTACCCTTACACGTCAAAAAATTTATAAACACACTTTTCTTTATAAGTGGTACCCTCATATAAATAGTCATTTAGTTCTTTGATTTGAAAATTATGAAAATAAATTGTAATCTTAGTCATTCTATCTAATCAAATTACTACTCTACCTTGTAAAGCAGAGTGAACAGCACAATGTGTAAGGTTTTACAATGCAGAAGTCTCATGAGACCTTTATAACTGGGATGGAGTGATGTTCTTTTCTTATAAGGAGGCCAGGGATTTCCAGAAAATTTTCCACTCTGTTTTAAACTGTAAAAATAAAGCAAAATCAAGTTTACATGACAGACTCATAAACTATGGTTTAAACAGTAATTTACAGGCACTCATTTCTATTTTCTATACATTACTAATTATTCATAAATGCTTTCAAAAGCCAAACAGATATTTATTCTTATACTTTTACTTATACTTTCACTATGCACATTACTTTCCCTTTACTTTTGGATAGAAATCAGTTAAAAAAACAAAACCAAAAACTTGAAAAATGAATGTAAAAAATGCTAACAAAAAAAATAAATGAAAAGAATCCATAATAAAATTTTTAGCAAAGTGACTTTCTATTCTAACCCTTGACAAAATCAGTAATCAGAAAATATCCCCGCTACTAAAGGCTGGAAAGCAGGCTGGATAGGAGTGTGACCTTCTGACCCCACCCTTGAGCTCCTAAAAGAGAAAGAGTACTGGGGCAGCAGAAGAAACATGATCAATAAACATCAACACTACGGGCATAGTTTACCACCTTTGAGGGCCGTCAAGATGGCTCACCAGGAAAAGGTGCTTGCCACCAAGACCTCAAGACCTACGTTCAACCTGCTGACCCACATGGTAGAAGAGAACTGACTCCTACGAGTTGTCCTCTGACCTCCACACAATCACCTGTGGCAACATGTGCATGTGTGCATGCATGTGCACACACACTAAATGAACACAATGTAAGAAATAAAGTCTGAGTATATGTCTACTCTACTGTTTAAAGGTGTTGGACTCACACAAGGCTCAGTCATGGAAATGAGATCCTTCTACTGCTGAGACCTAGAAAGTCTTTAAAGGAAGAGAATAACTCACAAGAAGTAACAAGTTTGTCTGTGTCTTCTAGAACAGGAGGACCCCAGGAACACAGTAATGACAATCTTTTTTTTTAAAAAACCATCCATCTTTTTATTGTTAAATCAAAGAGGTATCACTACTAAGGAGCATCAAAGGGAGTGGAAACAGAACTAGGCCCAGAGCAGTGAGGAATTAATGAGCACAGGAAGGCTAAGGAGGGAGAGCAGTGAGAATGTGCAGACGATTCTAGGCGAGGGGATCTGGTGCTACTTTGACCTCTCACAAGTGCCTAGGTAAATGAATAGTGGGATAAGATTTCTAAGTCCACTATGTGCTTAATTAAGAGTCATCTTCTCCTTCCTCAGCCTCCTCTTCATCGTCATTCTAGTCAACATCCACAGGTCACCCCAGCAGCAGTCATCTGCTCCTGCCTCAGACTCCATCTTCACATTTCTCATCGTTCTTCACTGAGAGCTGCTCTGCTCTTCCTCAGACTTTGCATTCTTCATCTCTACTGGGGATGAGAAGGAAAAGTCTGCTTGTTTGCTTTGTTCTTTTTCAATTTTTTCCAGCATTTTCAACTTATCTGAGCCAGTTCTTTCTTAATAGCCGAAAGTCATCACCTTTCAACTTTCCAGACGTGGTAGAAGATCCCCGTTGTGTATTCTTGAAATTAAATCCACATCTGCCTTTCATGAGGCGTTCCCGCACATGAGGCGTTTGGAAGCTCCGGTCTATCTCTGCTGCAGATCGTTTCACACCTGCTTCTCCTCGGCTCACTTCTACTCTGCAGCCAGGTTGATAGGGAAAACCTGGCCAGCGGTCACTCTCCCATCCTCTCCAGCTACAGCAGCTCGGGCATTTTTTTCATTAACATACTGGACAAAGGCAAAGTTCCTATGCAAAGAGAACCCACAATTTTGCCATAGTTTAAAAAGATGGCCTCCACATCAGACTTCTTGACCACCAGAGTGTTGAGATTACCAATGAATACACAGGAATTCATGGATCAAGGATCTGCCTTGCTGGTAACATTGCTGGCCATCTCCTTTGATAATAAGCTTTCTCACAAAGCTGAAAATATAGCTGAAGATTAAAAAAGTCTCCTACAAGGAAGGACAGCGAGAAGAGACTGCCTCTCCTACTGCAGGTCACGCCGAGATGCCAGAGCTACAGCAGCAGGGGACCACACGACTGTTCAGCGCTCTGTCTCCTCACAAAATGCCAGTAACTACAACCTTACACACAAATAGTTGCAGGCTTAAGGCACAATAGGCAAAGTTTGAAAGAATTATGTAGAAAAGTTGACAGACAATCCATGTTGCTCTGAGCCCAAGGGGGAAAAAAGGAAGAGTTTTAACAACACTATTAATAAGCTTGAATCACAACAGTTAGGTGCTCTTACTATATTTATACAAAGTGCACTCAGAATACCCCTCAGTACCACATAGAGCTGGGTACACAGGAACACACTTGGAATCCCAGCACTTGAGGGTAGAGGCAGGAGACTGGGAAGGTCAAGATTACCCTCAACTATATAATGAATCTGAAGCCACCAGCTGCATATGTGGCAGAGGATGTCATTGTCTGGCATTGATGAGAGGGAAGACCCTTGGTCCTGTGGAGGCTCAATACACCTAGCATAGGGGAGTCCTAGAGCTGTGAGGTGGAAATGGGGGGTGGAGGGACTCCCTCATAGAAGCAGGGGGAGGGGAATGGATAGGGGTTTGGGAAGGGGAAACCAGGAAGGAGGATAACATTTGAAATGTAAATAAAATAACCAATTAAAAATATGTGATATATATAACATATATTTTTTAAAAAGTCAGGCATGGCCATGTCTGCTTGAAACTCCAGTTTCAGGAGATGGAGCACCCTCTTCTGGTCCTCAGAGAAACCAGGAACACATGAAGTGCACTTATATACACGCAGGCAAACACTAATACACATACAATAAAAATAAATCTTTTTAAAAATTAAATAAACAACTCTTAAAAGAAAGTCTACCCAAGAAAATAAAGGAAGCAGGGCAATCAATAGTAGCGCACACCTCTCATCTCTCTCTGCTTCTTGGGAAGCAGAGGTGGGTGGATCTCTATGAGCTTGAGAAGCAGCAGTCTGGTCTACAGAGTTCCAGACAGCCAAGGCTACTCAGAGAAATCCTGCCTCAAACAAGAAATGAAATGAAAATAGACAATAAGATTTGTAGAAATAGCCCAGCAGTCCACAAGACTAGGGTTTGTTTCCCAGCACGCACAGCAGTGTTCAGAAGTTCCCTTTAACTGCAGCTGCAGGGGACCAATACCTCTCAAGTACACAAACACCATGCATACATGAAACTAAGAACAAAATCACTCTTTCACGTAAGAGTGATGGCAGCCAAGTCTAGGGACTTAAGGTCCGTCTCTGTACCCTACATAAAGGCACAAGCAACTTATAACATTGTCCTCTGACCTCCTCTGACACTCCATGGTATGCATGTGTCCTCACAAAGACAGCATACCCACACATATAATAAAGTTTTTAATTAGAAATCTTAAATATGCAATGGCACTCTCAGTATCTGCCACATCAACAATGACAGGTGAGACAGTAAGAGCTAAAATAAACAGAGGATGAAGATTGCTCCTCACCATTGCAAAGGAATTCTGCTGGGAGAATCCCTCTCTACTGAGAATAAAATAGCAAGCATAGTTAAAGGTAAGAAGACAAAATATTAAAACCATGATTTGAATTTGATTGAAAGCTACTAAGCCTGATTTCCCTCCCATTTGGATCACAGACTAATGACAAGGCAATTGTATTTGGGGCAATATCTGAAGATACTTCTCTGAGAAAGCTACCCGAAAAAAAACCAAACACAAGGTTTCTTAACAAACCTACCTAACAGTCTATAAAAATTCTTATTCATGTACAGCCAGAATTATGAGAATCTGAGGAATGCCTATGCCTAGAAGCTAAAGATGCAACAACAAGTAATGAATCTCAGGACTGAGCTACATTATCTCAGGGATGAGGGGAGGGAGAGTAAAATGAACATCATTATAAGGCATCAGAATTAGTCCTGCTGTAACAGACTGCACAAACATGAGAGCTGAGCTTGGGTCCTATAACCCAGAGAGCCAGGAGCAGTAGTGCATTCTCATAACTGCAGCACTGGGAGCAGAGACAACAGATCCCGGGGGCCTCTCTGGGTAATAAAACCACCAGGTCTAAGCTTAGTAAATGATCCAATCTCAAAAATAAGATGGAGAAGTGACTAAGGAAAACAGATATGCCTATGTTAGTGAGCACAGCTATACACAAGTGCGGGCGCGCGCACACACACACACACACACACACACACACACACACACACACACAAGAGTGGTGAGAGGGGGGGTTGGGGATTTAGCTCAGTGGTAGCGTGTTTGCCTAGGAAGCGCAAGGCCCGGGGTCCGGTCCCCAGCTCCGAAAAAAAAAACCAAAAAAAAAAAAAAAAAAAAGAGTGGTGAGAGGGGCAGAAACTAAAATAAAATAAAAGGAATGTGGATAATCAAAGAATAAAATGCAAAAATAGAAAAGTTGTTTAGAAACAGTTTAGGGAGTGTTATTTTATTGAATTGTATAAAGTAGTTATCAATAAAAAAGTACTTAGACCTACAGAGCTAATGACATATTATTCTTCCATAGACAAGGTCTAAGTCAGTGTGTGCCCACGGGTTCCTCTGCACTGGTAACCATGACACCTGAGTCACGATGAAGCTGTGGGAATGAGACGGCAGCAGCAACTTGACCACTCTTTAGGGAATGCCAAACTCCTTGGGAGACAAGACTGTGCCTTGCTGAGCATTTTTGCTCTAAACGAAATAAACGGCTCAGAGTCAAATAAAAAGTCCTAATATTCATTAGGCACAGGGTCTCTAAATTTGAGGCCAGTCTGTTCTACATTTTGAGACCCTGTCTGGAAAGAGAGGGGGGGGAGGAAGGAAGAAAGGGGGTGGAAGGAAGGGGAGGGAGGAGGGAATAGGAAGGGGAAGAGAGGGGAAGGGGGAAGAGGGAGGGAGACAGAATATAGAAGCAAAAAAATCAATTTTGCATCTTTAAATTTTTTTTCTTTCTCTTTTTTCTTTTGATTTTGTTTGATTATTCTTTGAGACAGAGTCTTACTATGTGGTCCTGGCTGTCCTGGAACTGGCTAAGTAGACCAGGCTGGATTCATACAGAGATCTGCCTGCCTCAGCCTCCTGAGTGATGGGGTTAAAGGTGTGTACGATCATGCCTGCCATGTTTCAATTTTCAGCATGATCTATTCAATTTACTTACCCAACAAGTAGCAAGTAGGTGAATGCCTACTAGGACAGCGTGGAGCTGCCACAGATCCTGAGGATGAGTAAGAAGCAAGCCGGGCAGGGGGAGTACCTTAGTCCAGTACTCAGGGGGCAGAGGCAGGTGATGTTGAGGCCAGCCTGGCCTACAGAGTGAGTTCTGGACAGCCAGGACCATACAGAGACACTGTCTCAGAAAAAAGAAGGGAGGAAGAAAGGAGGGAGGGAGAGGGAGGGAGGCAGAAAGAGAAAATATAGAAGCAAAACGTCTCCCTTCGTTAATAAAGATTAAAAAAAAAAAAAGTCTCCCTTCAAGGAGCTAAGAAGTGAATAAATGCCTACAAGCAAATGAATTAGCACAAAAGGACAGAAAATATGCAAAAGGAGGTGGCCAGGTAAACAGAGGAAGGGGAACCTCTAAGTGCCTCCTCCAGGATTCTGAGCAAAGGCAGAGAGGTGACAGCACCTGAGCTAAATTAATCTGGTTTTTGTTGTTTTAAGGAATTTTGTTTTGTTTGTGGGAAGTTTCGTTTGTTTTGTTCAAGTACAGTCTATGATAGATGCTAAAGTAAACATTTATCTAGTATTTAAAACTCCTGGTGGAAAGAAGTTCCAGTTACACCTAACAACATTAGATACACATTAACATCTATTTAAATATTATCTGAATAAAGACTTTATCAAGACCAAATTTTTTCCTGTAACTAACATTTTAAAATACTGTTGCATTAAGTAAAATTCATTTTGCTCTATTTTCTCAACTCTCAAGAATAGCAACATTTTCATACTTTTTGTAGATCTCCATCATCTCTGATATACTGTTTTATTTTTATATCCATGCTTCCGACACTGATTCAAAAGTAGAGCAACATAAAATCAAGTTTCCAATCTAACTGATCGAAGAGCAACCAGGTTTTTCTTCTTTTAATTTATAATCATATTTCATAAAATTTACTTTATCAGGTCAATTAACAAATTTTGTCTGTTTTGTTTCTTGAACAAAATTCCACTGTACAGCCCAGGCTGGTATTACAGGATGACCTACTATGTGCAGCTTAATATCAAAATTTTATAAAGATTCTGAGGCAATAAGTCTCATCTAAATTGTTTTTGAACCTTTATTAAAATATTTCATTTCTTTTCATTTCAAAATTTGCCCCCCTTCCCGGTCCCCCCTCCTTAAATTCATTCACCCTCCTCCTCTGAGAGGATGCTCCCCTACCCCCAGCCCTACCTCACCCCCACCAGCATCAAGTCCCTGGGTGGGGTATCAAGGCCCAACAGGATGGAGGGCATCCTCTCCCACTGAGGCCATACAAAGCAGTCCTCCGCTACCCATGTGCCCGGGGCCACAGACGAGCCCGTGTATTCGTCTAAATTGTTTTTTAAGAACATTTAAGTGATATTTTCTCTTAGATTAAGTATATCTAATGAGACCATATCATGTGTTATAACTACAACTTCTCTACAAAAACCCCAGTTATTCTGTAATGACACTGGTCAGCTTGTTAGACTTACAATGCTGTGTATCTGTCCATGGCAGACTGCACATCTCGGCGGTAAACTGTTCGAAGAATGACCATGACAGGATCAAACTCCTGATCCCAGACTTCAGCTATCAGACAGAAGAAAGCAGAAATAAAATCTGACTTAAAACCAAACTCAAATTACTTATTATATTCATTGAGAACATTTAAATTGAAAACTTGGAAGTTAAACTTAATCAATTTGCCTGAGAGAGATCTTACTGTTATGGTTACTTTTACTCAGTTAAAAACATACTTTTTAACATCTGGAATGTTCTTTTAGGTTCTTCAAGCCTCCACAAGCAAAAGTTTTATAACATTAATATATAAATGTTTAGATAAAGTTTAGATCACTGCTGTTTCAGTTTAAAGATTTTTTTTTCTTATTTTCTTGGTAAGGTGCATATTAGAAAGAAAGAATAACACCTTTAAAATGATTCAACTGTAAAATTATGAAAAAAATGTACTGATGAGCTGATTTTCCAAGTCCCTTTATAATGGTTCTTTTCTACTTCTCAACTAGAAGTTAATCATGATCCCCTCCCTTCTGTACAATTGTGAGTTATAGTCCTATGACTGTCTATATACAGTTGGTCTACACAGGGTGGCTTTAAATAGTAAGTGTCTATGCATCGTTTTCCTTTAGTGGTTATATAATTATTTTCAACATGTAATTTTAATATTTGATATAGAAGATACAAATAAAATTCAAAGTATCATTAATAGTCATGTTAGGTTAAAGTGACATTTAAAAAATAACTAGCCCACTGGGAAACCAAATAGCAAAATCCTAAGTACAAAGTGTTACAGATGATATTTAGATGGCACAGATGTCTAAAAGGTGGGCTTCAGGGCTGGAAAACTGACTCAGCAGTTAAGAACACAGGCTCAATACTAGCACCCACATGATGGCTCAGTCACCTACAACTGTGGTTCCAGAAGATCTGATGTCCTCTTCTGACTTCCAAGTGCACCTGAATACATGTGGGACACACACACACACACACACACACGATAGACAAATACTCATAAAATTCTTAAAATAATTTTTAAAATGTGACATGTGGTGGCTCATGAGACAGAAGCAGGAGGATCTATGTTGTTTGAAGCCAATGAAGTCTACATGGGAAGTTCCAGGCCAGGGTTACATAGTGAGATTCTGCCTCAAAAAATAATTGGTCAGCCTTGAAACCACATATACAAGAAACACTGAGCAGACAAAACAATTTGTATTTATATATTCATGCATGGCTAAAAAGAGGTAGGGACTAGAGAGAGAAAATGTAATTATATTTTAATTTCAAAATGTTTTAAGTTAAAAATAAATAAAATACTAAAAGATGACCTGAGAATAATTTTAGAACCAGTATCTCTTTCCCTGGGTTAAATTTTTTTTTTCTGGGCCTGGAGAAATGGCTTAGCAGTTAAAGAGCACTAAGTACTACTCTCCAGAAGGACCCAGGTTCAGTTCCCAGCATGCACATGTCAGCTCACAACTGTGTTTCACTCCAAGATCTGACACCCTCACACAGACATACATGCAGTCAAAACACTAAAATAAAAAAAATTTTAAATATTTTTCTGTTTTTTACTCTCTCTAGCAAAATCATTAACAATTACAAACACAGAACAGAGCTTAATTATTTTAATTTCCAGCACAGACCCTAGTCTGCCTTGAACTTTACTGTGTACAACAGCCATCTACAGAACTTGTTTATCAGGCAGTTCCCGGGATCTGCTGATGCTGAGAGCAGCGAGGGCTGAGGGCTGGCTGTGGGCAAGCCTCCTGGTGAGGCTAGTATGGTTTGTTAGACACCACATCACACAGGAGCAACATGCCATTCAAGTTCATCTAGACATAATAAAGATGTACTCCTCTTTTTCTGTAATGGAATATATTCCACCCTGATACAGTATTAATCCTGCTAATTAAGAATGTCACTAGAAATAATACATAGGCTTTTCTTCTGTCCTTTGTCAAAGACAGTATATGTTATATGTGACTTCAAAATTCATACTGGACTTTAATTTAGAAAATAAATTTGAGGATCAAAGAGCACAAACTTCAACCCCTTCAAAAACTTGTTAATCAAAATCTCACCTATTTCTCACACTTGTCAATCAAATCATCTACAAATGGAGAAAAACCTTAGAAAAGCAACCACTTAAAGAAAAGGCTTCTGTATATTTAAACATAGCTACACATGCTATAGGCACCCTCAGCATCCTACAAGACAGTGAGCTGAGCATGGTGGGAAATTCCATTGATTCTAGCACCTGGGAGACGGTGGGAGTGGGTAGATCTCTGTGAGTGTGAGTGAGGTCAGTTTGGTGGACACAAATTTCAGAACAGCCAAGGTTACATAGTAAGACGTTGTCTTTAAAAAAAATACAATGAATGAATAAATGAAAGAGAAGGGGGGAGGGAGAGAGAGAGGGAGGCAGACAGAGACAAAGACAGAGATGAGGGGGGAGGGAGGGAGGGAGGGAATGAAGGGAAGGGAAGGAAACTGTTTCAAACTGAATTAAGAAGGATAATATTGTGCTATAATTTATGATTCATTCATGGTTAGTGGTCACTTACAGAAATAGAGTACCTAAGGTTGTTTTTGTAATTTAGTCATTTAAGAAGGCCACAATGTAACATAAATACTTTCTGTTGTTGTTTGAGACAGGGTATCTTAATTATGTAGCCCTGATTGTCCTAGAACTAACTAGATTGGGCTGGCTTTGAACTCAGAGATCTACCAGCTTTCACTTGCTAAATAGAAGTAATATCATACTAATAAAAGCATAAATTTATAAAAAGAATTTGGCAGCATACTAAAACTGAATTAATAAAAGATAAGTACTGAGGGAAAGCAGGAAAGAACTTGTCTTTAGAGAACAAGGATGGAAGTCCACCCAAGAGACACATAAAAAGGGCATGGTGGCATGCACACACAGTTCCAGAACTGAGGGGGTTGGGACAGCCAATGCCTGAGCCCATTAAGTAAGCTCCAATTTCAGGGAGAGACCCTGTTGCAAAGAACAAGGAGATGGCGCCTGAGGAATTAATGACACATCCAAGGTGACCTACCTCTGTCTCCATCCATACCCAAACCTACACATGCACACTATATAAATAAATGTACAAAGGAGCAAAAAGAAAAGCATTTTGTTTCCGAAAATACAGGAAATAATACATTTGTGTATGCAAACATACCTTTGGGAGTATACATGCCTTGTTGCATAGAGCCTCCAGGTTCAAACACGGGAGCCTTAAAGTCAGCTACAGCAGATAAAACTGATTCAAAGCTATAGCTTCCAGGAATAATGCCACTTTTAGGGTTGGGATTTTCTGGGATATGATGTATGTGTCAAGAAAAAAGCAGTATTAATGACTAGCACCAGCTTCAACATCCCAAATTACTCAGTTCAAATTCATTTTATCAAAATAGAAAATGACTGGCTGCAATGTATAATGTTGGCCACAAGATGGCAATATAATAGTTCAGTATTAACTTCACTGTGGTTTTAAATCTAGAAGGCAAATAAACTATATGATGAAGTGACCCTAAGTATACTTCCCCTCAAATAAATTGATCAAATTCCATTAAATGAAAGGAAAATAATTTCAAGTATCTCCATTTTCATCACTGAATAAATATACTTTATCCTTCTTCAGAAAACTAAAAAGAATACACTAAAATCTAGCACCGATTTGTAGAAGTAAAAATTACTTTTCTAAAAGCAAAATTTCCACCAAATATAAACATGTGGGTTCAGGCAAAGGGAAAGCATCATGCCACAAAGACTCTGTCCTATTTCATATTAAGGCATATAATTCTTAAACTAAAATCAAATTTGAGAGAATGTTTTTGCTCTGTAATAGCACTGATAGTCTATAACTGTTTGAAGAAATCATCAAAGGACACTGAGGCGAGCTCAGGCACTTGCCTGGTACATCCCAGACCATAGGTTTAACCCAGCTCACTGCAGTGGGGCTGGGCTTGCTACCAGGCTACTGAACTGATGCTACAAAATCTTCAAAGTGGTCAAGAAAACAAATGCTCTAAACGGTACAGTCACGCTAACTTTAGTCAGATATTTTCACCATATTAAAAAAAAAAAAAAACTACCGTTTTTAAGGTTTCATTACCTTGCCGCTATGATGGTATTGGTCTCTAACAGCAGTATTTGGCAGGCAAAAGGAGGAGAATTAAGCCAAATTCAAGGCCAGCCCCTGGTCCACACTGTTAAGTTTCAGGCCAAGCAGGGCTATACAGTGAGATCCTACCTCAAAAATGTCAGCATAAAAAAAAAAAAATGTAATGCATTTAAGAGGGATAATAGTCCAGTGGGTAAAAGCAGCAGCAGCTCTTGCAGACGACCTAAGTTTGTTTCCCAACACCTACATAGTGATTCACAACCATCTGTGACTCCAGTTTCAGGCACTGTGACACCTTCCTCTGACCTCTGCCAGGACCAAGCATGTATGTGGTGCACATACATACATGCTTGCAAACAAACACCCATACATATAAAATACTTTTAATTTAAGAAAAAAAAAACAAAACTACTACTGAACATTCAGTTCTATCCCAGGTACCATGCTTCCAGTCGGTAGAGGATAATCCACAAAGTTGAAAATCCTCTAAGACTGATTCTAACAAAAATCATGGGAATATTTAAAGCCCTGATAGTGGTAATTAGAAAGCCTCTCCTTAAGCTCTAGGTACTCCAGCCTAGCTACATAAGGAACGAAGACAGGGGTCCCGTTTCCAAAATGCCCAGACTGCTCTCCCCAGTGTTGTTATGTGAGGATCAGGTCCTATGTGTCCAGAACTGTCAAGCCCGAGGTCAACCCTGAAGTCTAAGAAAATCTTCCTGAGAGACAGTAAGAGACAACAACACATACCACCCGCCCTGAACACAGGCTTCACCAAATAACTGATATTTTTTCTACATATTTTCAGTTTAAAAAAAATCTTTTAAATTGAGATATTTTTAATCTACAAATGTATTGGTTACCACAAGCACAAAATTACATTTTCAAAGGATATGAGGTCAAGCAAAGAGCTATGCGTCCTGTCATTCATACACAGCTGGGCTACCATCTCAGCCCTGAGAATCTCATCATCAGACATCCCTAAAATTATTAAAAACAGAATTAACCTATATAAAGATGCATTATAAGGAACTCACCACATATTTAATTAAGATGTTCTACAAAATGTGAAATGCCTTAAGTTAAAGAGTAAAAACTGCACGGCCCAAACTGAACAGCAGATGCTCTGCCTTGACACTGTAGCTCCTGTAAACAGAGGATTTTTAAAAGACTCTTCTAAACCATGTATTAACTGCACATGTCAAATTGTCAAAGTAGATCCACATCCTTTTTCTTTTTTAATACAAAGGTGCTAACAGAGGGCTAGGGGAAGAGAAAGGAACAGTAGTTAACACTGTATTTATCAGTAGTTTACCTAGGTGTAAACGAAGACTCAAAAGAATCACGAGGAAGGTGAGCGCGCCCTCTAGCATTGACCGCTCGTGCTCCACATCGAGCACCATGTTGTGGTGCTGGGAAGCCATGGTCAGTAAGTCCACCACCTTAAATCTGTAAGAGGAAATATTGCAAATGCAGTTTTAGAAAATAAAACAAAACTAAATTAAATTCCATATACTTCCTACCTGTCTTGATAAACATACACTCACCTTTCAAAGACAGATGATATAAAGTAATCTGGGTCAAGTCTAGAAGCACAGACCTTTAAAAGACACAAGGGAAGCTTTACTTCTCTCATTCAGTTTTGCTTTATATTAGTCATGCTCTTAGATTTTCTGTATCCTTTCCTACTTCAACAAGCCATGAGCCACACAAAACAGAGAAAGACTCAGAGACTAGTGAAAGAGCTGTGTGGAGCGGATTCCCACACAAGAGAGACCTTGCTCAGGGACACAGCCCAAACCAAGCACCCAGCCACTTCTAACTGACAAAGGGATACAGTATTTCCCAAGCCCTCGGTGAAGCTAAGGCTGAGCATAGATAGCACAAGGAGGTACAGAGCCTAGGCTACAAAGCCTGCCGGAACAATTCACAGTCCTTCCTCCACTCTGTCTTGCATTTCCTACAGAAACTCTCAAGATGATGCTTGCCTAGGGTTTCTCCTGGCTCCTGTTTCTGCCTCCTGACTAACCTGATGCTTCCCTTGTGGCCCATTTGGTACAGCATCCTTCCTCTGGGAAATTTAATATATTCTTTCTCAATGAACTAACTTCTCCCATCACCACTGTCACCTCTGCAGATTAAGATACCAGGCACATGAAGGCACTCCCAAAGCACACCTGGTTCTCCATCTGGCTCACCTGTAATAAGTAAATATCTGGATCAATCATGGAGTTACAGAAATGAGACTGGACATAGGTCATAGCTTGTCCTTTGATTTGCAGACCATTTCTTACCCACATGTTACTGTGAATTTCAGCAAGACTAGCCTAATGAAAAAATGAATTAGAAAATATATCATCTAAATTCAATAAAATCATATTGTATTATACAATCATTTAAAATATTTTACTTAATCATAATATGAGCTTAGCATTCTGCTCAGAATTAGATATTCAGTTTATATATACAATTTTTTTTGGTTTGGTTTTTAGGACAGGGTCTCAATATGGAAGATATATATATATATATATATATCTCCCAGGCTGATCACAAAATTCACTATGTACCTCAAGTTGGCCTCTATCTCACTATATAGGCTTATTTTTAAATATCCAAACTAATGACTATACTTTATATAGCTTTCTTCTTTGAAGTATATGAATGAGCTAGTTTTCCACTATGGTTTCTAGATAGATTTATAAAAACTTCAATGAAATCTTTTTGAAAAGCCAGTGCTTACTTTTCATTCTATTTCTCCTTCAATCCCTGCCCTACAAAAAACAAACAAAAGAACCCATACATAATGAATGCTTAAAGAAATGAGTATAAAACAAATCTAATTGGTCAAAGTCTTTAATTCCTAACTCAACTTTCAACCTAGAAAACCCATCTTACAAATAACTATAAATAAAATAAGAAATCAGACCAGAGAAACTGCTCTTACTCTACTGGAATTTAATTCTTTATGTCCAGCATTAACTAAAACTACAGGAGAACGAGTTAACCAGGAAATCCTATTCCGAACGTTTCAGAAGCTGTAATACATACTTGAATTTGGAGTGGGTGGATCATTAGTTTCATTAACATTTCCTGATCCGGTAAAAGTGAATCCAAATCTAGTTCTTGACATTTCACAGCCTAAAAATCCATGTTTTAAAAAGTTAGTAATTCAATATTCTCCCCCAAATTATAAATAACACCAACAAGAGAACTCCTTAAGAACAGTCTCACCTTACTCAAAAACATAGCATAGTAACGGTGCAGTGGCAGGTGGAAAGTGACTTGGTTAGGAGCTGGCTGGGGTAAACAGAATACACAAATCAAAGAATGCTTAACACAGGTTTCAAATTTTCAAACACTATAAACACAGTCCCACTTACATTAATTCCTATACTGTTTTTGTTAATCGATACTTACAATCTTAGAGCCAAAGCTTTGAAAAGAACATCTCAACAGTAACTTCTGAAGTTTCAAGGACCAAAATAGAGTAGCTTCTTCAGTGTTAAAATTTCAGATTGAACTCACCACTATATATATATAGTTATAAAAATACGGACAGATGCAGATATTTCTATACTCCTAGCTATGTCCCTACAGTCTGCTTAGTTAACTCTGGGAGGAAAGAAGCGCCCACAGTATGAATACACCTACACCCAACTCTTGCTTCCTAAACAATGCTCTGCACTAGAAATTAAAAAGGCTCTACAAATACAGACCCGAGGAGGGAGGGGAGGGAGGGAGGAGGGAGGGAGGAGGAGGAGGGAGGGGGGAGGGGGAGGGGAGGAGGAGGGAAGGGGAGATGAAACTGTAAAAAACCTAAACATCTCAAGGGACAAAATGGGGGGGGAGGGGGGAGGGAGGAGGAGGGAGAGGAGGAGAGAGGAGGAGAGGGAGGAGGAGAGAGGGAGAGGAGGGAGAGGAGAGGAAAAGATGAAACTGTAAAATAACCCTAAACATCTCAAGGGACAAAAAACAGGGGAGTCTTCAAAAAGGACAGATACCCAAAAGAACACAGAAAACAACTTGAAGGGTCTCTCACTGGTTTCACACCTATACCCCTATCTGAAACAACCTGACAACCAAACAGAACACAGCACTGAAACTAGAATACCATGAACCCTATCATACAAAAATAAGTTAGTGAGCTGAAAACTAAATGAGAACACAGAAATATCTGCATAGTTTCAAGGTGTTTCCTCACAAAATATCTTATTAGTTACATTGAGAAAAAGAACAACGGTATGTGAAAAAGCCCAGAAGACATCTGTCTTAGTCAGGGTTCCTATTCTGGCACAAACATCATGACCTAGAAGCAAGCTGGGGAGGAAAGGGTTTTATTCAGCTTACACTTCCACAGTGCTGTTCATTACCAAAGGAAGTCAGGACTGGAACTCAAGCAGATCAGGAAGCAGGAGCTGATGCAGTGGCCATGGAGGGATGTTTCTTACTGGCTTGGTTCCCCTGGCTTGCTCAGCTTGCTTTCTTATAGAACCCAAGACTAACACACCAGGGACGGCACCATCAACAATGGGCTGGGTCCTCCCACCTTGACCAATAGTTGAGAAAATGCCATACAGCTGGGTCTCATGAAGGCATTTCCACAACTGAGGCTCCTTTTCTGTGATAACTCCAGCTTGTGTCAAGTTGACACAAAAAATTAGCCAGTACAACATCACACTGAGCGATCAAAGAGAGCAAACACTGGGACAAACACTGCACTAGATTAGATGCAATGAAAGCCTCCAACAACCTTTCTATGATAGATATTTCTGGAAAAAATATACGTGGTCTGAGTCTGAATTTAATCATGAGGCAAACTTAAACTGAGGAACATTCTACAAGATGAATAATCTATACCTTTCAAAATGCCACAGTCTGGAAAGATAAAGAAACATTGAGAAAAATGTTCCAGAAACAGATCTGAGACAAGGTAATAAAATTCTCCAAGTGATTATGAATCCCATTATCTTGCTATGAAGAACATCACTGAGAAATGGAGAGTCAGTAAAGAGTATGTGAGAACTGAGTTCTATTCCCCTAGAACTCACGGGAGGGGGGAGGGGGAGGAAGGAAGATGAACAGACATCCTGTGATTTCCTTACAATTCCAGCACTGGGAAGAGAGAGAAAGGCAGATCCTTAGAGCTAGCCAATCAGCCTGACCTTCTCGGTAAGCTGTATGCCAATGAGAGAGACTGCTCAAAAACAAGGTGAACAGGTGGGTCCTAATGAATGATACTCAAGAGTAGTCTGTGACAGGCACAAGCAGTACCATGGGTGTACATGCATGCCCCCCCCCCAAAAAAAAAAAAAAAAACAAGCAGCTACCAAGGCAAAAATGACTTCTAAAAATTAAAATGCTTAGAATACATGATTATAAAGTTGTATTTTGCTTATATAAGTGATATTGTAACTTATTTATAATAAGTATATTCGAAAGTTTTGAGCAGTAATGGGGATAACTCAGAAGATTCCAGAAAAGGCAGTTCTTTGTATTCCTCTTTTCAGTAAATTTCTGACTGTGTCAACCTGTTTTTCAGAACAGTAAACTGTACATAAAGATTCCAGGATAAAGCCCATAACTTTGTATGCTTAACCAATTTCTTTTTTAAAAGGAAGAAACAGAACAATTCACCTCCTTATGCAACAAATACACAACTAGGGTCCCACCTGCCAAGGGTTCAGAACTTAAATTGAGGGCTGAACAACTGGGGAGCACTGTCTGGTCTTTCTTCAGTACTAAGCATGTTCTGAGCTCCTTCTAAGAGAAGGAGATTCTAATAGAAGGAATGACTTCTTCAATGCCAACAGAGTGTGTCCTGTGCCAGCTCTCTGTTCATTACTAATAAAAACACCTTTGTACAATCTAATATTCTCTATCAAGAACATTGCCCAAATAATAAAGTTGAATATACTTTTTATTAATCTCTTCTGCCCCATTCATATTTGTGCCACCACTCTTACTTCTTCAACTGAAGTCAACTGTCACCCCATGACGTATATACTTAAGATGGAGAAAATATGCCTCCTTTCTCTATGACATAAGCAAGCACATTTCCCAAATGTCAAAGAATCAGCCACCCCCTTCCATCAGCAGACTGTGTGCAGTCTCATTCTTCTACTCCTATCCCATGAAAAGATCCTCATAATCTTCAATGTTAAATGAAATCTAACAGTTTTTCCTTAAATGCTTTTATATATGCCAAACCCATACCTACCTAGACTGGTGAGAGATGCAGTTCAGCAGTACAGCATTTGCACAGCATGCACAAGGTTCTGGGTTCAATCCCCAACACAGTAAATGTTAAAGCTTATTTTTATACAATATATATACATAAGCATACCTCATCTACAAAGTTAATAGCATCAAACCAATCTTGAAGAGCTTCAAGGCAGTACCTTACAACATTTCGGGTATACTCTTGAGTTTCCTTTAAAAAAAAAAAGTTAAATAAGCTTCAAGGTACATAAACATGTATATTTCCAACATTAAATCACATGTAACAGTAAGCATTGCATATTCAGTAGTAAAATTCATTCATTTTCAACATAATCTCTATATGGTTTCTGCTTCAAGAAACCATTCCTTCATGAACTAAAAGTAGCAACCAATGACAAACACATAAATTACAGAATACAATGCACTTGCTTCTATGTAATCATTGAAGTAAAGCAGAGTTGGAAAAGACTTTAAATAGATTAAATGTAGGTTCCATTTCAATGCCCACTCCAAAAATTACTACAAATTCAGTAATATTATTATTCAGGAAACACAGAGTCTCTTCGGTGATAATGAAAAAGTACCAAAAATAAATCAGGGTGATGGTTAGAAATCACTGGCAATGAACTTAATGTCACTTAACTGATAACCTGAAAATGGTTAAAGAGCAATTTTTTATGAATATATACACAATAATAAAAGGAGGATAGAACATATACATGCTATAATCACCCTGTAATATCTTGGCTTAGAAAAAGAAATGACATGAACCATTTACAGTATTAAAAACTCTGAAAAGTAAACACAATGTTTTATGATAAACTAGATCCACTCAAAGACTTAAGTTTTAAGTTAACAGATAATGTAAATCTAAAGAGAGCTCTTACCAAAAAATCAATCAATCCTCCTCTCTCTCTCTCTCTCTCTCTCTCTCTCTCTCTCTCTCTCTCTCTCTCTCTCTCTCTCTGTGTGTGTGTGTGTGTGTGTGTGTGTGTGTGTGTGTGTGTGTGTGTGTGTGTGTGTACATCCACACACCTGGGATAAAAATCTCTTCCCCTTCCCTCTAAAAGAATGTGTAGTTTCCAGGACATACTGGGAGGTCAGAATTGATAAGTAAATGGTTCCTTTGGCGGATAATGAAAATGTTCTATAATTAGTATGGTGTGGTTACACAACTTCGAAAATAAATTATAAACCACTGAATTATGTAATTTAAAATGGTTAGAACAAGATATTTTAGCTAAATTAAGAGAATTATGAAATATATTTTGGAAACCAATGTATGACATGAAAGTGAACGTCAAGTAGGTCAAGTGAACCTCATCAACTGCCTGTTAACTGCCTGTGCCTTTAAAAACACAGGCAAACCTCACATTCCTCTTCTTTTCTGAGACTTCTCATGTATCCCAGGATGGCCTTGAACTCCTGACCCTCTGCATTCAGCACACTCCCCATTCAGGCTTCATTTCTCCTTTACCTTGCTCTTCTCCATGTCCTGTCACTTCTTCCATGACATTACCATATAGGTCCTCTCCTACTTTGCTGCCAACATCCAGTCCAAACCAGTCACCTTGCCAACTGTCTCACTCTGTCCCAATCTACCCTGTATAAGATTTATCTTTATAAAAATATTATCTTAACATATTCTGCTCCCCATCTCTCACTGAAATTTAATGACACTTAGAAGTTAATAATGTGTCCCAAACAAACTAAAGTAAAAGTTAATTCCTATATAAATGAACTTTGAACATCCACCAGATGGATCAGCAGGTAAAGACAATTGCTACCAAACCTGAGCAGCTGAGTTCATCCCCAGGACCCAAATGGTGAAGGAAAGAACTGACTCCTGACTGGTTTCTGATGAAAAATCATTAAGCTTGAGGCTTACCCACATTTCCAAAAGTTAACCCTAATAGTGCTTCCCTCTAGCTAGAATCCCCACTCAGATTCAACTGCATATCAAGTCAAGTGGGGCATAGACATGTGTGTTTTGTTGTGTGGTTGTTGTGGTGATGGTGGTTCTTTTTACTTCCCAGATAACTTTCCAAGCAAGAGAAGCACTGGGCCAAGGAAAGAGAGTGAGAAAGCATATGCTTCAAATGGGGAGATGGGGCAGTTGGGGGCTAGCTTGCACCAAAGCTTGGAAACAAAAAAAGGAATACTAGTCAACCACAGCCTAGAGGGGGTATAAGAGGATGAATTATAAATATAAGTTCAGACAAACTATAGCGATACTTCAATCATTTAAGATACCAATAAAAGACATGAAGAACACAGGATGGAATATAACGTGAACAGGTGGTGTTTAAAAACTAAATAGTAATAGCTATTAAATTTTTATTTAATAGCTATTTAAGTTTTATTTAATAGCTATTTAAATTTATTTAAAAACTAATAGCTGTCATAGTAATACCAATCTGTAGCCCAGCATTGGAAACTAAGACAGGAGGATCATGAGTTTGAGACTTAAGAATAAGAATTTATGTCAAAAACAAAAACAAAATCTAATGAGGCTGGGTAACTGAGATTTAACTATGGTTTTTAACACACATAAGTCCCTAGCACTAAATACGTACATATTCATTCCCCCTCACAATCACACACACACACACACACACACACACACACACACACACACACACAAAATTATTAGAAGTTTGAGAAATTTACATGCCTAAAAAATCAACATGAATAATATGACCTTTTGGAATTTGAAATTAGACTACACTAAGCTGTAAGGCATCTGCATTTAGAAAATAGATAATCCATGGGAGAAAACAGACTCAAAAAAAAAACCTACTAAAAGAAACACATAAATTTAAAATAGATGGAAAGAAACCTCATTATTACCTATAAGGAAAAGCTCATCTTCCTACCCATTTCTGTTTCATATTGGTTTCTTTGTATTTATAAAAGCATTTAAGGAAAAAAATCAACACAAGTCTCAAATATATTTTCATGGTTGACCTAGTAATCCCTTGTAAAGTATAAGAACCAAGACTAGAACAATGGCTTCAAAAAAATCCCTACTTTAAAAAAAAAAAATCCCTACTATGACAGCTTTCCTAGAGCCTTGGCATGGTAGGGACACCTTTAATCCCAACACTCAGGAAGTATAGACAGGCAGATCTCTGTGAGTTCCAAGCCAGGCTGGGCTACATAGCAAGCTCCAGGCCAGTCAAGGATATGTATTGAGACCTGCAGAATCTTTACTGATACAGACTGAGCTTCATGAGGTAAGTTATCAAAATCTTCTCAAAATTCTTAGTTTAATTAACTTAGAGGATTCTTTGATTGCTTTTTGTTTTTAATTTTCTTTTTCTTGGATATTTTATGTATTTACATTTCAAATGTTATACCCTTTCTCTCCTCTCCCTCCCCCTGCTTCTATGAGGGTGTTCCCCCACCTACTCACTCCTACCTCAATGCCCTGGCATTACCCTTTATGGGTAAAATGAGCCTTCACAGGACCAAGGGCTTTCCCTCCTATTGATGCCAGACAATGCCCTCCTCTGCTCCATATACAGCTGGAGCCATGGGTCCCTCCATGTGTACTCTTTGGGTGATGGCATAGTATAGTCCCTGGGAGCTCAAAGACTCATTAAACTAATGCCTAAGTATATAACAGCATCTGCAAGTTGTATGAAAATGATTTTGTGCTTAGATTCTTAAAATTATAATCTTTAAGTCGATCATGATAGCATACACCTGTAATACGAACATTTGAACAGCCTGAAGCAGAAGGATTGAAAAATCAAGACCAGCTTGTGAGACAAAGAGAGTTCAAGGCCAGTCTGGGCTATATAGCAAAATTTTTAAGACCATCTTTATCTTTTGAAAGACACAAACTATTATTAGACAACCAGTAACGGTTAAAATGAAACAATAATGCTAAAGATAGATTATTATGAAATGTCAATAACTGTTCAAAACAGGGGCAGCTGGGAAGGTCTGATGATTCATTTATATGAGTTTCAGTATGCCCAGGAAGAAAATATGTTGTTACAGGTAAGCTTCCAAAGAGATGAATTTGAATTCAATTTGAAATCAATTAAATACTGCACATTACATATGATATTTTCAGGGTTCTTTTTTCTTAAGTTGTTATTTTCAAAATGCAGAAATTAACAAAATATTTCCAACATACCCTGACTTTGCAATGTGATAAAAGCCCCCACATGGGTTGTGCACAGGCTTCAAGCTCAGCAGCAAAGGCAGCATAGTAAGTTTGAGACTCAAATTCCACATGCTCATTGAGTTCTCGCTTGTTCAAGTTCATACCTTGTAAAAAAGGAAAGCACAGGTGGGCGTTGTCAAGCAGACACACAGATGTGGCTTAAAACCAAACACTTCTCTGTACTCACATGTTTTAAGCAAGTAGCACCGATTACATAGAACACACATAAATAAGCTTGCAGTGAAACACAAAACAGCTGGCTCTGTTTAAGAAATGTTTTAAGGTAACATTTCTAAGAAATATTTTATAAATGTCACAAACAAAATTTATTAATTTTATATGAGAAAATAAAAAATAATTTTAATTGTTGCTAGTTCAAGTTGTTATAAACAAGTTACAAATTTGAGAAAATAGATTTTAAGTTTCTAAATTAATGTTTTAATATACTACCAAAAAATGCACTCGTTTCTTAATAAACCTTGCTATGTTGCTGTAAATAACATATTAAAATTCTTACAAAAACTAATTCAAATGATAAGACACTAATTTACAACCTCAATGGTATACTATTGCTGTTTTTATTTGTATTTAATAATTTACCACTAGGTACTTTTGAACAAGAAATAAAGATTAAATTCATACCTTGAAAGAAAGAAACAAAGTTCATCCACGTAACTAACAAGCCATGATCCTCCAAAAACCTCTTCGCCACACTTTGGTGAGAAAGAATATTAATAAAGTCACTAACAAGAGGCCAGTAGGTGTTATTCTTCAGTAAGGCTTCTCCACAGTTCACCACCACATGTAAACTGTTCTCTTCATCTAAAAAGGCCCAAAAAAGCAATTTCACTAACAGTACAGACGATGGTCACACATGTTAGAATCGGAAACACTGAAGTCCTAATCCCAGCATACCAGTTAAAATCCCAATGGCTGCGCATGTTGTTCAGATGCTAGACCAAACTCTTCATTCTTAAATTAAAGGAGGGGGTGTATCTCGGAGGAATTAAACTAAATGTTAACATAAAGCACTGAGCACACTGAGACATTACTTAGTAACACTACATATCCTCTTCACTGCTGATACAAAGCTAGCTATGTGCTTATAAAACCTTATTTTCTTGATTCTAATGATATATTTTTATTGCAGTCAAAAAATCATCTCATACTACATTATCATTCAAGTCTGCTGATTTCAAGTGGAGCATATTAATTACCTTCTTCTAGTCAAAGAATACGGAGATGCAATTTTTTTACCAGACTCAGAGATAAACACACAAAAACCCCTGAAGCCTCTTTAACATGTCCTCTCTAAAAAATCCTCCAAGTTTAAATTATTTTTGGATTAAGGGGAATAGGCTGTATAAAATTTTCTGACATTAACACCGGTTTTTAGTAAACTAGCCCTTTAACCTACTCCAACTTAACTAACATACTGGAATAAAGAGCCTCCATTACCACGGGGAAACACAGAATGTTCAAAGCCAGTACTATTTTCCAGTATGCACTGAGGTATGTGGTTACCAAAGTCCATCCTTTTCTGTTCATGTTAACTGTTCTTTTTATTGTAACTATAGAATTTAACCAAAAGTCTCTGAACTAAGGAAAAATGAATTCATATTAAGAAGTATTATAAAACTAGATCATATGCTTTGAGATGCAATAAAATTCAATGCATGAAGAAGGCAGGCTAGAAAAAAAAAAAGACTCAAGGCAGAAAAGCAAGATCATTTCACAGAGACACACCGACTCTACTTAAAACAGACTGAAAATTAAATTTACAAGTACTGTGTGTATAAGATGAAATTCAACCAAGGCAACACTGTAAAATCATCTTGCCCACAAAACTGAAAGAGTGGAAACTGAGGGTTAACATCCAGCAGGGGAAGGTGCTTGCCCCACAAGCCTGGTGACCTGAGTGTAATCCCTGGACTCTGTATAAGGAGGAGAAGAGAATTGATGCCACAAAGTTGTCCCCTGACCTCAACAGGCAACATGACTAACCATTTTTTTAATTCATGAACTAGAAAATAAAAATGCATTCCTATTTAAATTTAAAATACAAGGTATGGCTTTTAAATATTCTTCATCTTATCAGATTTTTCAACTCACCATGGACTTGACAAACTCATCACTCAGGAGGGCCTGCACTAAACATCTTCGTTTCTACACACTAATTTACTATGTTTTAGTCCATGAAATTATTGTGCTCTACTCTTACATTACACCAAATAAAACCAGGAGCCCTTACAAGTCAAGATAGCCTGTTTCTCCCTGACTCCCAATATAAGAATAAGGAAAAACTAAGTAACTCCATTAGGGAAGAATTGCCTATATCCAAAATTCTGAAGCCCAACTAAAAACCTCTCCCAGTGGAAACTGATGAGCTGAGCCAGCACCACTGACACCAAGACAGTGTGCCAGGATGTTGGGAAAACAAAATAAAAAAATAAATAAAATTTAGAATTGCTGTCCCATTTAATTGTAACTAGAGAATGAATAAGCAGAAATAATAAAAAAAAAAAGACATTTTCTCTAACACTACTTTAAATATAACTCTGTTCTTGTGAAAAAACACCCTGTAATTTTTAAAGAAATAAAGCAATTACAATTTCTATTTTTATCCAAGCTGGTACTTTCTTCACTAAAGACGTAAGAAGCAATGATTCAGGATTAAATAAAATGCACTCATCAAAAAATACTTGTTGCCAGGTGGTGGTGGTGGAGGTGGAGGAGGTGGTGGTGGTGGTGGTGGTGGAGGAGGGGGTGGTGGTGGTGGGGTGGTGGTGGTGGTGGTGGTGGTGGTGGAGGTGGTGGTGGTGGTGGTGGTGGTGGTGGTGGTGGTGGTGGTGGTGGAGGTGGAGGTGGTGGTGGTGGTGGAGGTGGTGGTGGTGGTGGAGGAGGAGGAGGAGGTGGGAGGAGGGAGGAGGTGGTGGTGATGGTGGTGGTGGTGGTGGAGGTGGAGGTGGAGGTGGAGGTGGAGGTGGTGGTGGTGGTGGTGGTGGTGGTGGTGGTGGCGGCTCTATGACTTCAAGGCCAGTCTAGTCTATAGAGTTAATTCCAGGACAGCCAGGGCTGCACAGAGAAACCTCATTTCAAAAAACAACAAACAAAACAGAGACGGCTCAGCGATTAAGAACACTGACTGCTCTTCCAGAGGTTCGAATTCAATTCCCAGCAACCACATGGTGGCTCAGAACCATCTGTAATGGGATCTGATGCCCTCTTCTGGTGTGTCTGAAGACAGCTACAGTGTACTCATATAAAATAAATAAATCTTTAAAAAAAAAAAGGGGGGGCAAACTTAAAACTTGTTAAATACCTGAGGTCTGAGGTCAGGTATTCAACTAGTCTTCAAGAATAAAGTGGTAAGATAAACTCTTCCTCCCCCGCCTGTCATAGACCCCACACATATACAGCGTGATAAGGCTATAAAAAGAGAAGTACAGAGTCTTATGAACAAATGCAGCTAATTTAATATCAAAAGCAGACTCTCTTAACTGAGTAACATTTAAACTAAGAGCTATACTATGAAACATGAGTTAGGGTTCACTATGCAAACTAGGGGAGGGAGAGCAAATTATGTTCTTGACATTTGAGGCAAGGTTCCAAGTCACTTAGACAAAGAATGCAGAGGGCAGATGTATAAATGAGGCCACAAAGCCTTCACGAGTCACACCATTTTCATAAAAAACCGTTTTGATATAACTATTTTTTTTAATGGGAAATAAACTCACTTTTTTCCTTTTTCTCTAAAGACCAAACACAAACTACATATAAGAACAGCTAAATCAGTTAGTCAAGAAAATAAACTCCAGGAGCTGAGGAGACAGTTCAGGGGGCACAAGCACTTGTTTCTGCCAGTATGAGGACCTGAGTTCAAACTCACAGTACCATTATAAAAAACCGAGTATGACTGCACATGCCTGAAACTTCAGCGCTAGGGGACAAAGAAAGGCGGCTCCCCAGAGTACAGTAAGCTCCTGGTTCAGAGAGACCTTGTCTCACTGAAATAAGGCAAAGACTGACAAATATATATATTTCTAAATTCTACATTTTGTAGTTTATGAATCTAAACACTACTATGTCAGAAAAAAAAAATCTACCAAGTATAATTCTGCAGCAAATATCACTGATACAGTGGAAGATTATAGATGGCATTTCAAAATGGGAAAAAGAAACTGTGAAATGGCAGTTCAAGAGCCATGCTAACAAAGTAAAAACCAAAAAACAAAACAATTTTTAATCTTCTTCTAAAAAGCAAAGGAGGTGTATTATTTAATATCAATGGTACATTGTACAATAATAAATCAATGCTTTCTTTGTCCTTACGGTAAGAATAAAGAGTCACTTCATGCGTTAAGGAGCTGTTAGGGTTTAGGAGACTGGAAGAGGCTCAGTTGGTAAAGTGCTTGCTACAAAAACCTAAGAAGGGCCTGATAAAGGACCCCAGGACCCACATGAAAAGCCAAGTGTAGCCAAGCAGTCATATCTGTGACCCAAGGAGGAGGGCAACAAGTGAGGCTGGAAACAGCTGGCTCCCTGGAGGGTACTAGCCCGCCAGTCTAGCCAATCCATGAGCTCCAATTTCAGAGTTAGCCTCTGGCACATGCACACGCACACGCACATGCGTCATAGGTTAAAAGAAGGAGTTATTTATACAGCAAATGCTAAAAGGATAGTAGCCATCATACTTAGTCAGCTATCCTTACATATAAGGCTCTATGTCTTATACAAAGTATATGCAATTTTCAGGATATAGTTTACCTCTAAGTACAATAAGAAAACAGGAGCTGACTGATATACCTGAAACAGCAGAGTGGAACAAAACAGGGCCTAACTACAAGAATTCTCCTCAGGAAACCTGAGACTGATGTTGGGAATCATCCTAAATGGCCTTAATCTTCCTTCCACCTTATTCATCAAGGTAGGGTCTCTTGCTCTGTGTAGCTTGTCTCCACTTCTGCAATCAGTGGTGAGACGGGGCCAAACCCACTGACTGACATGAGTTCTGAGGACCTTAACTCCACCCCTCATGCTTGAGTTGTGTGACACACACTTTAACCACTGAGCCATCTCCCCTGCCCACTTGTTAGAGGTTTAGCTCTGAGTGTCAGTAAGCGAGGACACAGTCTTTCAGAGTGGGCCTGTCCGTGTCCTGGCACAGATCAAAGCTCTGACCTCAGGAGACATGAAGCCCTTCCTTGCACTGCCATTTGTTAGCCATTTAATTCAACAGTAAATGATTTAACTTTCCAAGGACTTCATAATCTCATCTTTAAAATAAAGGCACTGGGGTTGGGGGATTTTCAGCTCAGTGGTAGACACATTTTATTCAGTAACAAGGCCCTGGGTTCAATGGCCCCAGCTCCAAAAAAAAAAAAAAAAAAAAAAAAAAAAAAAAAAAAAATAAAATAAAGGCACTAAAAGTAATCCTGGAGTTTTTCAGAAGTTTTACTAGGACAACACATTTCTACTATTCAGTAACAATGCCCAGAACACAGCAAGTATTCAATGGCATGCATTATTTAAGGGAAAAGTAGATGAAGGAATAGGAATGGCCTGTGTTGAAACATTAGGTCAAAAAAAAAAAAATATACTGGGCATAAAAAGAAATTATAAAAAGTTCTTCCTAAAGGTATACACACATGGCAAGGTTTATTCCAATTCAAAGAGACTTTAAGTATAATTATATAAAAATATCCAGGACAGACAGCAACAAGTTCACGACTAAAAAGGAGCAGATGCTGAACGTGCTGGCACACCGCTTTAATCCCAGCACTCAAGAGGCAGGTGCATCACTGAGATTTTGATACTGGTATGGTCTACATGGTGAGCTTCAGGATAGTGAAAGCTTTATAGTGAGACACTGTGTCAAAAAATAAAACCAAATAAACAAAAGAATAGAGCATGTTTAATAACAAAATAAAGCATGATTGGCAATGACACTATCATCAATTACTAAACGCATGTACACTGATGACACTTGTTTAAAGTAGTCCTATCAGTAAATAAAGTAATAGCACATAAAACATGGAAAAAAAATACAGCAGTGTCAACAGTTATCTGTGAATGGCTAAACTAGGGATGATTTTAACTTTTTCTTTAAACTATAAATTGTCAAATAATTATTTTCCTAATATGTATTATTTTTACAGCATTTCTGAAGTTATCTGTGGGATATAAGTACTTTTAGAACTTGTTGCACAAGGTCACTACACAAGCGAGAGCACAGTGAGAGATTACCTTGCAGCTCACTTTTGATGAGGCAGCTCTCCATCATGTACAGCAGCACAGTGACCATGATGTCCAGCAGCTGACACTCCTCTGTCACCTGTCTGGCTAGCTCCTCATTGCTGAACAACTGAACACTAATATGCACAATTCTGTTGGACATCGTGTCTGACTCGTGACTTTTCTTCAGTGTTTTCATAATAAATGCATAATGCTGAACAAAAGTTTTTGTAAAAGCAACCTGTAAAATTTTTAAATAGCAAACAAGAAAACATCAACCTAACTGCAAATTTAAAATCTGTTAGTATTTTATATCACCTATTATAATCAGCTTTTAAAGCTGTTAGTAACAAATGATGTTATACAAGGTAAATGAAAATGTAATTAAAATAATGGAAATTTTAAGTCATATATTTTACCTTTTTATGAAACATTACTAAAATACTTTAATAGTTTTAAAAAGCTAATAATAAACATTTAAGTTTCGAAATGATTGTAAACTGTGGTTCAAGAATTTAAAACTTTACTTGTTCAAAGTTACATCTATTTTTTGAAAATGTATCCTTAGCAGGGTGATGGTGGTGAACATCTTTAATGTCAGCATTCTGGAGACAAAGACAGATTTCTGAGTTCAAGACACTACTACACAGTGAGTTCCAGGACAGCCATGGATACACAGAGAAATCCTGTTGGTTTTGTTTGTTTGTTTTGTTTTGCTTTTTAAGTGTCTTCATTCCATGAGACCTACAAATATAAAACCTAAAGTCCTGGCTAGAAACCAGCAGAGCGACATTACTAAACAAGGTGGTATGGTTATCCCCACAAGAAATAATCTCCCCACCTGCTCTGAGAGCTGACCAGCAACCTGACCAAACGCCTGCAGTATCAATTATAGCTGGAGTTATTTCCTGTCTGTCACAGGTCATCTTCCTGTTACACGTGTTAGAGTATTAAAAGACCCAAAATAATGCGACTTCAGAGTTCTCTCCCAATGTGTGTCCTATTCTGTTGATACATTCTGCCATAACCATATGGTGCTCAGAGGTGAATCCATGCCCTTTGGGACTAGAAACCTCACCTCCCTGCACTTGTATTTGATTAGTAACTATCCTCCCATAGCAACATAACCATGCTAACTCCATAATGTAAGCTCAATCACCCCATTACATGTTATAACAGCACCTTGTAACTATCCTTCAGAGGACTCAACACTTAGGTTACAAATTACTTGCTTCTGCAATCACTTTATTACTGTTTATCTCCCACCACTCCCTTCTCATAGAGTTCCACTTGTTTAATACTGTTACTCTAGTGATTTCTAGCTAGGACTTCAGTTTTTATTGTTGTAGGCCTCACAGAACAAAGATAAAATTGATGTGTAACTGTGAACATGTAAAATTTTATATCCTTAGACAAGAGTGTATATAATATTTTAAAATTAAAATTTGAAATAGCAACACTGTGGAATTCTGCTGAGCAATGCGAAGTCAAAGGAAAGCTGAGGTTCTGTGTACTCTGAGCAGACTCTACAAGAAAGAAACAAACACCCTTCCATAGTACATCCTTGTATTTATCTTATAATGAGCCTCAGCTAAGAGATGCAACAAAAGAAAAAGACTGAACAATAAACAAACAGTGAAAGCAAAGTTCCAAGAGGAAGGAAGTAACAGATACCTTATACTCTTGGTCTGGAAGCATATTGAGTAAGAAAGTTACCATCTTCTGGGGGAATTCATACTTTATTGTCCAAAACAATAGTTCTTCTAAAAAACTTTTATGTTTCAAAACATCCATTATGGATTGATCTGTATAAGAAAGAGAAAATGTATCACTAATTAAGTTGCTCATCTCATGTAAACCTTCCCATACAATCCAAGAGCCCATCAAACTCATCTGAAAATACCTACACTTCAATGATCTTCTTTCACTATTGTACTAAAATAGCGTCACCAATGTCCACAGTACACAAATAACGAAACATTTAACCCTAAAAATAATAAGCAGCTACTCAAAAAGTATTACCTGTTCTTGAACATAGCCATGTACCTAAAATTTCTAAGTTTCAAATTTCAGATTTGACATCACTAATCCAAAATGGAAAATGCTACAAAATCTGAAGTGCTTTGAGCACACAGACCTTGAGGACAACCAACACTGTACAGTACAACCGTTTCAAATGACCAAAAGCCAGCTCAACAATTGGGGCTGTAGAGAGCTCAGCAGTTAAGAACAATAACTGTGCTTCCAGAAACCCAGGTTTAATTCCCCAAACCCACAATGGTGACTCACAGCCATCCATAAACTCCAATTCCAGGGGCCCTCTGCCCTCTTCTAGCCTCCTTGGCAGGCACTGGGCACACACGGCCCTGTATAGTTATATACAGACATAACTATAGCCCAAACATCCATACAGGTAAACTAATAAAAAATTTTAAACACTAAAATCAGAAACTAGTCCCAAATGTTTCGGACAAGACATTCTAGAACTGTCATTTCCTTAAAAGAATATCATGGTATATAAATGTAAAAAATCCGAAGCTAAAACTAAACACTACTGAAAACATAAAACTCAAGCAATTTAAATCTTAAATTTATTTATTTATTTATTTATTTATTTATTTATTTATTTATTTGCTTCTGAGATTTTTTTTTTTAAGACAGGGTCTTGGGTCTCACTATGTAACCAGGATTTTGAAATGTTAAGGGTTTTGTTTGTTTTTAAGCATTTTTTAAATGAAGAAAACATAATCAGGTGTGGTGGCAGTGGCACACAGCTGTCATCCCAGTAAAACTTAGGAGACTGAGCCAAGATTGTGGGTTCACAGTCAGTGTAGGCACACAGTGAGTTGCAAGGCCAGTCTAGATAATGTTGTGAAACCTTTTTCCAAAAAAAAAAAAAAAAAAAAGGCAAACTATAGATACCTTTGGTGCCACTGCTTAGCTTTACCCGCTTCCTCTTGCCCAAGCCTTGACTCCCGTCCTGGTCCTCCTGGAGGAAATAAAGTCAACATTAGCCATAGCCATGCTCATAAATGTGTTCTACACAAATGTAACATATGCACTCTTACATACTGCTGATCAACATAGTTCACTTCTATGCATCTATTACAATGACTGTTTTAACGCGATTTTATTGAAATTCATAGTAAAATAGCCTTACTATTAAAATATGACAATCTATAATCTGTACCTATAGGGAAAGACTCTTGAGTATTCCAAAATATTAAAATAAAAACTCTTCTAAGCTTACACACATAATATTAAGGCATAAAGAAGCTAAAAGAATAGGAGAATTTACCATAAAAAGGAAGGAAAAGGAGAGGGCTAGAAAAAGATTTCATAAAGAATGAAACAAAATGAGCTGATACTCAAATTAGCAACCAGAGAAATGATTAAGTGGCCAGAGTTACTTTCCACGAAGACTAACAACTTGGAGTTTGATCTCCAGAACCCACATGATAGAAGGAGAGAACCTAACCCAGTCATTTGTCCTCTGACCTCCACAGACATGCCCTGACATGTGCACCGCCTTTTCTCTCTCTCTCTCTCTTCTCTCTCTCTCTCTCTCTCTCTCTCTCTCTCTCTCTCTCTCACACACACACACACACACACACACACACACACACACACACACACACACACACACACACACACAAAGCTAGAGTCATCTAGAAAGAAACACCAATTAAGGAACTGCCTCTATCACACTGGCCTGTAGGCAACTTCTCTGGTATTTTCTTAATTAATGATAGATGTGCAAGGGCCCAGGCTACTTGTGGTCAGTGCCATGCCTTGGTGGGTAGTCCTGCATTGTATACAAACATCAGCTAAGCAACTCATGAGGAACTAAGCCAGGAAACAGCATTCCTCCATGATCTCTGCTTCAGCTCATGCTCTAGCTTCCCTCAAATGATTCACTGATCAGAATGTATAAGACAAATAAATAATAATATGCTTTGGGGAAAAAAAATCCAAGAATGCAGGGCAATTTCTACTCACTTGTGATGCATTCATTTGTGAAAAACCTTATACTACAAATGAAATGGATTAATTAGGGAGAGCATTAAGGAATAAATCCTTCACAATCCAGTCAACTTTGTAGCCAAAGAAGCATATAAGCGGTGATTGATACCTGGGAATTTAATCTAATTGCCAGGAATATCTGTCAGTAGGCTGTCTCAGAGGATGCTGAGGCTGTACAATAGACTGAGAAAGCGAATTAGCACAGACAGTGTAGACCCCGGTGTCCAAAGAAGAGTAACAGAGGCCAGAGCTGTCCAAGGGAGAGTAACAGGTCAGAGGTCTGTGAGAACCAGATGAGGAGGGAAGAAGAGGGGAGGAGAAAAAAGGAGGGGGGAGAGGGAATAAGGGGAGGGGAGGGGAGGGGAGGAGAGGGGAACAAGACAAGACAAGACAAGACAAGACAAGACAAGACAAGACAAGACAAGACAAGACAAGGAAAGGAGTCTTGGGTGCAGGTAGTTGTTTCCAAATAAAATACAGCTGGAGAGGTTCCTACTACCTTCATCACAGAACTAAGGGATTTTTTTCTCTCTCTAAAGGTTATGATTCACTATGCCTAAGCAAGGGAACCCAGGATACTACAGCAAAGGAATCAACAACTTCTAAACTGAACTGGCACTTCATGTTTTTCAGCTGTAAACTTCCTATAAAAGAGATACCTTCAATCAATACCATGACATTCAGGGTGTAACAAAGTTCTATACATTTCCTGTGCTTGCAGTCCTAAAAGACAAGTAGAATTAGTAAGAAAAAGTCATTCAAAAAGAAAACGTGGGTGTAATGCATAATTCAATAGTAGTGTGTTTGCATATAGCATGGAAAAGGCTTGGGTTCTGTCCTAAACACAAGAGCCAGGAAGAATGAGAAAAGACAACAAAGGTTCAAGGCACAAAGGCAAACTCTGAAGACATGGCTCACTGAACTGACTTACTAAGATGGCAGATATCACACACAGTGAGGAAAGCAGACCAAACACCTAAACCTGTGGGACAATGAGTACTCCTGCAAACTGACGGCTGAAGGTTAGTACAGCAGTACACACTTCCTAGACGGTAGTTTGACAGTGCACGGGTCAACAGTCTTTAAAAGTCATTAATAGAAATTTCAATTCTATCTTTTCTAAAGAATACTGAAATAAACAAAAAAAAATCTATCACTTTATCACTATAGGTTTTTTCTTTATTATCTCCTCTGTGTGTGTGTGTGTGTGTGTGTGTGTGTGTGTGTGTGTGTGTGTGTGTGTGTGTGTGTGTGTGTGTGTAAGAGGCTATGAAAGTAAAATCCAAAGGAAATCTTCAAGGACTCTTGAGGGCTGGAGAGATGGCTGAGTGGTTAAGAGCAATCACTGACTGCTCTTCCAGAGGTCTTGAGTTCAATTCCCAGCAACCAAATGATGGCTCACAACCATCTGCAATGAGATCTGATGCCCTCTTCTGGTGTCTGAAGACAGTTACAGAGAAAGCAAGAAAGCAAGCAAAAAGAAAAGCAAGCAAGCAAGAAAGCTAGCTAGCTGCTTCAAAGAAAGGCTAATGAAAGGTCCTGGTCCTATAAATGACAGCACATTATTCTCATTGAAGATACCCCATCACGATGCACTAATCCAGGTCATAGACTAAAGAAGGAACAAAGCTTACTTTTTTCCTTGAAAAGTTACCTGTACAGTGGAATGGTGGGACACACCTGTAATCCCAGTACTCAGAGGGGCACCCACCTCAGAAAGATGAAAACCTTGAAGCAGCCTATGCTATGTAATAGACCCTGCTTAAGAAGAACAAAGTACCCAGCCCTACAACATGTTCTCTTCCCTCTCAGAACATCAGTTATAATTAATCCCACTCACATATAAGAATGCTGATGGTCTTCTTATTGAAGTTATCTGATAGTCACAAATTTAAATAATGTATATTAAATTTTTTAAAAGTTCACAAAATTAAGATGTGTTCTTGATTTTATTTTTGGTTCCACATAGCATAAATACTATTTTCTCTTATTTCAGATGAGCTACAAAAAAAAAAGAATGAGTGATATTGCAAAAAATCTTAGTGCAGTGTTCTGTTAGTTACTCTGAAGACAACAGAGACAAGAACCTGACACGCTGACAAGATTAAGTAGACTGCAATACTTAAACCCATCAACTAAAACTCCAAAATAGAAATAAATCTTGCTACTTCTGCAGTCTCAAATCCATTTCTTTATTTAAAAATGTTATGTATATGTCTGTAGATACAGCACATGTGTGTGGGTACCCTCAGAGGCCAGGAGGGAACATCAGATTCAAATCCACTGGCACTGAAGTTACAGGTGGGTGCTGGGAACCAAATTTAGATCCTGTGGAAGTGCAGAACTCTTAACCACTGAGTCATTTCTTGAGCCCGTTTCTTTACCTTAAAACTGAAAGTTGAATTAGTTCTCTCTTCCCATTTAAAATTCTAGTTTTATCTTTGGCTTATGGTATATTTCTGCATATGTTGAGGATCAACCCCAGGGCAATGTGCATGCTAAACAGATGTTCCACTATGTAGCTACAGACCCAGACTTGAAAATCATTTTTAATTGCTATAACTACCTCTCTGTAGAGTTAATTAACATGTACTGTGCTGAATTACAAGATTGAAATCATGGAAAGGCTAGCTCGATGGGTAACCTGTGGAAACTACAATCCTCAAGCCTCATTAGATGTCAACATGAACACTAATGCAAATTTGTCATGGTATTTAAAGTTGCCAGATACTAAAAAATAAAAAGTAAAAAGTAGAGCAGGAGCCAGGGGCAGTGAGGTTTTAAGGTATTAATTTTCAAAATGGCAGGGCTGGAGAGATGGCTCGGCAGTTAAGAGCACTCAGGCTGATCCCCCAGAGGACCTGGGTTCAATTCCCAGTACTCACATGGCAGCTCACAACTGCGTATACCTCCAGTTCCAGGGGATCTGATGCCTTCACACAAACGTGAATGTATGAGAAATTTTTTTTTAAAAATTAAATTATATTATATTTAAAAAAAAAAAAAAAGAGCTCTGGGGTTGGGGATTTAGCTCAGTGGTAGGCTTGCCTAGGAAGCGCTGGGTTCAGTCCCCTCAGCTCCAAAAAAAGAACCAAAAAAAAAAAAAAAAAAAAAAAAGAGCTCTTACTCCTCTCTTGCCTTACTCTTCTGTCCCTCTTTGTCCCTGTCCCTCCTGCCCATCCCCCTTCCCTCCCGTGCTCATGGTCAGCCTCCTTTACTTCTCCCCTCTTCTACTCTTCTTCTCTCATTAAACCTTTCCACATGGAAAAAAAAAATTTCAAATGGCAAAACTTATTCACTCAAGACGCCATCCTCTGCTCAACTTCCACATGATTCGCATATTCTGGTCTTTCCTGAGTTAATTCATTTTTAATCATTTTAATGATGTGTAAAAAATGTTTTGAAAGAACTACAATATAAATTTTAGATAATGCCATTAGTTTTGTGAGTGGGTAGAAATGCTTCTTTTTCCTCTTGAAATGAATCCCAATACAACTTAACACATCTTGTGCTTATGATAAGGTACAGTGCTGGTTTTTTCATGCAAGGCAATGGTTCTAATACAATCATATATCGCATTTTAAAAAAATAAACAAAAGAAGAAATAAAATAGTGTCAACAGGTAAGTTCAAAAGACTAACAGAAGATTAATAGTAACACAACTTCCATATACATAAATTTTAAAATGGTTTGTTCTTTAAGTATAAACATGCTAGCAATTCCTAGTACATTCCCTTTTCCTGTAGAAAGGAAAATATCAATTCCCTAAGCCAGGTATGGTGGCTTATGCCTATCATTCCAGCAACTGGGAGGCAGAAGCAAGTCTGTGAGTCCAGCCAGTCTGCACTATATAGTAAGTGCACCATGCCAGAACCTCTCTGAATTCAAGGCTAATCTAGTCTACATAGCAAGTTTCAGAACAGCCAGAACTACATAGTGAGATCATGTCTTTTTTTTTTTTAAAGGTGAGAGGGATACAATGGAGAGATGGCATCCATTCTGAGTGCTTGTTTTTCTTGAAGAAGACTGGGGTTCAGCTCCTAGTATCCCTCTTGGGAGGCTCATAACTACAAGTAACTACAACTCTATAGAGTATCCAACAACTTGAGGAACCACACACATATTCATATGCACATACACATAAATAACAATATTTTTAAATGCCCTCCTCTAAAATATCTTTCAATCTTAAATATAAGCTTTCTTTCTCTTGAAGTACAATAATGGTCATTATACATAAGGAAAGTTTCTTATTAAAACTCTTCAGTATTCATTACTAGCTACAAGGATATCTCATATTTACTTATAGTATTTGTCAAAAGATATGTGTCAACTATTGGAATGCTATTTAACTATACTTCCTAGTCATTATCAACTATCAAGAGAACCCAAGATCTCTTCTTGGCCTTTTAGCTAAGATCAAGTGAAGAGAACCCAAAAAGAATGGCTAATGTCATATTGTAGTTGTAGAAAGTTGCTTATAAATTCCTTAACATTTTTCCAATCAAGAAGTAATCTATTTCTCTCCTACAGTTGCAAGTGTGTGGACCTACCTTAGCAACTTCCTTATACCTAACAGCAGGCAGTAGAAGAACTACTTGTAATCTCCAAGCTAGCTGAGAAATGGCTCAGCCAGTTCTGGTCCTGAACTACTCACACTGTTAAGTCACCCACCATCAAAGAACTCCAATTTAAGATACCGTGAGACTCCAGATGTAAACACTCTGATCAACAAGCAGAGCTCCCTCTAGACAGTCAGCATCAATTGTGAGCTCAGTGAGTAAACCATCTGAGATTTCCATCTAAATTTGGCCTTCAGATAACTTTAGCTTTGGCCAACAAACTAGCTGAAACTCCATGAGATAACCCAGACAGAACTATCTAGCTGCCAGTCCCAAATTCCTAAGTCATAAAAGCAAGTAAATTAAAATGGTAATTTTAAGCCATAGAGCTTTCAGACAAACTGATCCATAGCAATTAACAACTACCCCTCCAGTAACAATAGTTTCTATACATCAACAGAAACGAACGATAGCCTATCTACTTTATAGTAAGACTATCAGATCAAACAGACAAGAGACTTTGTGTCTAATTTCAACTCTATCACTGACTACATGAAATTCACTACGCTCACTGAATTCTTGGGAATTGATTCTCGGGAATTCAACTTCATCAGCCTCACAATGAACTCTCAGGTTCCTAAAACATTCATAATTTATATTTTGTGTTTTTGCTATATCACATAACTCTCCTACTCCTACTCCTAAATCAATATTTAAAAAATAAAGTGAAAATGGGGGTGTATATCAATAAAACACAAATAAACATCATTTTATATAAAAATTACTTCCAGGCAGTAATGACACACTTTAGTCCCAGCTCTTGGGAGGCAGAAGCAAGCAGATCTCTGCCAGTTCAAGGCCAGCCTAGTCTACAGAATGAGTTCCAGGACAGCCAGGGCTACACTGAGATACAAAAATGCTCTCTCGAAAAACAAAAAAACAACAATTCTCCAAATAGTAATTTCCCTGAAATAATCACTAAAATAATAAATATAACCTATTAAAATGTAGATATATATCCTATAACTAAGTAATCTCACATCCTAAAGAACCGGTTGTATACCTGCAAAACAAGGAAAAGAAATGGAAGCATTGACTCTTAGAGTCTGACTAGAATCAAGAACATGATTGGACAGTATGTCATTCCCCCATTCCTTTAGAATATTATACCACCAATGAAAAACATACAAAGATAGATTTACATAGTTTAGTACTGAATAAATAAAAGATCATAAAGTAGTGAAACACATTTATTTGCCTGTTATTTAACTATATAGAAATGGATCAGCCAAAGCTTCAAAACTGTTAAATGGCAATATTAGGAGGGACTAGTAATAGAAAGAGTACATGGTAACTTTTATTTTATCTCAATTGCCCAGTAAAACAATCAAAATGCATTTGTATATTACTTAAGCAATTAAAAGTTGAAGGGTAAAATTAATTTTCTTTAAATTGTGTTTTAGTATTTATTTCTCAGGAAAGGTCACCTAAAATTTCTACAGTATGACCCACAATAACTCAAGAACTTATACATTTTAATCCCTTTACACATAAGGCTACAGAATAGAAAACATTTATGAGACTCAATTTTGTGGAGCAGCGATGTAGCCTAAGAGGTAAAGTGCGAGCCTGGCAACACACATGCAGCCATCAGTTCAACCCCAAGTGAGCTAAGTGTGGTAGTCAGTGTATGCCTGCAGTGCTAGAACCTGGACGGTGGAGGCAGGAGGCTTAAACCTCAAGGGTATCCTTGGTACATAATAAATTCAAGTCCAACCTACATTACATGAAACCCTGTCTCAGAAAGAGAGGAGAGGGGAGGGGACGGGAGGGGAGGGAAGAGGAAGGAAGGAGGGAGGGAAGGAGGGAGGAGTTAAATTTGTGGCAAGTATAGCAAGTATATGAATGTGATTTTAAACATATTATTCCAATTAATATTAATATTAAAATTATCACTATTTTCTTCATAAGAAAACTAATGTTGGGGTTGGGGATTTAGCTCAGCGGTAGAGCGCTTGCCTAGCAAGCGCAAGGCCCTGGGTTCGGTCCCCAGCTCCGAAAAAAAAAAAAAAAAGAAAACTAATGTTGAAAAATAAAACAATCTGGCATATAAGGCATATGAGACAAGATTTAAACCTAGATCTAACCAGCTCTGAAATCCAAGTTTTTTAAGATGACTATTATGCCACCCTGGGGAACATGAAAAATTAACTAGAGAGTAAAAGGAAACAAAGTGATGTTTCTTAAAGTTCTCATAAAGCTATGTAGAGATGCATTCAGTCTACTGCCTGATAAACAATTTTAAACATTTATAGGTTATTGTCCTTATTCTTGGTTAACTCCCAGAATTTGATGGTAAGACCTTATTGCTTACATACTCAACACTTCATACTCGAGTCCCAGGACATAGAAAGATCAGGCTGCTACCCAGCTGGGAGTTTCCTTCCTACTATCACAGTACTAGAAGGTGCTAAGCATCTGAATTGGAAGAGCTACAGTAACAACTAGGCTGGCCCAACAACAGCACAAATGGTATTGGAATAACCAACCACCTTCTGATTGGAATTAAACCTGCTCCACAAAATGGAACTCCTATTTGACTAGATCACTGGCCCTAGAAGAAAATAATAAACTATCCCCTAAGGTCTTTTATGCCTAAAGATTAGTGCATCTCTCAAGTCTCATCAGAAAAGCTTCTTATGATGATTAATTTAGAGACACTCAACTGCCCAACATGCAGAAAACACAAGTATGAGTGCTCAGCTCTAAATGAGAAAGATATGTTACTTACACACACACACACACACACACACACACACACACACACACACACACAAAGGCTGAGAGACCATTGTGAAGAGAGGGTGGAAAGACTGTAAGAACCGGGGGTAATGGACATCCACAATGAAAAGTATTTGCCAGACATGACAGTACCATTGCACATGACTCCTAGTGGCTATGGCTGCATGAACAAGACCTACAAAAGGTTCAGATGGCTAAAACCCCAGGACGGGCAGAGGAGGGGTTCTTGATGTTCTACCCTAACTGAGTTGCTACTGACAACTAATGGCTGCTAGAGGAGGGAGAGCCATTTATCTTCAGAGATGTAGCCTCTGAGGGACTACAATGTGTGTGTCCAGTAGATATTTTACACCAGAGCACATACAGCAGCACTAAATGGACCAGTGGGTTTAAGAGATAAAGAAAGGGGGATGGGGGACTCTGGAGGAAGAAAGAGAGAGCACGCACATAAAGTTGGGAGGAAATGGTGGTAAGATAGGGAAAGAATTGCAGAGGAGGGAAGGAGATGGATTTGCTTAAAGCACATCATGAATGTAGGAAATTCTCTAACAGTTAAAAACCAAACTAGTGGGGTTGGGGATTTAGCTCAGTGGTAGAGCGCTTGCCTAGCAAGCACAAGGCCCTGGGTTCGGTCCCCAGCTCTGAAAAAAACAAAAACAAAAACAAAAAACAAAAAACAAAAAACTACTTCTGAAGCAAGTGAAAAAAAATTACACATATAAGTTGATGAAACACAAATTCTAAGAGGAGCAAATATAAGAGGCCTTAAAAGACACAGTCAAGGGCTGGAGAGATGGCTCAGTGGTTAGAGCACTGACTGCTCTCCCAGAGGTCCTGAGTTCAATTCCCAGCAACCACATGGTGGCTCACAACCATCTGTAATGGGATCTGATGACTCTTCTGGTGTGTCTGAAGATAGGAACAGTGTACTCTTACGCATAAAATAAATAAATCTTTAAAAAAAAAAGACACAGTCAAAAAATAATGAACAAAGTAATGAACTATATTTCAAAGCTGCAGATGTTACTGCAGAAGGATGTTATTCTATCCAACTAGAAGACACTATGTTGCTGCAACTGGAATTCTAAGCGTTTAAACCAAAACAAAACAAGTTACTTCTTCCCTCATTAGAGGAAGAACCACCTCTTTCAAATTCGGCTTTCTAACAGGTCCAATTCAACTCAACAATTCTAACAATCAAATTCAATTCGGGAAAATAAAGTACAATTGTCAGAAGCAGGGAGATAGAAGACAAGAGCTGGTAGGAGGAAGGGGAAGTCCGAGCAGAAAGTGTCACCATGAAACCCGTGCGCACTGAGTCCTGCAGGTGGACCGTGGAGCCTGCCTTCCAAATGCTGAGCAAGCAGAGCACTCCTAAGCTCCTCCAGTTACTTGTCTGTCTTCTTACCAAGACAAGGTCTCAGCTAACCCAGACACCCCAACTTCATACATCCCAGGCTGGTCTCAGACATGAGATGCAGCTGAGGGTGACTACACTGACCCCTGCTTCCACCTTCCAAGGTGATGGGCAGGAACCAGCACACCAGGCTTTTTCTCTGCCTTCGTGTGGAAGGACTACAGCAATGCACCACCTTCTCCAGCTATTTAACTAAATGTTTAAATTTTCTATTCTAGGTATGAAAACAAGTAAAACCCTATTGTAGTCCTTCTCTTGTCACTAAGAAATTGTAACTTAGAATCTAAGAATGTTGTCTAACTGCATAAGGAATTTATAGTAGATAACCACCATACACTTTTTTCATAAACCTACAAAAATTGTATGTTAATTTTGAGTTCAGAGACTGAGATGTGTGTGTGCAGCTGGGTGCCTCCCTCTACCATTCTCTACTGCACTTATTTGAAAGCAGGGAGGGCTCTCACTGAACCTGGAGCTCTCCATTTTACTTAGGCTGGTTGGCCAGTGAGCACATCCCCCCCAAACCCCACCCCCAATCTGCCTATCTCAAACTCCTACCACTAGCTAGATTACAGACATAAGCTCACAGCTGGCTTTTATGTGGGTGCTTAAATGCAAACTCAGGTCTTCACGCTTGCACAGGAAAAACTTCACCCACTGAGTCATCTCCAAACCCCCAAACCATAGATCTCTACAGCTTTAAACACTTAAAATTCTCTTTTTAAAAAGTGTTGCAGGGTCCCCAGCTCCGAAAAAAAGATAAAAGAAAAAAAAAGTGTTGCAGGATATTTGATCACATCATGAACCTCCAAGATTATGAACTGAAAAACCTTTGCTGTTTAAGTCAAGAGCTTATTATAAGCTATAGAAAGTCAAGGATAGGTCAAGAAGAAGAGCAATCAGTTGACAGGGAGTGGACATAAAAAAACTCAGGAAAGAGGAAGAAGGGTCTTTGAGCTGAAGGGTATTTAAGACAGTTCGGAGAAGGAGTTTTTTCCTTCTGGAATGTTGGTGGAATAGAAAGGTCAGCTGGGTGCTTTCTCTGTCTCTCTGAGCTAGTAGGCTTTCACCATAGTGTCTGGCTCCTGAGTCTTCATTGGTAAAATTGAATGTTCGAGATTTTATTTTAAAAACAAAAAGTTTTAAACTTTAAATCTCTCACCTCATCTGAAGAGTCTATCTGTCCCAGTGTCCCAGTAGCACCTGCAAAGCCTTCAGATAAAAGAAAAGAGAGGTTGTCCATCATAAGTGCCACATGCTGATGTACTTTCAAATTATTTTGAGACACACAAATATCAGAACATTAAGTAAAAACAACTCATTCTAAAAGTAACCCCAGAAAAGTTCAACTTTACCTTTAAGAACATGTTATCTAATGGGCTAATACTTCAACAGAAAAATCCCAGGAAAAGCCCAAATTTATTAATTACATGTTGTTTCAGGAGGATCTTGCTTTTTAGGTTTAAGCCATGATTACTAAACCACTGAGCTCGAGAAGTCTGAATAGCAATTGCTACACTTCTCACGAGTCAGAACTAAATCTGATGAGTTCAGTCTTAAAACTTAACAATCTGTATTTAAGGAAAATTAATTTTCTTCATTCAGTTGTCTAACTACCACCCCTCTTTTCGTGACATTACTGAAGCTCAAATGTTCAATCATGGAGAAAAGTTTAAGGGGCTGTCTGTTTGAATATAATGAAGTCACTATGGTTCAAATTAAATATTTAGACAAACCTTGAGCTGCCAGAGTGCTAGTGCCAGCAGACGGCTCCTGTATCCCATACACAAGCTTATCCTCGGGGTATGTGAGTCCGGAGCTCTTCAAAGCTATAAGGTACTTCTCATGACTCTTCTTTGCACAAGTATTTTCTCCAAGACCTAATATTGAAGACAAAGTTAGAGTCAGAAGGAAATATTCTACTCAAAGTCTAAATAGTCATCCTGTGAATACACAAGTAAATAATTAGAGAAGAGGAACAATTACAATAAACATAAAATTCACTTCTGATAATATCTGTGATTATACTTGGCACTGACAATCCCAGAATAATCAATTTATAATAGGAATGAAATCCATTGAGCATCTAAAATAAATGAGGCTTAGACAAGGCATGCTAAGGCATGATTTCAACCTTCCAGAAACCTGTGGTAGAAAAAGGAAAGAGGGGCTGGAGAGATGGCTCAGTGGTTAAGAGCACTGACTGCTCTTCCAGAGGTCCTGAGTTCAATTCCCAGCAACCACATGGTGGCTCACAACCATCTGTAAAGAAATCTGATGCCCTCTTCTGGTGTGTCTGAAGACAGCTACAGTGTACTTATATATAATGCATAAATAAATCTTTTAAAAAAAATTTAAAAAAAAAAAAAGAAAAAGGAAAGAAAACACAGTGAAGATTACTTTTTGTTTGTTTGTTTGTTTGTTTTTAAAGATTTTTTTATATATATAAGTACACTGTAGCTGTCTTCAGACACTCCAGAAGAGGGCATCAGATCCCCATTACAGATGGTTATGAGCCACCATGTGGTTGCTGGGAATTGAACTCAGGACCTCTGGAAGAGCAGTCAGTGCTCTTAACCACTGAGCCATCTCTCCAGCTCATGAAGACGATTACTAAGCAGACTTCCTCATGTGATCTGACCATCTGTGGTCTTAGGATACCAAGTACTCAGGACTTACCAAGAGAAGAATATTCAGAAAGATTTTCAGAGAAGATAAAGCTTCAATAGAAAATTTCAAATAGTATAAATGAAATTACATTTAATTCTTGTTTTTAAGAAATGAAATGTATAATTTATAAAACTGGCATGGTCACACATGCCTTTAATCCCAGCACTGACAAGGCAGAGGCACATGGATCTCTGTGAGTTTGAGGCCAGCCTGGTCTATACAGAATTCCCAAATAGCCTGAACTACATAAAGAGACTGCTTCAAGACTGAAGGAACAGCCATTCAGAACCTGCCCCACATGTGGCCCATATATATACAGCCACCAAAACTAGATAAGATGGATGAAGCTAAGAAGTGCATGCTGACAGGAACTGGATATAGATCTCTCCTGAGAGACACAGCCAGAGCATGTCAAATACAGAGGCGAATGCCAGCAGCAAACCACTGAACTGAGAACAGGAACACCCCCCTCCCCCCGTTGGAGGAATTAGAGAAAGGTGTGAAAGAGCTGAAGGGGCTCGAGACCCCCATATGAACAAGAATGCCAACCAACCAGAGCTTCCAGGGACTAAACCACTGACCAAAGACTATACATGGACTGACCCTGGGCTCCAACTGCATTTGTAGCAGTGAATAAATAGCCTAGTAAGAGCACCAGTGGAAGGGGAAGCCCTTGGTCCTGCCAAGGTTGGACCCCCAGTGTAGGGGATTGTTGGGGGGTGAAAATGGGGGGTGGATGGGGAGGAGAACACCCATATAGAAGAGAAGGGGCTAGGGGGCTGATGGACAGGAAACCCGGAAAGGGAATAACATTTGAAATGTAAACAAGGAATATCTAATTTAATAAAAATGAAAGAAAAAAAAGAGACTCTGCTTCAAAAAAAAAAGTCTAATTTACATTGAAATATCACTTAAGACAATTTATCTCCACAAGTATGGGAACACTTAGGTTCCACAACTCATCTTAGAAGTTTCACTTAAGTATTTCAGTTTACTGATTATTGCTATTTTTTCTCTTATTTTTTAATATATTGCGGAGAATAGAAAAGTAGTGAAAGAAAAGAGTAGCAATTTAGAGTTCTTTGCAATAAAACTTACTCATTCTCTCTTATCCTCTATATAAAAGCCAAATATCCAATGCATTTGCCAATTCTTAGGTAGCTTATGTCTTCCTTAAGCTCTGAACACTGCTGACTCTGTGACCACAGGAGTTTCAAGTGGGATCAAACTCTCAGCACCAGTGATATAAACCATCAACAGACTAACTGTGACACAGCCCAGAAAATGACCCTCCTGGGTTTTGCTGTAGTTGCTTCTGTTTGCTTCAGATCTCAAACTGTCTCTGTTTTTAAAGAAACATATTAAATAAATGGGACGAGTCCCACCTTCAAGTAAGGTACAATACTGAAAATAACTACAACTAGTTTAAGAATTAAAAATGGTGTGAAGAGAAGGCTCAGCAGTTAAGAGCACTGACTGCTCTTTACAGAGAGAGGCGTGGAGTTTGGTTCCCAGCACCCACTTGGCAACTCATGACCACTTCTAACTGGATTTCAGGGAATTGGACCTTCTGATTCCTGCAGGCACCAGGCTCACGTCTTGTCCTACTTTCACACATGCAGGTAAACATACATATGCATAGGCTAAATGTAAATATTTTTAAAAAAGTAAAAGCATGCGGACTCCTACAGAAATGAGTACATGCTAGGGCTCTAACTCAGTGGTTTGCCTTACATATGCCAGGCTCTGGGTTTAAGTTTCATCTTTAGTATCCCAAAAATTTTCCTAGATAATAAAAGCCCCACCACAGATGCTGTCCGTTGAACTATCGATTCCTCACAATCTCCCTGAAAATGAATGCATTTTTACCATTTTTAAAGTAAGGAAACAGGCTTAGAAAGGTAGCGTGACTTTCTAGTGACGACTAGTGAACATGGAAGCTAGACTGGAAATCTCAAACTCGGAATTGAGCCTCATGCGTGCCAGACAGCCAGCTCTCCACTGATCTATAGCCATCACTGTTTTGATTTTAATTTTGAGACAAGGTCTCAGAGTTGTCCAAACTCAGAGAGGGCCCTGACCTTATTCTATACCCCACATAGATCTTAAACTTGTAATTCCCCTGACCTCAGCCTCCTGAGTAGCTGGAACTATAGAAATATCCACAAAACCTGGCTCAAATTTCAAACTGGGGAATCAAAATCTAATTCAATGTCCATCAATAAAAGTTAACTAAGGGTTCTTGTTCATGTTGTTTAGTTTCAAGAAAAAAAATTTTAATTGTAGAAATGAAGTAAAACAATCATGACAACTCCCTTTTAAAATTGCTACAATGGTTAAGAACAACCTGCTTGCCAGGCAGTGGTCATACATGCCTTTCTTTAATCCCGGCACTCAGGAGGCAGAAGCAGGAGGATCTCTAATTCAAGGCCAGCCTAGCATACAGAGAGAGTTCCAAGACAGCCAGAGCTACACAGGAAAACCCTATCTCAATGCCACTCCAAACCCCTGAAAAAAGAACAATCTGCTTAGCTAGGTCAAGTGGTGCAGGCCTTTATTGCAAATGCTCAGGAAACAGAGGCAGGCAGAGCTCTCTAAATTCAAGGCCAACCTGGTAAAGAAAAGAGAACAAAAGAAAAAAGAAAGAAAATTCAAGACAATTTACCTGTTCTCTTTCTCAACAGTTGATAGTTCCAAAAAAATAAACAATTTTTAGTTTAAGAAAATAATGGATATCCAGGCATAATTCCTCCCCCAACTTTTTTTTTAAAGATTTATTCATTTATTATACATAAGTACACTGTAGCTGTCTTCAGACACACCAGAAGAGGGCATCAGATCTCTTTACAAATGGTTGTGAGCCACATGTGGTTGCTGGGAATTGAACTCAGGACCTCTGGAAGAGCAGTCAGGGCTCTTAACCTCTGAGCCATCTCTTCAGCCCCTCCCCCAAATTTTTAACTTTGTATTGACTCTGTGAATTTCACATCATGCACCCCAATCCCACATCTCCCCATCCCTTTGTATCCATCCACCCTCCACCCTTGTAACCTAACCTCAAAAAGAAAAAACAGTAATAATAAAATTAAATAATTAAGTAAATAAATAAAATATCCCATTGTGGAAGCTGTAGTGTATCACAGCGTACCCCCCGGATACCCTCCTTTTGCCCACACATCTTTACTTGCAAATGTTCATTGCAATGAGTCATTGGTCTGGTTCAAGAACTCTGGCTTCTGCTACACTATCAATACTGGGTCTCCCTGGGACTCCTCTCAGATATCTTGTTGTTACCCTATGTCATGGAGATCCTGCAGCTCTGGATTTGTAAGGCTGCCCCTTTCAGAGTTTATAGATGGAATAGACATTGGGGTGGGCCAACTCAAAACCCTGATCTGGGTCTGTGTGGCAGCTGAGTTGGTCAGCCCACCCACTTTCCTCCACTGCCCCAATCCACAGCCAGCAAGGGGCAGGGCTACCTCTCCTGCTCTCATGACCTTGGGACAAGCTCTCCTCTAGGGGTAAGAGGGGAGGAAGGGGCATCTGTCCCTCACTCACACCACCACACAGTAAATGAATGCTGGGGCCATCTCTCTCTTGCTCACACCCTCAGAGCTGCTTCACCTGTGCTCCTGCCACCAGGGACAGCTCTACTGTGTGCTGCCCAGGCAAAGTGCAGGGCCCACTCACTCTTGTGTTGGTGAGAGACAAGGCCAGCTCTGCCTCTAGTAAAAGGTGGTGTGACACAAGCTTTCTCCTCCCCTTTTAAAGCAGGATTCTCACTATGTAGCCCAAGCTAATCTCAAACCTGGAATCCAATCACCCCAACCTCCTGAGTACTGGGTTTACAGTCCAGTTTCATCACCAAGCTGAAACAGATGTCACCATCATCATTCCATGAAACAATGCCTGAGCTGCCTTTTTCATCCTTTTCAATTACTACTGGCCAAAAAAGGATCAGATCATCTTACTTTTGAGCTCAAACCTTTGCATCATGTAGTATTTTACGTGAAAACGGTTCCTGTTAGGCTCAAGTTGCTCCCCAGTTGTTGCACTGTTTAGGAAGGTAGTGCAGGTTGGCTGGGGGTGGGGTTTGTGAGTTCATAACTTTGTCCCACTTTCAGTTTATACTCTGTTTGTATTTGTGTCTCAGATATGATTTCTCAGCTTCCTGACCCAGCTCATTGCTGCCATGGGCACCATCATCACCCCATCATCACCCAACCATTATAGACACTCCTAAAATCAAAACCAAAATAAATTCTTACTTCCATGTCATGGAAGTCTTGGTATTTTATCAGAGCAACATAAAGGTAACTAATACATATGACTTGCCCATACACTCAGAATAAAATATAAAATTGATTATTTGAGCTACTGTTAACACCCTAGGCTTTTTAATCCCTCCAAAGAAGTAAGCTTGGGGGCTGGAGAGATGGCTCAGAGGTCAAGAGCACTGGCTGCTCTTCCACAGGTCCTGAGTTCAATTCCCAGCAACCACATGGTGGCTCACAACCATCTGTAATGGGATCAGATGCCCTCTTCTGGTGTGTCTGAAGACAGCAACAGTGTACTAATATTAATAAATAAATAAATCTTTAAAAAAAAAAAAAAAAAAAAGAAGTAAGCTCATCCTGATCCATACATATTCCCACCTAGTGGTCTCCTAACCTGGTGTCTGGAAGGTACATAGGGGTTATGTGTCTATCCTTATTGGAGTTCACTAAATATTTTGTATCTTCTAATCAATATTTTTAACAAAACAAAACATAAAGGCTTCATTTTACACTTTGTATGAGGCAGATCTATGGGAAGTTCAATGTGCTGAAAGGACCTCTCTCCTGGAGGAACCACCTCATACTCTGCCTTCTATCCTTCTATGCAGGTATTGTTGGGTGATGAGGCTCTTTCTAAATTGTATATGCATGTGTGCATGTGTGTACTTGTGTGTGCACGCATGTGAATACAAGTACTGTGATATGTCATGTCATATACACGGGGTTGGGGGGAGTGTCAGAGGACAACTTCTGGAAGTTGGTTCTCCCCTTTGCCTAGGGATTCTGGAGCTGGAACTCAGATTGTCAGGCTTGTCTGCAAGTACTTTTAGTTGCTGAGCCATCTGTACTGCCTAGGTTACAAGCTTTTTATTTTATGTGTATATTTACGTGTCTAATGTGAGTTTGTATATGTGTGTGTGGTGCTCTCAGAGGCCGGAAGAGGATGTCAGATTCTGCTGGAGCTGGAGTTACCAGCAGTTGTAAGTTGCCCAAATATGAATGTTGGGAGTCAAATCTGGGTCCCTCTGAAAAGCAGCCCCACACCCCCATTCTGCTGAGCTGTACCTGTATCCCCTAATCCTGAGCTTTATGTTTTTCTTTTTCTCATTTTCTCTTTTGATTTTACGGTTTCTTAAAACTAACCCTAAGTTGACCTTACTCAAGGTCTATCCTTCTGGAATCTGAGAGTCAGATGCTTACAGAAATAGAAAGGTCTATTTCAACTGGCTAAACTAAAATCTAACTAACACTGCTTCCCTACAGGTAACTGTTCTATTTTTAACCTATAATACACAATCCCTAACAAACCTTACATGTAGTGAGAGATGGCTCAGCAGTTAAGAGCATTTGTTCTAGAAGACCCAGGTTCAATTTCCAGTACCCACACATCAACTCACAGTTGATCTGTAACCCTAATTTCAGGGAATCTGATGCCTTCTATGTCCTCTATGCCTCCACAAGCACCATAAATACATGTGATGCAAATGCATACATGCAGACAAAGCACTCACACATATAAAATAAATCTAAAAAGAAAAACTTTCAAAAATCTTAGGTAGTCTCACACTGGCTATTCACTGATTCTCCAAGAATCTATGATCACTCCCTGGTATTTTGCCCCAAATTTTCCATTTCCTCCAGCTTCAGTGAACCAATATGATTTTTTAACTCAGCAGGACCACCATGATCTGCCTCAGGGCCTGATCTGTATATAATCAGAAAGTCTTCCAGGGCAATCATGAGACACATCTCACACTATTCCTTTTCCCAAGAGCCTGCAGTGTGTACTACCAGCTCTGCTATAGTTTCAAATCGTTGCCTCCTTTTGTCCTATTGTATGTTGTTTATGGTGAACACTAGAACATCTACCTGGAATCTAACGTGTTATCACTCAAGTCCACGTCCCTGAAGCTCACAACTCCCTTAGGTTTTACTTTAAATAAATACTGTCTTCTTAGTGAAGCATTAACATAACTCCACCCTCACCCCACCCTGCAACTCCAGTGAATCAGGTATTCTGGTCTGTGAGATGGCTCAGCAGGCAAAAGCACTTGCCAGTGACCAGCAAGGTGAGCGGAACTCTCACAAGTGTCATCATACCCAAGAATGAAGAGGCCAGATACTCCAACAGAAATTAGTTGAGAAGTCTTTAAAAAGTTGAATAATTTTGCTGAAGTTCAGTTTTCTCATCTATAAGAAATTTTCTTAATTTCAAGCTTTAGAATTCTATGAAAAGTACTAAGTTCTGGGGTTGGGGATTTAGCTCAGTGGTAGAGCGCTTGCCTAGCAAGCGCAAGGCCCTGGATTCCGTCCCCAGCTCTGAAAAAAAGAACAAAAACAAAAAAAAAAAGAAAAGAAAAGTACTAAGTTCTAAAAGACGCTACTTTTTTATTCCAACAAATCTGAATGAGTAAACTGTGAGTCTGCTCACTGTCTCACTCACCAGCAGTCAGGTCTTTGTAGCTCTGCTGGTTGGTCAGCACCTGAGTGAGAACAGCCCTCATCGCTCCTCCCGTTTTAGTCAGGTCTTCTAAAAAGGAAATCTGAGGCTCCAAAAGCTGAAGGACTTTGTTCAGATCTTTTTCTGATGGTGTATCAGCTGCTAAAGAAAGAAAATATTATTCATATATACGTATATAATATATACCCACATATTAGCACATAATTATATAACTAAGGATAACAAAATATTTTGTTCAGAACAATAACATTTTACTCTTTCAAAATTTTGGTGGTTTCGATGATATTTTACAGTCAAAAAAGTCAATATTAAGTCAGTATTAATTAATGATACATAGTGAGAATCTAAACTTGTGGGGCTGGCAGATAGCAACGTGGGAATGCTTGTCCCTAGACCTGGCTTCAATGTCCAGAAACACACGAGAGTCCTCAGACCTCTCAACAAGAGTACTGTGGGCATGCACACTCAAGGAGAAATGGAAATAAAGACTTTAAAAAAAAACCTCTTTAGACAATAAATATTAAAGATGAAAGGAAAGACCCTGTGCTTTTGCCCTTTAAAAAGATGTCCTAAACTGGAAGAGCTTGAAGGGGCTCGAGACCCCATTATGAAAAACAATGACAAGCAACCAGAGCTTCCAGGGACTAAGCCACTACCCAAAGACTATACATGGACTGACCCTGGGCTCCACCCTCATAGGTAGCAATGAATATCCTAGTAAGAGCACCAGTGGAAGGGGAAGCCCTTGGTCCTGCCAAGGCTGAACCCCCAGTGAACGTGATTGTTGGGGGGAGGGGGGTAATGGGGGGAGGATGGGAAGGGGAAGCCCATACAGAAGGGGAGGGGTTAGGGGGATGTTGGCCCAGAAACCAGGAAAGGGAATAACATTGGAAATGTAAATAAGAAATACTCAAGTTAATAATAATAAAAAAAAAAATGTCCTAAAGACCCTATGGCAGTGGCTCTTAGTCTTCCTAAGGCTGCAACCCTTTAATACAGTTCCTCATGTTGTAGTGACCCAAACCATAACATTATTTTGTCGCTACTTCATAACTAATTTTGCTGCTGTTATGAATCATAATATAAATATCTGATATGCAGGATATCTGGTATATGACCCCTGTAAAAGGATTATTCAACCTCCACCCACAAGGTTGAGAGCTGCTGCCCTCAAGTCTAAAAGAAAGACATAAATAAACAAAACTTCAGAGTTTAGTAATGACTAGCTAAAAGAAGAATATGTCTACGGAGCTCAGGGAGGGTCTGTACATCCCACAGGGAACAGTTATTCTGCACCAAACTTTACTTTCTCAGCTGAAAGCAAGTACTGGGAGCGACACGTGTGTACTCTCACAGCAACACAAACACAGGATAACTGATGATTGACGCTTGCTTTAGCCTCCAGGGCTATGAAGACATGTAATAATAGGCTAGACATTCTAAGGTAAAATGACAAAAAGAACCCAAAGCAACTATGAATCCACAGAATTTCTGAGCTTCCATGACCTCAAATTTATAGTGAGCTCGCAAACAGTTTTGGAGTTTTGTTTGAGTTTTCTTGTTTTTTCTTTTTGATTGTTTACCCAACTAAGAAATTAATGATGAGCAACAGAAAACTTTAATGGATGTGCATTCATGACATTCACCCTTAGACAGAAATGATTCCCTAGCTTCTTGATATTTTCAGAAAAACAAGTAAAAACAACAACAAAAGCTAGGTGTGCTGGCACATGCCTTTAGACCTAGCGCTCTGGATGCAGAGGCAGGCAATGTCTACAAGTTCAAGCCCAGCCTGGTCTACATAGACTTCCAGGACAGCCAGCCCTACACTGTAAGCCCCAGTCTCTAAGTAATTAATCATTAAACCAGGTAAGAGTAGCATACAACTATCACAACTATGCACTAGAATCAAGTCACTCTTAATCACTAAATGTTACTGAGAGAAAAATGACACACTTTGTGTGAAATATTCTTTAATAGAATATTAACCATGCCATATTCTGGTTTCAAATTGAATATAAGACTTATAGGCTAAATCATTTAAAGCATGTAAAAATAATATAATAGGGAGCACCACAGGATAAAGATGCCAATGTCATTAGAAAGGCGAAGACATTATAAGAAGTTAGCAAATGTGCTCCATGCTACTACCATCCCTAGTTCATAACGTCCCAATGAACTCTAATATGTGCCTAAATCAAAATCTCAAAGAGTAACTGGAAATTGGGTGATTTTCCTCTTTTTCCTTAGGACTAACTTAATATACACTTAGCAGTGATACAATAATATGAAAGTCAACAATTTAAGTCTATTGTAAGTTGTTATATAAAATATCTGGGGGAGGAAAACAAGAGCAATTTGTTATCTAAAAATTTATTAAATTCAAACATTTTTCAACTACTTAATTTTGCCCAATCATAATGTAACTGCAAATCACTCTTTATTAAGAGGCAAAAAGCACCAAACTATGCCTCCTCCAAGGTATCTATAAAGTTACCTACATGATTTATTTTCCTGTACTTCATAGTCATTACTTTAGAATGTTGAGCAAAGGAGCATAAGACCCAAAAGAGTGTAGTGCAGAAAGGGCATAAATTAGAATAAGATGTAATGTATAAAAACAGCATCATGATGCCCATAATTTTGAATGCTATCTTTAATATTTTATGTTAAAAACAAGTGGTATCTTGGGCTAGCAAGATGGCTCAGTGGTTAGAAGGATTACACTGCTCTTACAGAAGATCTGAGTTCAAGTCTCAGCATCCACATCTGAAGGCTCACAGTTATATGCAACTCAAGTTCCAGAGTATCTTACAACTCTGGCCTCCCTGGCCACCTACACGCTCATGCACAAACACACACACACATACACACATAGTCAAAAATATAAAATCTTAATGATGTCTTTAAATTTTACTTTAAAATTCAGTGATCTGATCATTTAAGAGTATTACAACGAACATATTAAGACATACCTGGTTCATTATAGCCTTCTCTTAAGTACTGAATAAGACAAAAAATGAATCTTGGAAGAACAAATTCAGACATCATCAGTAAGTCTTTGGGGACACAGGGAATATTAGAACTTGATTTAATCTGATGTCTTCTGCAAAACCTGTAATAGGGAGGAAAAAAAAAGAAAGCTAAGAAAAAGGGAAGGAAAAACACAATGTCTAATCAGGCAAGAATGTACTGTTCTATTTACAATACTAAAACAGAAAATACAAATACTGAAGCCAACGTAAGCCTTCTTTATGATTTTTTAAAGCACCAAGTTAAAAAAAATATAACTTTAGTAGGCCTTTAAATTAAAAATGGTACCCAGAGAGATTTTTCCTAAGAAAAGGCTATACTAGCCATGTCTCCAACAGAACACTAAAAGAAAACCACCATAGGATTGACATGTTTGACTGCGATATATTACTTTCAAGTGTTATTTTATTATTTCTGTCCTTTATAAGCCTGTGAGTACAACTTGATAGTTATCTAAAGCATTTACATTTTCCATTCCTATCTCAACAATAATCAATGGTATAAATAATTGAAGCTTATTTTTTAAAGTTTATATATTTAAGTATATATATGCTTGCTAATCTTTACTACATATTATTTTTAAAAAATAACTGGTACATTTGAGCAACAAAGACAAATATTCACAATCCAAATGGTCACATAAGTTACTTTGCTACCAAACACAAAATTACTAATTAAATACATAAAAATGTCTAAAAATAAACTTAATAGGAAGAGTACAAAAACTATCTTAGCTAAAAAACATTAAAAATCTAAATACACCAAAAGTGGGCTTTTAAGTGGGAAACTGATTTTATTTCATAAAACAAAAAATTTAAATTCTGTAAATTTAATTTCACTGGAATCAACCAAAACTACTTCTATCAAATGGAAGAGTCTATGCATAAAATATGGTAGCAACTCTTGGAAGAAATGATTAATGAGAATAAGCTAATCCATAAAACACAGTGTGTATATGGTAATTTAATAACACCAACAGACTACAACTGAGTCCAGGATGCGGGTATGTAAAGTATGGGTTTAATAAATAATAAATACAACTGGAAAAGATTTGTATTATTATTTTAAGAGTATGTGTATGTGTTTGTGTTGTGTTGTGTACAAGAGAACAGGTGCTCACAGAAGCCAAAGTAGGTCTCTGTGAACTTGAGGGTAGCCTGGTTTACGTGATCAGTTCCAGGCCAGCCTGGGCAGCACAATGAGTCCCTGTCTCAAAACAAAAGAGAGAGATCAAGGAAGAATGAACAAAAGAAAGAAGAAAGAAAAGAAAAGGGGTTGAGGATTTAGCTCAGTGGTAGAGCGCTTGCCTAGCAAGCGCAAGGCCCTGGATTCTGTCCCTAGCTCCAGAAAAAAAAAAGAAAGAAAGAAAGAAAAGAGCTGGAGAGATGTCTCAGTGGTTAAGAGCCCCGACTGCTCTTCCAGAGGTCCTGAGTTCAATTCCCAGCAACCACATGGTGGCTCACAACCATCTGTAAAGAGATCTGATGCCCTCTTCTGGTGTGTCTGAAGACAGCTACAGTGTACTTATATATAGTAAATGAATAAATCTTTTTTAAAAAAGTGACAGTGAAAATATGTATGATAAGTATTGATCAGGGAATGAATTGTTTATATTACAAGATTCAGAAGCCTAAGATAGCCTTTGTAGATGCTGGTACAAACAATGATAAAAGACATTAGAAGCAAACTCCCTTAATACATGCTAAAACAGAAATTTGTCTCCTTTTCTGTCCAAGGGTGCTCTATGTAAAGCGGGCATATTGAGAATAAATGCAGCTTGTTCTTTTAAAAAAAAAAAAGAAAGAAAAGAAAAGAAAGAAAAGAAAGGAAAAAAGGAGCATTTAAACCTAATAAAAAATCTAATGCCATTGGTGATTAATAAAAACGGATCAGGAAAAGCCATATTAGGAAAAATTACCCCACACATTCACTTGTCAATGGTAAAACAAAAGAAAAAAAAAAGGTTTACAATTGATAATTGGCCAAAGGGTTACCTAATATTACTGTGTTTTTAGCCCAGAATGGCACCCTGTCCCATTGTAACTTTTGACTCAGTACACTTAGCTTACTACTCCCATTAAGCATGGCCTGCTCTAACTTCTTTCTAATCTTAGTATATAATCCTTTAACTTTCTACTGACCATTTTTTAGAAGATGTAATTTTTTATTTATGTGTATGTGTGCATCCCACATTGGGGATGCTGGGGTTGAGGAAGCCTGGTTTCAGAGCTCTGCAGCTGGAGTAACAGGAGGTTGTATTGTAAGCCATAAGATGTATGCACCAGGAACCAAGCTTGGGCCTTTTGAAGGAGCAACAAGCACTCTTAATGCCTGAACCATCTTTCCATCCCCTCCATAAGCTCTTCAAACCTTCTGAAATTTTTATTTACTTTCAACACAACTATATTAGCTTGAGTTCTTTTTAAATTAGAATTAAGATATAAGATAAATATTTTGTGGTATTTTCTAAAGAAAACAGTGATCCATGAATACCCACACGGCAGGGGTTTGTTCTATTTTGTTTTAGAAGGGGGCTTGCCATGGGGATTTTTTAAATTTTTTTTATTAGATATATTTCTTTATTTACATTTCAAATGTTATTCCCTTTCCTGGTTTCCTGTCCATAGACCCCCATCCCCTCCTCCTCCCCCCCCCTCCCCCATACAGGTGTTTCCTCCCATCCACCTCCCTTATATTCCCGCCCCCCCGACATTCCCCTGCACTGGGGGTCCAACCTTGGCAGAACCAAGAGCTTTCCTTCCACTGGTGCCCCATCAAGGCTAATCTCTACTACATATGCAGTTGGAGCCCTGGGTCAGTCCATGTATAGTCTTTCGGTAGTGGTTTAGTCTCTAGAAGCTCTGGTTGGTTGGCATTGTTGTTCATATGGGGTTGCAAGCTCCTTCAACTCTTTCAATCCTTCCTCTAATTCCCCCAAAGGGGGTCCCATTCTCAGTTCTGTGGTTTGCTGCTGACATTCGCCTCTGTATTATTTGACACGCTCTAGCAGTGTCTTTCAGGAGAAATCTATATCTGGTCCCTTTCAGCATGCATTTTTTAGCTTCATCAATCTTATCTAGTTTTGGTGGCTGAACATAGATGGGCCACATGTGGGGCAGGCTCTGAATGGCCATTCCTTCAGTCTCTTCTCTAAACTTTGTCTCTATATACCCTCCTATGGATATTTTTGTTCCCCTTTTAAGAAGGAGTGGGAGCATCCACATTTTGGTCATCCTTTTTCTTGAAGTAATTCGAGCTTTTGGGATAATATACACTTACCAATGAGTGCATACCAAGTGTGTTTTTCTGTGACTGGGTTACCTCACTCAGGATGATATTTTTAGTTCATTCCATTCGCCTATGAATTTCATGAAGTTATTGTTTTTGATAGCTGAGTAGTACTCCATTGTGTAGATGTATGTCATATAGATCTTTCACTTGCTTGGTTAAAGTCACACCAAGATATTTTATATTATTTGGGACTATTGTGAAGGGTGTCATTTTCCTAATTTCTTTCTCAGCCTCTTCATCTTTTGATTAGAATAAGACTACTGATTTGTTTGAGTTAATTTTATACCCCAACACTGTGCTGAAGTTGTTATTAGGTTAAGTAGTTCTATGGTGGAACTTTGGGGTCACTTAAGTATACTATCATATCATCTGCAAATAATGATATTTTGACATCTTCCCTTATAATTTGTATCCCATTGACTTCCTTTCGTTGTCTGATTGCTCTGGCTAGGACTTCAAGAACTATATTGAATAAGTAGGGAAAAGTGGGGAGTCTTGTCTAGTCCCTGGTTTTAGTGGGATTGCTTCAAGTTTCTTTCCATTTAGTTTGATGTTAGCTAACGGTTTGCCGTATATTGCTTTTACTATGTTTAGATATGGGCCTTGAATTCCTGGTCTTTCTGGGACTTTTATCATGAAGGGGTGTTGAATTTTGTCAAATGCTTTCTTAGCATCTAATGAAATGATCATGTGGTTTTTATCTTTGAGTTTGTTTATATATGGGTTATGTATATATGGTTCTTAGATCTAGATAAGATTTTAATATGTATCCACATGTTTCCTAACCATTTTACTTATTTAGGAAAGGAAATTTTAAATTCACAAAGCCCTGAGGCTATAGTATAGAATTCAGCCCTTTTTTTCTTAGATATAATATTTTCAGCCTTAAAAGCCTAATACAGTCTGTTACAAACATTCAATGTTGCTTTTATAAAGTAAAAGAAAGAATGAGCAATATTAAACAAATGAGGGGTTTGGGGATTTGGCTCAGTGGGGTTTGGGGATTTGGCTCAGTGATAGAGCGCTTGCTTAGCAAGCGAAGGCCTTGAGTTCGGTCCCCAGCTCCGGGGGAAAAAAATAAAAGAATAAACAAATGAGAATGTAAGTTTTTATTTTTAGGGCTGGAGAGACACAGTGTCACTATGTAGCTCTGGAACATAGCTGTCCTGGAGCCTGCTATGTAGGGCAGACTGGCCTCAAGCTCACAGAGATGGTCTGTTTCCCAAGTCTGAGCACCTCACCCAAAGTGTGATGTGATCTAATGAAATGCTATTGTCATAAATAAGCAGGGAACTCTTGGACAACAGCTTGCCAACAAGGATAGCCACAGAACAGACAACACAGAAGTCTTCTTAACTAGTAATCAAACTAGCCCATTATTGCGCTGAACTATTAATCAAGTAAAGTCCTCTTAGACTGTAAAGTGTTTTACTGAATCTAAGTCAAGGGTGTAAGGTGCATCTCATTCACAAAATAGCTGGCAGCAAATAATCTCCAAGATGGGTTCCAATATTAAAATTCTATGTGCCCAGACATAGACAATAACTCCATACAGGAGCTGGAGAATAGCATGAGAAACACAGTAAGATTTCCCTCACAGTATCAAATAAGATGAAAACAAGGAGGGGAAAGGGAAAGGAAACAATCTTTTGAGACAATGGCTATCAATGGCTATCATTGAACTCAATCCCCCTGCCTCTACATTTCAAGTTCTAGGACTGCGCCACCACATCTGATTTCAAAAATGCATTTTAATGGTAAATACAGTGATTTATGTAATTTTAAAAGATAATCCCGGCATCAGGAGGCAAAGGTAGGAGAATTTTTGTGAGTTCCAGGCCAGCCAGGGCTACAAAGTGCCCTGTATTTAATTACTTATAATTATATATTTTTTTAAAAAATAAAGCTAACAAGATAAGTTTTCAGGAAAATCTATACTGAAATTTGTACATAAGTTTCCATGAACTTGTACTAAGTTTGGTTCCTTTTCTAAAAGGTGATAATTCTCTCCCAAAAATAAAGCAGAGCAACACATTTCCAGAGAACATGAAGACAACAGAAAATATCCTTAGGTGACTGGGCCTAAGTGGTAGAATTCTTAGCATTAAGGTCTTAGACTCAATGGAAAGAAGAGAGGAGGGGAAGGAAAATAAATTTAACACAGAAGACTGTACATTCAAAAATATGTACATAATTAAAGGAATTTAGTTTATCATTAAAAAACATATTTGTTTTCCAGGAGGGGAGACAGGCAATATCACATTTTCTTCAATATATTTTAATCAAAACACCACTTAACTACAGGTGATGGTCACCTTTAATCCCAGCACTTAGGAGGCAAAGACAGGTGGATCTCTGTGAGTTCAAGGCCACCTTGGTCTACAGAAGGAGTTCCAGAACCTCCCAAGCTATATAGAGAAACCCTGTCTTGAAAAGCAAAAAAGTAAAAAAGAAGAAGAAAAAAGGGACTGGAGACATGGTTCAGTGATAAAGAGCACTGGCTACTCTTCCAGAGGTCCTGAGTTCAATTCCCAGCAACCACATAATGGCTCACAGTCATCTGTAATGGGATCTGACGCCCTCTTCTGGTACGCAGGTGTACATGCAGATAGAGCACTCATATACATCAAAATTTTTAAAAGGAAAAAAAAAAAAAAAAAAAAAAAAAAACACCTACCACTTACCACTTAACTATAATGGAAACAAAGCCACTCTCCAAAAACATGCCTTATTAATAAAAAAAAAAAATTAAAGAAATTCTACATCAAAAGCAAAGATACAAGACACTTGGGACATTAACTTTTACCCTAGATAAATTAGACACCAAATAACTCTTTCATTTAAAACAACCAAAATCTAGCTAAAGTACAAAGTGCTATTTTTCAACAATCTGGATATCAGGCAATAGGCAGGAAACAGACTGAGCCTTACCAAAGTCATCTTACTTCATTAGGAGATTTTCCCAGATCCAACACAAACAAGAACCAAAATGGCCTAGGCAAATTTCCTGACTTGAGAAGACAGAACTTGTTCTAGAAAATGAATGCAGCTATACTTTGAGCTATATCAAAAAGGAAAAAAAAACTCTAAAGAAATTATCCCCTGAATGCATAAAGAATGTTCCAGAGTCCTGAGGTACTGATCAGCACATAAATGTAAGAAAATTACCCAACACCAGAGATAAACACCTCTGAAAGCATAGGACTCACATGTTAGATCAAGAATGGTATAAATGGGTTGGGGATTTAGCTCAGTGGTAGAGCGCTTGCCTAGCAAGCTCAAGACCCTGGGTTTGGTCCTCAGCTCCGGGGAAAAAAGAAAGAAAAAAAAAAAGAATGGTATAAATGGTATCTGTTCCCACAATCATACTGGAAATTACAAAATTCAAGCAAGAAGCCAGGTGTGGTTGAACAGACCTTTAATCCCAGCACTCATGAGACGGAAGTAAATAGATCTTTTTTGAGTTTGAGGCTAGCCTGGTCAACAAGTGAGTTCCAGAACAGCCAGAAAGCTCCACCATTGAGACCCTGTCTAAAAGTAAAAACAAATAGATGAATAGATGACTAGGTGAAGCTATAGGTAGAATAGATGAATGGATGACTACATGAATAGCTATAGATAGATGTCAGAGAGAAACAGAGAGAGATGATACATAGAGAGCAGATAGATAGCAAAAGATAGATGTTACAGACAGATAAATATAGATAGAGATATGATAGACAGCAGAGACAGACAGAAGGCAAGAAGTAATTTTTAAGACTTCAGAGACTGAAACTTGCAAATGCTAGGCAACCACTTTCCCACTTAACTACATCCTCAGTCAAAATTACACTAATTCATGAGACTTCAATAACTCAAAAGAATCTTTCCTCAGAAGAAGACAAAAATTAACCCCAAACTAAGCACTTCATCAGTCTTTTATGATTTGTTACTTAACATTTTCAAACTATTTCCAAGAAAATAACTGTATGCTAAAAATAAAGTATACACATAAAAACAATATATGAACAATATATAGGGCAGCCAACAAGGTACAACTTACAATGTCAGGCATCGAATGTATAGAACACAGAGAAGGAAGGAACAAAAACTTTTGAGAATCATCTATTACAACTGACTCAGGATACAAATGTGAGAATCAAGCAAAGAATGCTAAATGCCCAAAGGAAAAGTAGACGTCAGGGAAATGGCCCCAGTGGATAAAGTCCTTGCTAAGCAAGCATGAGGTCCTGAATTTGCATCCCAGCACACATAAAAATAAAAAGCAAGAAGAAAGAGTAGCATCTATTTGTAACCCCAGCAACAGCAGAGGGGAGACAGGCAGACTAGGGACTCAGTAGCCAGAAAGTGTAGCCTGAACACCAAGTTCCAGGTTCAACAAGAGACCCAGTCTCAAACAACGAGAAAAAAAAGCAATTTTTAAAAAAGGCACCCAACATCTTCCTGGTCTCAATACCTACCTGCATGCTTGTCCAGTTACATACACACACACACACACACACACACACACACACACACACACACACACACACACACAGAGAGAGAGAGAGAGAGAGAGAGAGAGAGAGAGAGAGAGAGAGAGAGAGAGATTGATTAGAAGAAAGTGGATAGATCCTGACACTCAATTACAAAATATCCACAAATTCTATCTGGTCTGATATATCTGACATCAATTATACCACCAAAACTTCTGGCTTCAATCAACCAGTCCTTGGTTTCTTTTCTCCCAGGACACTTAAATTACTTTACTTCTGGACAGTCAGGGAGGCATTTTAGCATTTTTCTTGTCTCCTTGTCAAATGACCTACACTAAAGCTCTTTCTTTTTGCAAACACCTATTATATCATTGACACTGAACTTCATACCATAGTATAGTAAAAATTATAGCACATAAACTAGCAAAGGAAATACACAGTTAACAACAAAAACATCATCCAGAGGAAAAGGCAACCAAGAACAAACATGACAACTTGAAAACAAGAAAACAGACTTAAATTAGTCTTTAGCTCCAAATGTTCTTAAGTATAAGACCCAGGTACCACCACCAGAGGTTTATATTGAATAAAAAAGCAAGAGCCAATGAAAGAAGCTTCTTCGTGTGTTTATTTATTTTTCTATGTGTATGTGGGGGTGGGGGTGGAGCGCATGTTGCCATGGATAGAAGTCAGAGGACAACTTTCAGCTTTCAGGAGTTGTTTTCCTCCTTGTACCATGTGGAATTAAACTCAGGTCTTCAGGCTTGCAGGCTTTGACACTTGCTCAGCAATGAATAGAATAGAAAAGTATTAAAAATGTAAGGGTTACATATGTAACTTGATAACATATTTTTTTTTGAAGATTTCATTGAGCCCCTAAATACAAAAAGTCTTCTAAGTTGGAAGAGCAGGTCACCACTACAAACAACTCCCACGAACACTAGACCCTTTCCAAATGAACAAGGAACAAGACTGACAGAAGTATATTCTAAAACCAAAAGAAGCTAGGCAACAGTGGTTCAGGTGTGGGCACGCCTTTAATCCTCATTCTCCTGAGTCATAGGCAGGCAGATCTCTGAGTTCAAGGCCAACCTGGTCTTCAGAGCATTATGTAATGGTCAGTGTGTAATGGCCTCTGAGGAGTTCCAGGACAGCTAAGCTACACTGAGAAACCCTCTCCCAAAAAATACAAAATACAATACAATCAAAACAAAAAGCTTATTAGCAGAGCAGCACAGGGCTAAGGAGGGGTGGCTCAGTAGTAATGTGTCTGCTGTGCAAGAACCAAGACCTGAGGACTCACATAAGGAGCTAAGCATAGTGGTGCATGCCTCTAACTCCAACAGGGGAGGAGACAACAGAGCTCTGAGGCTTACTAGCCAGAGGTCAGAGAACAACTTGTGTAATTGGTTCTCTCCTTCTACCATATTGAACCCGTGTGATGGTCTGTATATGCTCCATCCAGGGAGTGGCACTATTAGAAGATGTGGCCCTGTTGGAATAGGTGTGTCACTGTGGGTGTGGACTATAAGACCCTCATCCTAGCTGCCTGGAAGCCAGTATTCTGCTAGCAGCCTTCAGATGAAGATGTAGAACTCTCAGCTCCTCCTGCACCATGCCTGCCTGGATGTTGCCATTCTCCTGCCTTGATGATAATGGACTGAACCTCTGAACCTGTAAGCCAGCCCCAATTAAATGTTCGTTTTAAGACTTGCTTTGGTGATGGTGTCTGTTCACAGCAGTAAAACCCTAAGACAACCTGGAACTTGGTGTTTAGGCCAGACTTTCTGGCTACATAGCCCCTAGTCTGCCTGTCTCCCTTCTGCTATTGCCGGGGTTACAAATGGGTGCTACACTATCTTGATTTTTATGTGAGCTTTAGGTGCAGTGAGACTCTCTCAAAAAACAAAAGTGGAGGGTCAGCAAGATGCCTCAGCAAGTAAAGGTGGCTGCTGTCCTTCCTGACCACCTGAAGTTTAACCCCTAAGTCCCCTGATGGAAGGAGAGAACCAATTGCCTCAAGTTGTTCTCTGACCTACACACACATACATACATAAGCAAATTTTTAATAAGAAGAATGTGGAGAGTGATAAAAGCACTATTAACTTCTAACTTCAATATGCAAGAAACACACACATGCATATACATATGTATACCCGCACATGTGCAAATGCCCACTGACAAGTATAACACAAACACAAACAAAAGCCAGAATAGACCAATTATTGATCTATGTAGAGATAGTGTTTATATGCACTGTGCAAAGATGTGCCTCCGTCCTTCCTTGTCTGCCTAAGGCATCTCCAGATTGATTAAAATAAAAAGTTGATGGACTATAGCAGAGGCAGGAAGTAGGAGGTGGGACATCAGGCAGAAAGAGAGGAATTCTGGGATAAAATAGTCAGGCACTTAAAATTCACCATCTGGAGGCAGAGGACGCTGGAAACTGAGGAGAGGTAATCAGCCATGTAGCAGGACATAGAATAATATAAATGTGATAATTGAGTTACAAGCTAGTCAGGGGGAAAAAATCTAGATTAAGACCTAGAAATTTATAAATTTATAAATAAATAAAAAGCCTCCAAGTCATTATAATTGGATACTGGGGCACAGGTGGAAAAGCTGCCAGTTACAAATGGCCCCAATCAGCTAGGGTCAGTGGCTTTGAAGTTGTCCTGGAAGCAATTTTAAGAGAATGATGCCTATTCCCCAGAAAAGAGGTGGGTGGGTTTTCATCGTTCAATGGGAATCGATGTCATTGTTTGGGGGAGCTGGTTACAAATTGTCACGGGACAAAATAAAGGAGGTTAGATTCAGAGATTTATTTCTCTTTTTCTTTTCTCTATCCTTCTTCTCTCTTATCTAATGTTAGGTGAAGAGTGGAGAGAAGAGATAGAAAGAAAAGGATGGGAATATAGGAATGATAGGGTAAAAAGGTAGATTACTCACCCTCCTTTTAGACTAAAGAACTTCAACAAACCAAATATTTATGTATATATTTATTTTATATAATATAATACTTTATGCCTACATACACATACAAATATATTTATATGTGTATTTTATATATTTACATATTTGTATATTTTATATATATGTTTATATGTAAAAATTTACATATGTGGGGGGGGTGCGCATGTTTTAACTGTACCTATGCAACTCCTTTAAAAATGTCATGTGAAGTTCTAATCCTTGAAAACTGCTATTGCAGAGGATAGTAAAGACAGTTAAGAAATTCAAGTTAGTAGTCAGTCAAACTTGTGACGGTCATGTGACTAGCTTAATTACATAAATAAGCTTTACTAAGCTTCCTGTAGGTATTTCAAAATTGAACTGATAATGGATAGCAACATTGGACTACTCAGATGTACTAGAGATCGATGATCTTCAAAATCCTCACTATATGGCATTTAGAGATGTTTCATACTGTAAGGTTTCATGGCAGTGAGACAGGCCTGCTCCTGCCAGCACCCCCACTCAACTTCAGAGAAGACGACAGAGCTAGAAGAACCTCCTTATGGAGCTTGCTTCAGATGTGGCAAACTAGCCACTGGACAAGAACCTGCCCCTGCCTCAACTGCTGACAGCATGCTGTCCAAAACGGACAAACAGGACACAGGGAAGTCAACTGTTGAGTTTTGCCAAGACAAGGTAGGCAGTCCTTCACAATTCCTGCTTCACAAAAAAAAAAAAAAAAAAAAAAAAAGCCTGTCAGATATTCTGGGTCAGAAGGCTGAAGATGATGCTCCCAGGACACAGAGGAACCTTGGGAGACTGTCCAGGTAGCCAGCAACCTTTGTCATTTCTATAGTTTTGGAAGCTGCTTGCTCTGTACTTCCTGTTTACTCTGGTAATAGTTATCCTTCTCAGATCTCAATAGGGTTAAAAACTAGATAGTTATAGTTTCACAATTAAACATAAGTTGTTTAGGATTCAAGATAACAATTTAAGGTCTAAGAAGATATTTATAGGTTAGTAAATTCAAATTATGATAGAAAGTGAATTAGGTACAGAACTTTGAACTCACCAAGATAGGATAGATAATATTTTCTCCAAGGTTACCAAATATATATGGTCTGGACATTGTGAATATAATTCTTACCTGATGGTTTTCATAACTGTTCTTTTTTTTTTTCTTTTCTTTTCTTTTTTCTTTTTTTCAGAGCTGGGGACCGAACCCAGGGCCTTATGCTTGCTAGGCAAGTGCTCTACCACTGAACTAAATCCCCAACCCCTTCATAACTGTTCTTATTGTATATAGTTTACTGATGTTAGAGAAAGAGCCTTTTATTGGACTAAAAGAGGGAAATGTAGGATAATGTTTATATCACTATGTGAAGCTCCTCAATGACCTATAGCAAAGGCAGGAAGTAGAAGGTGGGACATCCGGCAGCTAGCAAGGAAATCTGGGATAAAATAGTCAGGCACTTAAGGTTTGCCATACAGACTCAGAAGAAGTCGGACATATAAAACTGAGGAGAGGTACCAGCCATGTAGCAGGACATAGAATGGAATAAACCAGATAATTGAGTTACAAATAGTTTTAAAGTATTATAATGAGAAGAGAAAAAATAATTACAACTAAGAGGACTTCCAATTTGTTGCTATACTTCAGATGCCACAAAGTCTTCTACCCACTGAAAGCAGAAATCACATCTACACTACTTCTGGTAAATTAGTAATAGAAAAGGGCAATGAATACAGAAAAAGAACTAGAGTTTTCTTCAGCTCTTCTTCCTCCAACTTCTTACATCATGAAAGGTATTTTGCTCCTTGTGTGAATTGGTAACTTCACAATTAGATGACTATTTCATTAAAAAAAAAAAAAAATTCCACGTTCATAAGGGAAGAAACTTTACAAGTAATCCATGCAAATATATACAGACATACATTAATTTAAGAGATTAGCTCTACCAGGAGTGGCAGTACATGCCTTTAAATCTAGCACTCAAAAGGCAGGGGCAGGCAGAGCTAGCCCAGTCTACACAGTAAGCTCAGGAGAGCCAGGTATACAATGTGACCCTATTTTGAAAAAACAAAAAAATAATCATTCTAATACTTTCTACCAATAACCATATTGTATTAACTATTTTGCTAAAATGCCAGTATATGTAAATAGGACATAAATGGGAAAGTAGGGGTTGGGGATTTAGCTCAGCGGTAGAGCACTTGCCTAGCAAGCGCAAGGCCCCGGGTTCGGTCCCCAGCTCCGAAAAAAAAAGAAGAAAAAATAAATAAATAAATAAATAAATAAATGGGAAAGTAAAGTCATTTTTTTTTTTTGGTTCTTTTTTTCAATGCCATCTCCTGAATAATAAAGCAATGTAATCATAGGGCATCTTTTCAGATACTATCAGCCCAATTAACACTTAGGAAGCATCTACTGAATGCATCTATGCTGGCCTCTAGGGTGCCCCCCACTTTTTTACATACACATACATTTTTTCATAATATATATTAAAAATAGTCAAAATACAACAAAATTAAAGGAATATGTAAAATCACAGTTCAGTTTAGTACCCCATCATAGCCTAAAACCAGCCAGTCAGAATTTATTCTACATTTTTCATCACACTGTTTTGCTTGCTTTCTTTTGTCTTGTTTTTAAGTTCACCCACCCATCAACCATTTATGACAACGATTACACTTACTCTATCGTGACTCTTGTGCATGTGGAAAGTATATGTACTTCAACTGCCAGTGCCACAGATACAAATGTTATATCATTATACATTGTTTTTCTTTTCAAGATTTTTTCTATTTTTTTTTTACTTTAGGTGTATGTATTTTGCCTGTATGTATATGCACACCACATGTGTGCAACACCCCCTCCCCAGACTAGAGGATGCTGGATCCCCTGGAACTAGAGTGACAGTGGCTGTAAGCCATAATGTGGGTGCTGGGAACTGAACCCAGGTTCGCAGCGCGAGCTATAATTACTCTTAAGCACTGAGCCATCTCCCCAGCACAGTCAGTTATTACAACTATAAAAACATTCCCATGTCCTTTGTGCTATCATCTCACAAATAAGTTCTCAATTATTCTCTCCGTTTCCTGTGTCTGCTAATTCTACTATTACACTGACAACAGCAATGTTACCAAAACAAAAATAGAAGAAGCCAGCACTTGCCTTTATCCCAGCATTCAGGAGGCAGAGGCAGGAAGCACTCTGTAAGTTCAAGGCCAAGTTTGTCTATAGAGTATTTTCTAAGGACAGCTAGTTAAAGGTAAGTAGAAAGATCCCCGCCTTTAAAACAAAACAAAACCAAAAACCTGAATATTTCCCTTATTTCTATAATTGCAAATTTGTAAATGAAATGCTAATACCATTATAATAAATAATCTCTAATCACACAACATCTTACCACAACAGTCAGACACATAAAAAGGATGAAGGCACACCAAGATTTCTTTCTGTATTAAGCACACAGACACAAGGATAAAGTATAGCTCTGGGGTAGAGCATATTCCTAGGAACAAATAAGGCTGGGGTTCAATCCCCAGCACTGCAACTGATCGATACAGTAGTAAGAATACGGGGAATGGGATCTTTCTGCGATTGCCTAACCAATGGGATAGACACACTTTATGCTAATGAAAGAACAATTCCAAAATACACACATTCTCAGTTTTCAGCAACCTTTAAGGACTGTTTCCAGGGTAACGCAAGTCTGCCTACCTGGAACACAGTTATAAATTGTTGATGTCTAGTCCTAAAATAGCTTCAGGAGCTGAATTTTAGTCTATAACTCTGGCCATCATTATCTAGCCCTCTAAAGGCAAGAGAGTAGGTATTCAGCCCAAAATTATTTCATCTAAGCCATTAAGTTGTAAAAATCTTAGACTAATCACATGGCTCCAATACTGTCCCCCTGTTCAGTCTTGTCCATGACCCTGGACACACAGGCAAGAGCTCTGTTTCTCCAAGACAACAATTAATCAGTAAATATTAAGTCAATTCAAATGTAACTGCTACCATGGGGAAAATTACTTCCCTGAAATCTCATGGACCGATCTACTGCATGGATGCCCTAAATCTGTGTTTGTATTCTCAACAAATAAATGAATGAATAAATAAATAAATAAACTTAGAAGGTGGGCATAACGACTCACACCTGTAATCCCAGCATTTGGGGGAATGAGGCAGGAAGAAGACTGTGAATTCACAGCCAGCTGGGGTTAGACATTAAGACCCTGTCTCAAAAAAGCAGCAGAGGTAGAGGAGGAGGTCCCCAACATGGTGGCTCACACCTGTAACTACAACACTTGAAAGTCAGAAGCAAGAGGGTTACTCAAAGTTCAAAACCAGCATGGTCTACATAACAAGTTTCAGGAACCTATCTCAAACAAAAGAAAAACCTTAGTAACATTATTTCCACTTCCACAATGATGCATCATAATTTTAAAATGCCAGATTTGCACTTCATCCAGAAAAACCTGATAGTTATCACTTTGTTCCAAATTCCAGAGAAGGCCCAACATTATTTCTTTCATTATTAGTTCCCCTGAATGCTAACCTAGAACAAGAAGTAAAAATGTCTCAGTATATGCAAGAGACTGCGCTAAGTCATCCATGACTTGACATCCCTCTTTTCAAAGGGGATGGCTCAACATGAAGAGCTTGCCACATAAGCTCAACTACCTCAATTTGGTCTCCAGAGCCCTCATAGTAGTGTGAGGAGAAAGCTGACACAACAAACTTGTCCCCTGACCTACACACACACACACACACACACACACACACACACACACACACACACACACCATATATATATGTTTATATATACACGCAATAATAAAAATATGTTTTTCAATTGGAGGTTTTCTTTTTATTTTTTTTATTGGATATTTTTTATTTACATTTCAAATGCTGTTCCCTTTCCAAGATTCGTGCCCATAACATAACGTGCCCCTATCCCATCCCCCTCCCCAACCACTCCCCCCTTTCCACCTCCCAGCCCTGACATTCCCCTGCACTGGGAGGGTCCAGCCTTGGCAGGACCAAGGGTTTCACGTCCCTCAACTGGAGGTTTTAAAATGGCATTTAAAATCAAAAAGACAAAACAATACTGAAGAGAAAAACCAATAAGAACAGAATTGATTCAGGCTGGAGGGATGGATCAGCAGTTAAGAGCACTGACTGCTCTTCCAGAGGTCCTGAGTTCAATTCCCAGCAACCACATGGTGGCTCGCAACCATCCCTAATGGGATCTCATGTCCTCTTCTGGTGTGTCTGAAGACAGCTACAGTGTATTCATATAAATAGAATAAACAAATCTTTAAAAAAAAGAAACTGGAAGAGCACATTCTTAGTATGCCCAACACCCCAGGTAAACACCCAACACCCCAGGTAAACACCCAACACCCCAGGTAAACACCCAACACCCCAGGTAAACACCCAACAACCCAAGTAAACGCCCGACACCCCAGGTAAACACCCAACACCCCGTAAACGCCCCAAAACAAGTTAAAGAATGCAGTTTAACACAAGCAGTAGGGAAGTGGCTAAGAGGTCAGCAATTATAGCATGCCTAGCTTACCATCTGGGTGATCTTTATCAAGTTTTAAAAATCTATGCTGTTTTCCTCTCCAATGGGAATAACAACAGTAAGTATCTCAAAAGTTAAAGATTATATGAGTTAAATTATGTAAAGCAGTTAAAATTTGACCACTTCCACCAAACAGAAAAAAAATCTAAAGTTTTATTAACACTGTTAAAGAAGCTACTGGGAAACAGCCATTCCATACAGTAATTATTACAAGCCTTAGGAAGGACAGTTTTTACACTTTTGTAAATTTACCCCAGTGATATTCTTTACAGGTGAGAGAGTGGCACACCAGGTTTTTATTTTGTTCTAGGAATCTGACACTATTAAATCAAGGGCAGCAAACTCATGGAACATTGTATAGTCATGTTTACACTATAGAATCAGGAACTGATTTACTGATAAGAGCCGACATCAGAGTGAAGATGTACAACAATGTTACCTTTGGTGTGAGAGGACACAGCTGGAGGAAACATTCATTGTTGCCTGCTTTGGACTAAGAGAAACTGAAAGCAGTGAGAAGGAACTGGAAGATCAGAGACCAGAAAGGAGGAATTTTTTTTTTCTACTGTAGATTATTTGGGCTTCACTAATATATAAACATTAAAATGCTAAAAGTAAAGCAAAAAATTCTAATTGCTAGCCCTGATTATTATTATTTGCAAGGTCTTGCTAACTCCTGAATCCTTTTTCTTAATCCATCTGCTCAGAAACCTCTTCTCCAGCCTCTAAGTCCTATTTAAGGTTTGTAGTGTGAGTGGATTAAGGCATAGGTGTCATGGCACACCAGGTGCACCGCACACACCAATGCGTTTGTCAAAAGATGCATGTGTCTGTCAAGTGTCTCCTTTTAGACGGATGTTCTCATACTAATGAATAAGGCGCCCTTAACTAGATAAAACCCAGCACTTGATTCCTAATTCGCTCAGTGATTTTCTCCCTCTTCTGGTGTAAGGGGTATTCTATATCTGATTGCTCAGGAGCCCAGTTCTCGGTCACTCCAGCGTATCAAATACTCCACTGACAGCTCAACAGTCCTTTTTTATGCAAGCCCCTCCCCTTCCCTCCTCCCTCAACTCCATTAGCTCCAGAGCTCGGTCCCTCACACGGACAGGCACACAGACAGTTCAGACGCTTTTCCCCCCAAGGATCCTAACCTGCAGTTATAAGACCCTCTCCCTGGCCCTCATCATCCTATGACCCAACTGACCCGACTGAGAAGCCAAATCACTCTCTCCCAGTCAGTCTAATTCCCTTCTAAGGCTCTTCTCCAGAACCAGGCAGGCAGCTTTGTACACCCTTTCGCAACAAGTACACAACTGACAGCTCCACACCAGATTCCTCCAAGTGTCCGCTCCTCCTCCCTGCCCCTCGCCCCAAACACTAAATGAACCACCCTTTTCCCCATCACTCGCCCACCCTGACCTCCTCGAAAATTCCCAGCCTGGTTCCCCGCACATGCTCTCCTCTCCTCCCCACCCCCTTCCCACCAGTGACAGCTCAGTCACCTCCAACCCCTTGTGGCTGCGCTCTCTCCCAAGCTTCCCCGGACAGATGCGGGTCGGCTCCCAGATCTCCCCCTAGAGCTCCCCGGACCCCACAAGACCACACCGCCCGGGTCGCCTCTCCAGGGCTCCACTCACCCACTCTCCCGCATTACGTTGCTGTCCCCGCAGTCGCAGGCGCCTCCGGCCTGGCTGCGGAACATGTTGAAGTCGTGTCCAGTGTGGTCGCCCTGGTGGAAGCACTCCGCGCACAGCGACATGCAGGGGGAGATGCCGCACGTCCGGCAGCGGTAGGCCACGAAGTTGGCCGTCCAGACCAGGCCGCAGAGCGCCGCAGGGTCGTAGGCCCGCACGGCCGCGCAGAACTCATCGTAGCCGCCGCCGCCGGCCAGAAGGCACTTACACCACTCCAGGGCATCCTCCTCGGCCTCGCCTGGGCCGCCGCCGCCCGCCGCCTCCTCGCCGCCCGCAGCCCGGGCCAGCGGCCGCTCTGCGTTCAGCACCCGCTCCAGCAGCGCCTGCAGCTCCTCGGCGCCCGCACGGTTATCCGGCCGGCTGAGAGCGGCCTTCAGGTGCGCGGCGGTGGCCGCCTTGTCTAAGGCCGGCCCCTGCGGGGACACCTCCGGCTGGGGTGGCTGCGGGCCCCCGACGGCCGCCGCGGCCGCCGCCGCCATGATGAGAGCTCAGAATTTGGAGAGTCCAGGGCCCCCGGCTCCTCCCGGGAGGGTGGGGGAATTGACTGCTGCGATGGCTCGCCCGCCCAACTCTCGCGATACCGGGCGCCGCAGAGCACTTCTGCGCGGTCCCCGCCCCTGCTCACGCCCTCCGGCCGAGCCCCGCCCCTCGTCGAGCTCCCCGGTCATCGCCTCCACCGAGCCCGGTTCTGCTCCTGTGGTCCCTCTCTACCTGTTGGCTCCCAACTTTCAAAACTGACAACTCCTTACACAAGAATTCAGCGCCAAGGCACCCTTTAATAAAAGCGGCTTTTCTGCAGTCGGGATGTAGTCTATGAGAGAAGAATAAATAAAAAGAAAAAATACAATAAAAATGCAGGGTTTTTTTCCCCTTTATTTGCCTAGAACGTAGGGATTATACACATCTACCAGACGTACTTTAGGTATCTGTATCTGGTCTTCAGATGTTGATTGCTGTCATCAGAACCTTAATTACTACCAGATTCCTGCTGCTATTAAAGCTGCCTCCTATTTCCCTCAGTCGGTTCTCCTCATACTACTTCCAGGTGAATCTCCTAAAATAAATTCTTTTAAAAGGTAAGGTATTTCCTTTTTTGTCTTGATTTGCTTTGTTTGGTTGGTTTGGCTCTTGGTGACCAGATTTCTGTGTAGAACTCTTTCTGTAAACCAGGCTGGCCTGGATCTCACAGAGACCCGCCTGTCTTTGCCACTGCCCACATAAAAAGTAAGGGGTTTTTTGTTTTGTTTTGTTTTGTTTTGTTTTGTTTTTCGCCTTTTTAAAAATTACATTCAATTTATTCATTTGAGTAGAAGTCCTCTGGTACACATACAGTCAGAGAACACCTTGTAAGAGCTGGTTCTCTCTCCTCTATCATGTGGTTTCCTCAGGATTGAACTCAGCAAGTAAAGTCATCAGGCTTTACTTGCTGAACCATGTCCTTGGCCCTGTTAGCCTCTGACCCAAACTCTTTAGTGGAGAAAACAGCCAAGCTCCTAAAATTATCTCTTCAAGACCCATCAACATCTCTGTTTCTGACTGTCCAGAGCAAAGAGAGACAAAGACAGAGACCCATTCACTGTCCCATGAGAGTGTTGGATGAGTTTGCTTCTCTTATGTGTTTTAGGACCAGACTGGCCTCAAGCATTCTGTGTAGGCTAGGATGGCCTGGATCTCCTACCGCCATGTCCCAGTGCTGGAATTATTGTACCATGCCTGGTTCATAGGGTCAGGGGTTGAACTAGAGCACCGTACATTCCAGGGCAAGCACTATACCACCTGAGCGTCATCCCCAGGGTTGAGTTAAGAGCACCAACTGCTCTTCCAGATGACCCAGGTTTGATTCCTGGCACCCAGATAGCAGCTCACAACTGTCTTTAACTCCAATTTCAGGGAACCCAAGGCCCTCTTCTGGTCGCTGCATGTAAGTGGTGCCCAGGAATACACCAATGCAGGCAAAACACCCATACATAAAAAACCTACTTAGGGCTGGAGAGATGGCTCAGCGGTTAAGAGCACTGACTGTTCTTCCAGAGGTCCTGAGTTCAAATCTCAACAACCACATGGTGGCTCACAACCATCTGTAATAAGACCTGATGCCCTCTTCTGGTGTGTCTGAAGATAGCTACAGTATACTTTATATTTTAAAAATTAAAAGATTCTGATTTATTCAATAACTGTCTTGAGCAGTAAATTCTCATTCCTTTTCCTGGGGCTTTGTTGGTTAGAATGGTTGGTTGTTCTGAAATACTTTGTAACTCAGGCTACCTTCAAGTCAGAGCCTCTTGCCTTAGAACCAGGATTCCGAGTTTATTCCACCACTGCGGCTGGTAAAGCTGGTTCTTGAGGGCAAAAGACCCAGTCTTCCTTCTCACGGCTTGTAACACTCAAATACCTGTCTGGTTATTGCTAACTGGGAATTATTACGGTGGACAACATTCCTTGAGTTTCTAGTATGTGCCAGCTCTTTAATGTTTATTTCTTTTAGCCTGGTCTATCAGCCTGGAAAGTAAGTGCTAGCGGAGGAAACAACCATCAAGTAGCTCACATGCCCCAGAGCACAGCAGGCAGCACATCCGTGTTCCTCCAGGACTAGCCTCAGATGTCCCAGGGAGCCACTGATAGCAACCTGGCAGACATTTGCTGAGCTAATTTGCTGTATAAATAAGGCAATGTAGAAATCTTTGGGGCCTCAATAGAAGCCAATGTAGAAGCGTTTCTGGGAATATTTTTAAGGGATGGGGGGGACTGGGCCATACAATAATATTAAGTAATGATATTAATAATAAAACAACCACAAAGATTCTGAGAACTACACTTGTACCTTCGAAATGTCTCAAAAACCAGTGTGCAGAGGCATTAATGTAGGCCAAACCCTAAATGCACAGTCATGCTTTTTCCCAAAAATATTCTAAAGCATGAGCTGAGAAACTTACTAAAAATGCTCTTGTTTCAATATTCAGCAAACGAGAGAACTGCAGAAAGTACAGCTGCGAAGTCTTAAAGGACTCGGTCTTTTCTAAGGGGGATTGGGGGGGGATGAACCCCCATCCATGGTGGCAACTGATATAACCAACGCCTGAGAAGAAAAGGCAGGAAGGTCAGAAGTTTGAGATCATCCTCAGCTGTATAGGGACTTCAAGGACATTCTGAGCTACCTGAAACCTTGCCCCAAAATCAAATTAAAAGATAAAACCAGAGCCCACTGGTGACACAGAACTTTAATCCCAGCACTGGGGATGCAGAGACAGCTGAATCTCTGAGTTCTAGGCCAGCCAAGTCTACAGAAACCCTGCCCTGAAAAAAAAATAAATAAAAAATAAATAAATAAATAAATAATAAAAGATAAAAACCAGTTGTAATGGTGTGTACATATATAGTCCCCAATGCTCCAGACACTTGAGTCTCAGGAGTTTGAAGCTACCCTGGACAACAGAGCAAAACCCCAAGAAACAAACAAACAACCAAGCAAGCAAAAAAAAGAGTAAGACAGTGTGATGGTTTGTATGTGCTCAACCCAGGGAGTGGCACTATTAGAGGGTGCAGTCCTGTTGGAGTAGTTGTGCCACTGTGGGTATAGACTTTAAGACCCTCATCCTAGCTGCCTGGAAGCCAGTATTCTGCTAGCAGCCTTCAGATGAAGATGTAGAACTCTCAGCTCCTCCTGCACCATGCCTGCCTGGATGCAGCCAGGCTCCTGCCTTGATGATAATGGACTGAATCTCTGAACCTGTAAGCCAGCCCCAATTAAATGTCCTTGTAAGAGTTGCCTTGGTCATGGTGTCTGTTCACACAGTAAAACCCTAACTAAGACAGGGAAGGACAAGGTAGAGAAGTGAGGAAGGCTGTGGACTCATCTCACGCTTTCCTCTCTACAGATACAGATACCCACATCTGACAGTGGCTGTAACTGCTGTGCTGTGCAGCCGAGAAAGGAATCAGACCTCTTCTCTAAGTCATTAATGTTAAAAGAGAAAACTGACAGAGTAACTTTTATAACTATAGCCAAAGAGATTAACATTTACTAATAGGAGAATATACTGGAGCCAGGTGTGCCCGTAATCTCAGCACTTGGTTTTTGTTTATCGTTGATGTGTTTTGAATTTTTTTTTGTGTTGTTTTGTCTGTTTTGAGACAAGGTTGTAGCTGGTCTGAAACTCACAGAGACGAGCCTGCCTTTGCCTCTCTAGGATTTGGGATCAGAAGTGTGTACCACCACACCAGGCTTCATCCCAGCATTTGGGAGTAGACACAGAAAGGCCAGGACTTAAAAATCATCTGCTCCTACATAATCAAGCCCAGCCTGGGCTACACAATAACCTGCCTCACCCAATATGTTTTTTTCCAGAAAAACGAAGAAAGGACAGGAGAAGAGCTGGGGTTTTGTTTGTTTGTTTGTTTTGGGGTTTTTTGTTTTCTTTTTTTATCATTTATTATGAGTACACTGTAGCTGTCTTCAGACATACCAGAAGAAGGCATTGGATCCCATTACAGATGGTTATGAGCCACCATGTGGTTGCTGGGAATTGAACTCAGGACTCTGGAAGAGCAGTCAGTGCTCTTAACCCCTAAGCCATCTCTCCAGTCCAAGAGGAGCTGTTTTAAAGGCTATGAAATGAGTATTAGTTTGGCATGGTAGACAGGTAAAATAGCAATGACCTGTGCGTGTTAAGTCTTAATGTGTATCAGAATAACACATTACTCTGAGGTGGGCCCAATAGCTGCCACTTGATTTGGTGACTGTGCTATGCACAGAGAAGGGAGGTGACCTGTATTTGAGGACAAACAGAAACTGAGGCTCACTTCTGACCTGTGAATAGTGTTGTGACGTCCTCCATGACTATCTCCTTGCCCTTTGATGAGAGAGGGACACTGGCTGCTAGCTGGGATGGTCACTTCTTCCTAGGAGTTCTAAGTGGACCTGGCAAACAAGAGACCCTTCTGCTCTGTGGTGAAGTTGTAGAGAGTTCAGCACAGAGCTGGGGTTAAGAGAAACCCAAGTGCAGAGGCTGTCTTGGAGACAGGGGGACTGATGTCCCGAGGGCACAGGCACAGGTGCTTACAAACAGCTCTTCCTCCTCCACTGTGTGGATGCTTGAGTGTAATTCCCTTTTTAGGCTTAAAATGGGTTTTTCCTCCTCTTGCAATAGAGAGAGCTCCAGTAGATGCAAATATTCTGTTAAGGGCCTCTTTATTAATTTTGGAAAGAACTGTGTTTACCTCTATTATAACTTTTATCTTTTCTGTGTGATTTTATTTTTATTTGAGAGGCAACATGTAATATCACCAGGGTGAACCCTGGCTCAGCATGCTTGAGGCCCAGGATCCTAGGATATTTTGAAAATAAAGGAAATAAAGAAATAAAATAAAGAAAAGGATAAGAATATTTTGCACTGGGAATCACAGTTCATGTTTGTAATCTCAGCATTTAGGACACTGAGGCAAGAAGATCACAATTTCTAGGCCAGCCTAGGCTACATAGACCCTATCTCAGAGAGAGGATGAGAAACAGACACCATCCTCCTTCACCCCATCCCCGTCAAGCCAGGTGCAGTAATGTCCAACTGATTGTTTCTCAAAGACCTAAAAAGAGGTGGGGGCTGAAGGGGGGAGGCTGGTGAGCTATCTCGGAGGTTCAGAACACTTGTCACTCTTCCAGAGGACTCAGGTTCAGTTCCCAGCACTAACACAGTTTACAAACCCCTGGAACTTGGTTTCCAAGAGTTCTGATGCCCTCTTCTGGCCTGTATGTGCACTGCATGCATATGATGTGCAAAAAAAAAAAAAAAAAAAAAAAACAGAGTAACAGTAACACTAACAGCCTAGACTGGAAGCCATGGAAGAGAACTCTTAAAAATTGTGATAAGGATGCTAAATTGTAACTCTCCACAATTGATGGCTTCTAGTGGGGTTGCAAGTGAGGAAGGATGACTCTTTTTTTTCTTTAAGGGGCTGGCCAATGGGAGTTTCACCATGCTCCAGTGAGTAAATGGGCAACATAATTCCTCTTCTCTTTTTTTTTTTTTTTAAAGACTTATTTATTATATAAGTACACTTGTAGCTGTTTTCAGACATGCCAGAAGAGGGCATCAGATCCCATTACAGATGGTTGTGAGCCACCATGTGGTTGCTGGGATTTGAACTCAGGACCTCTGGAAGAGCAGTCGGTGCTCTTAACCACTGAGCCATCTCTCCAGCCCCCTAATTCCTCTTCTCTTAGCCTCCTCCTCCCCACCTCCTGCTCCTTATTTTCTTCTAGGGAAAGGTCACAGGGGTGGAGAGGCAGACCAGGGAGGACTATAAAGTGAGTGTGATCAGGGTGCATGATATGAACTTACCAAATAGTCAATAAAAATATTCTTTGAGTCATTTCAAGTTTCAAGAAACTATGAATAATATAGTTGCAAATGTTTGGTGTAAAAGTAAGTTTTAATTTCTCTTAGGCATAGGGCTGTATGATAAACTGATGGGGATGTTTTGGGGCTTTTTTTTTTATAACATTTATCTACTTATTATGTATGTTCTGCCTGAATGTATGCCAGAAGAGAGCACCAGACCTCATTACAGATGGTTGTGAGCCACCATGTGGGTGCTGGGAATTGAACTCAGGACCTCTGGAAGAGCAGTCAGTGCTCTTAACTGCTGAGACATCTCTCCAGCCCCTCAAGCTCATTTAATAACCAAAAAATACTGTTGAATTTCTGTTCATCTTGCCTTCCCTTTCTGTGATGGAATTACAGTAACGAGCAGCCATCCTCAGCTCTAAATCTGTGTGTTTTAGTTCATGTTATTGGTTATTACATTGAATGGCTCTCTCATTTTGACATCATAACCAGTATAAATAAGAAAGCTGGTAAATACTCAGCCTTCTGTACATGTACTGCTATGTCCCTGCAGCTGAAGAGGAAGGTGTGACATGTTAACATTCTTGTTGTTGCTGCTCTCCTGCTGAGGAGACATTGATGATAAATGTTAGGACGTTGTAGAAATGTATGAGTGTGTGGAGACTCCTGAAGAACTTGGGAAAGCATCAGTGTGGATGAGCAGGGCAAAGGTCCTCGGTTTTCCTCCCAGTGGAGGCACTATTTCTACACAGCAATTAAAAGAATTATGTATCGCTTTTAACTGATGATTGTGAAATGCTTTACTGGTGATACACAAGGCCGGGACACATTTTAATTATGTTCAGATCATTTCCAACACTAGGTAATGGATTGAAAGAGGTCTGGCTGTATCGTGCATTGCTCTTTCGCACTGCTATAAATTCTTAGCTGTTCTTCAGCTGGGGTTTCTAATTAATTTTGCCACATAACCAGAATCCTGGAAGGATTGTCCACGATGATCTCTTCCTTTCACGATTCATATTTTTGTATACAAATTGTATAACCTAAGGTGATGGTTCCCAGAAGCCAGGGGTGGAAGGAAGGACATTGGCATGCATGAAGAACTCCGTGACCACCATCACGTAGAATACAGTGCTCCTGACAGGGAGCTTGTAGACTTCTAGAAGCATGCTATCCATGGCAATTATCTAAACTGATAAAAAAAAGGATGCTGTCACCACCACCGTGACTTCAGGTCTTCAAGTCAGAAGGCTTGGTTTGGGTTTGCTTTTTTAAATTAAGCATTTATTTATTTTGGGTCTAATTATGTAGCACAGGTCGACCTCACCTGGAACTCAAGAAATCATCAGCTCCAGCATCCCTAATAGATCTGACCAGGAAAATGATGATTGTCAGGGGATGATCACAGGGTAGGTTTCCTCCGTGAGGGTCCTGACTTCTCGCACTAGCTCACTAGACGAACAATGAAATATATTTTAATATAGAACTTCAGTTTCTTTAAAACTAAGACACATAATTATTTTTCCAGAACCTAATACACTAGCTTTGCAAGTTCCAAATGTTCACTATATAAATATTTAGTAACAAATTCTTTCTTTTTTAAAAGATTTATTTATTTATTACATATTATATATATTGTTATATATAAGTACACTCTAGCCATCTTCAGACACACCAGAAGAGGGCATCAGATCTCATTACAGATGGTTGCGAGCCACCAGGTGGTTTCTGGGATTTGAACTCAGGACTTCTGGAAGAACAGTCAGTGCTCTTAACCACTGAGTCATCTGTCCAGCCCCTAGTAACAAATTCTTTCTTTTTTAAGTTGTATTTATTATGTATACAGCTTTCTTCCTGCATATGTGGCTGCAGGCCAAAAGAGGGCACCTGATCTCATGGTTGTGAGCCACTATGGGGTTGCTGGGAATTGAACTCAGGACTCTGGAAGAGCAGTCAGTGCTCCTAACCACTGAGCCATCTCTTCAGGTGATAAACTGACATTTCATAAGAAAAGGCCAAGCATGGGGCACATCCCTACAACACCAGCATTATAAGAGACCAAAGCAGGAGAATAGATAGTTCAAAGTCAACGTGGACTAAGGAGTGAGACAACAAAGGATCAAAAAAGTAGCAAAGGGATAGAAACATTCTACTTTCTACAGCCACACAGTAGATTCCCAGCTTTCCAGGAAACATTTTGGTTTATTTTTTTCTTTCTTTGTTTGTTCTTTGGTTTGGGGGTTTTGTTTTATTTTGTTTTGATTTTTTTTTTTTTGAGGTAAGTCCTTACGTAAGTCCTTCCTGATTTTGAATCCCATGCATAGCCAAGGATACCCCAAGCTGCTTCCACTGCTGTGGGTACACTGTCGCTGTCTTCAGACAGCAGAAGAGGGCAACTGGTGCCCTTCTTTACAGATGACTGTGATCCACCATGTGGTTGCTGGAATTTGAACTCAGGACCTCTGGAAGAGCAGTCAGTGCTCTTAACCTCTAAGCCGTCTCTCCAGCACAACAAATTCTTGAAGTAAGGTTAGCAGACCTTAGTCAAACCCCAGGGTACTTTCAAGAAGTCTACAAAAATTAACATTATTTTCATAAAAATACTTAAACATGCTTTTTTTTTTTAGAAATCCTTTTTGGCATTTATCTCTTTAAATTTTAGATACGCTAAAGAGATGCTATCGGTTGCTCTTGAAATTTTCAAATATTTGGTGTTTTGGCTTCTCCAAGTCCATGGTGAACTGTGTAGAGGGAGGAATCATATATCTAAAGTAGATGATGCAATTGCAGAGACTGCTGAGTATTTAAGAGCACTGGCTGCTCTCCCCAAGGACTCAGGTTCAATTCCCAGCAGCCACACAGCAGCTCACAACTCCAGTTCCAGGGAATCTAATGCTTTCTTCTGACCTTTGCAGGCACCAGGCATGCAAGTGGGGTAAAACACCTACACACATAAAAATTAACATTTTTTAAAAAGTGGATGCTAGCTACCGTTGAAACTATTTATTCCACAGAAGTAAGCATACATTTTACTAATCCATCAGCTACAGCGTGGGAGTGATGGCTAACATTTGTAATATCAGCATGTGGGAAGCAGAGGCAGGGGGTTGTCATAAATCTGAGGCCAGCTTGGCCTACATAGATAGTTCCAGGCTAGTCAGAGCTACATAGCAAGACCCCCTTCTTAACAACGAGGACAAAAGTGTCTGCCCTTAAGGCTTGAACTCTTTTATTAATGCTTGTATAGCTCAAATGATCTTGCTGTTCCTGCTCCATATGGTTTTTTTAAGTTTTGACCAATGAAAATTTTCTGGACTAGGGGGTGGGTTGGAGAGGAAAGGCAGCCACTGACAAGCCTAAGGTCCCGAGTTCAATCCCCAGACCCAACAAGGTGGAAAAAGAGAACTGACTCCTGACCCCTACACAGTGCACATGTATGTAGAGGTCAGCACTCCTATATGTATACATTCACTAAATAAATATGTTTTGAAAAGAAAAACCAGCAATTTGTATAATTAACTCCTGACAAATATAATGTACATTTTATTCATTTTATTGTCAATAATCCACCAGCCATTTTTCTCCCTTTGCTTTACTATGGTCACCCATTATTCTGGCCCCGTTCTCAGCATTATTATCTATTGAGGTTAATTTATGGGCCCATGTCACTTTTAACCCATTTTTACATTTTAATAAAGGATAAACTGCACCGTGTTCGTGGTGCTAAGGACTAAACCCAGAATCCCGTGCATGTTGAACAAGTGCTGTGCTTCTGAGCTGCACCTCAGCCCCCTATATATAGTTTTATGACTGCATATGAATCTACAATGATCTAGAAGATGTTTCATTTGGTTTGTAAAATAGGGAAAGGTTATCTGGGCAGTGGTGGCACATGTCTTTAATCTCTGCACGTGGAGGAACAGACAGGCAGGTCTCTGAGTTTAAGGCCATCCTGGTCTGCAGAGTGAGTTCGAGGACAGAGAAACCCAGTTTCAAAAAAAAAAAAAAAAATGAAGACAAACCAAGAAGAGGAAGGGGAAGAGGAAGAAGAAAAAACGGAAGGAAGAGGTTGACTTCAATCTCTAGTGGACTAATGGCTTTTTAATAGCTTGTTTCAATCAACCTTCCCTATCAACGGATAACACAATCGTCAACTAATATTAGCAAGACATTTGTTACAAGGAAAAGGACTCACTGTACTAGCTCAATGTGCTAAAGACTGTATATATAGTAACTCGTTTCAATCCTGTAACTGTGAAATGCACGAAAATAATCTTAGATACATTTTCAAATTCATCAACCTTTTACTCCTTCTTTTAATAAGGAAAAAAGAAGTCATCCTACCTATTAAAGGCATTCTGGCATTTTAAGTACTGGATCTTGACTCCTCAAGGTTGGGGCGTGCCGTGAATGGCGGCACACATCTTTAATTCCAGCACTCTGATGCAGAGGCAGGCAGTTCTCTGTTGGAGGCTACCTAGTCTATGGTTCCAGGCTAGCTTCGGACTTGTAATGAAGCCGGGTTTCAATATAAACAAGCAAATAAGATTGTAAACGCGTCCAACATTTTCTCTGTTTTTAAGAAGTTTTAAAATGTGTATAGGTGGTTTGCCTGCATGGATGCCTGTGTACCACACCCATGCAGTGCCTTCAGAGGCCAGAGGAGGACCTCAGATCCCCTACAACTGCAGTTAGAGATGGTTGTGAGTCATCTGTGTGGAATTGAACCACAAGTCCTCTAGAAGAGCAGAGTGCTCTTAATGGCCAAGCCCTTTTCTTTACTTTAAAAGAACACACTTTTTTCTCATCTTAAAATTTTATTTGATTTGTTATTTTCTGTGTGGGGAAGGCTGGAAGATAAATTTCAGGAGTCAGGTTCTCTCCTTTGACTGTGGGTTCCAGGGTAACTAAGCTACTAAGCTTACCTGAGCCATCCTGCCTGCTTTTTTTTTTTTTTTTTTTTTTTTTTTTGCTGGGGCGGTCTACATAGTCTTAACTGGCCTAGGACTCTCTGCATAGACTAGACTGGCTTTGAACTCACAGAGATTCACCTGTCATTGCCCTTTCAGCATATACTATAAAGCGTTAAGTCACCATCGCCTACATTCCTGTATTTTAAACACTTCTCTATTTTCTACATTTTATTATTGGGCATGCTCTTGTCTCATATCTTGATGGTGATGATGATGATGGTGGTAGTGGTGGTGGTGATCATGGCGGTACTGGCAGCGGCGGTTATGGTGGTATTAGGGGTGCAGTTCAGTAGTAGCTTGCCAGGCATGCACAAAGCCCTGGGGTCAAATAAAATACGACTAATATTGGCAATAATAAAGCCATCCAAGCTTATTAGGCATCGATCACCTTCACTCTTCTTTCCCAATTATTATTTTTAAAATTTGTTTCTATGTGCCTACTTCCATTTTTTTCACAATCCACAACTTCTGTTTCCAGAGTAACAAGTTGCTTAGCGTTTTCTACATTTGACACAACCATATTCTTTATTCGTTGTGTAGCCCTGGCTGGTCTGGAACTCACTTTGTAAACCAGGCCGCCCTCAAACCCACAAAGATCCTCCTGAGTGAGGAACTAAAATGTACACTATCCAATGCGACATATTCTTTCTTTTCAAATCTCTTTTGACGTTTCTTTTTCTGGTTTCACTGACATCCGTAGGTGCTAAGAAACTCGATGCCTCAGAAAAAAAGGACACGAAGTTAAAGCCGAGCGAGCGAGCGTTCAAGTGGAGAAGGAAGCAGAGGTGGGGGCAGACCGCTACTTTCTGAGGCGTGGGTCACACTGGCCTGGTGTCCTATACGCCTTCAACTCTTTCCCTATCTCTTAGGTACTCAAGACAAAACTGTCGTTCCCAGACTTGGGAAGGGCTGGTGGTGATCAACAACCACCGCTTCTTCCGATGGCGCCCATGCGGACCAAAAAAATCACTCGTCCTCGTCGGAACCCCGGAGCTCCGCAGAGGTTGCAGCTCGGCGCCCGGCAGAGGGCGCGCCTGCGCGTCAGCACTTCCGGCGTTGCGGTGAGAGGCCGGGAGGACCAGCTCGCTGCTTCGGTGTGCTTTCTTGGCGCTCCTAGGTTCCACGGGCGGCAATCCCCGCGAGGCCCATGGGATTCCCTCGCTGAGTCCTTAGTAGTCCGTCCCGGATCCTACTCCCTACCCTCGCTTGCACGCTGTGGAGTTTCGGGTTAGGTAGTCTTCCCTGCAGGTCCTGTGCTGTTAAGCCCCAGGAGCCCAAACTTTAATGAGAAAACGATGAAGAAGTTAAAGCTTAAGGAACTAGAGAGTCGTCTGCAAGAAGTGGATGGATTCGAAAAGCCCAAGTTACTTCTAGAACAGTATCCCACTAGGCCGCACATTGCAGGTAGGGTGGCTGGTTCATCGTGCCCTCTTTGGGGTTGTTTCTGTCCAGTTCGTGATGAAATGAAGTAATGATTTGGATATAAGAAAGTTCCAGAGAAATTCCACACCTTTAGAGAAAGTAGGTTCTTTTGACATTGCGACATAGACACTCCCAACCCGACCACACTACTGTTTTTCTGAGTGCCCATTACCATTATCAGCTTTTTATTGTTGCTCTCACCACACTGGGTTCTGGAAGCAAGGAATTCATTAGTCTTGTTCACATATAACTTTTCAGTGTCTAGAGAGTCAGTCTTGCTACCAGTTAGGAGCTCACTAAATATTTGCTTAATACAGATAAATTTCATACTGAAGTCAAGGACAAGGATTTCCGTGTTGTGTCTTTCTGCCTTAGAGACAAATACTAGGAAGCAGAGTTTTACATGCTTGTGTACAGTTGAGGAAGCGTTTCTTCACAAATTGCCTCTTGCTTGATGCCAGAGATTGATACTGAGAATGTAGGAGAGAACACAGCAGAATCCATTCGTGTGTAATGCCCGTTACCAGAGTAGCAGGGAAGACTTAGCAATACTCCTTTTGTTGGGAGTACCTGCAATGGGGAATCTTTTTCAATTCCAGAATAGCTGTGTCTAAGCTGCCAATAAAACTCGTGGGTTAGGTAGACTTCCCTGCAGGTCCTGTGCTGTTAAACCCCAGAAGCCCAAAGTTTAATGAAAAAATGAAGAAGTTAAAGCTTCTAATGGGTTTTAATTCTAAAATAGTGTCAAATCACCAATCAGATTTGCAATAAATTGTGTACAGATTAAGGCTAGTCTGTTATGTATTTAGTGTGTAGGTTCGTGTGTGTCTGCATGTGTGGAGGGTAGAGGTCAACATCCGGTGTTTTCCTCAGTTGCTCTCCATACGTTTTTTTGAGCCAGGGCCTTACTGTATTTAGAGCTTACCCATTCACCTAAACTGGCTGACCAGCAAGCCCCAGAGATCCTTCTGTCCTCTGTCTCTAGCACTGGGTTTATAAGACGAACCACCACCCCTGACCTTTTACATTTGAACTCAGGTTCTAATGCGTTCTGAGTGAGTACAATACAGACCGAGCCAGCTACTTACCATGCAAGCCCCTGGTTTTCTCAATGTGACTTTTTACATCCTTTTGGTTGTAGGGTTTGTAGAGAAACCTACTTTTTAAAAAGATAAAAATTAGGGGTTGGGGATTTAGCTCAGCGGTAGAGCGCTTGCCTAGCAAGCGCAAGGCCCTGGGTTTGGTCCCCAGCTCCGGAAAAAAAAAAAAAAAAAAAAAAAAGATAAAAATTAGAGGCCAGGTGTGCTGGAACATAATTTAATCCCTGAACTTGGGAAGCAGAGGCAGGTAGATCATTGTGAATTCAAGACCAGCCTGGACCACATAGCCAGGCTAGCTAGGGTTATATAATCAGACACTGTGTCAAGATGAACAAACAAAATAATCAGTTCTTTCATATCTAGTTTGTAATGTGCACTTGATATGAGTTCCAGAGTACCTGGAATTAACTATCCCAAAGTTGATTTAAAAATATTTATTATTTTATGTGTACAAGTGTTTTTCCTGCATGGCTGTGTGTGTATATATGTGTGTGTGTGTGTGTGTGTGTGTGTGTGTGTGTGTGTGTGTGTGTGTACCACATATGTATTTGGTGCCTGTGGAGTTCAGAAGAGGGCATTGGATCCCCTGGGATTGGAGTTACAGATGTTCCTGAACTGTCAGTGCTAGGAATCACATCCAGGTCCTCTGCAAGGGCAGAAAGTGCTCCTACCTGATGAGATAACTCTTAGCCCTATAGAATTTTTGTTTGTGTTTGTATTTGTTTGTTATAAATAAATGTTCTCAATCCTAGGACATCAGTGATGGCCAGCAGTCTTTCTTGAGTTCAGATTGCACAAGGAAATCCTCAGACATCAGTGATGGCCAGCAGTCTTTCTTGAATTCAGATATGCACAAGGAAAACTTGCTAGTGTTATTCCATGTTTAGGAAAATGAGTATGTGGGGTTGGGGATCCTGGGTTCAGTCCTCAGCTCCGGGGGAAAAAAAAAAAAAGACGAAAATAAGTATGTGAGAGTTTTGTTTTTCAGAACTCTGTGATCTCAGCTACTTCTGCCCTGATCATTTGTTCTGTGATCAGGTTTGTTATAGATTATGAATATGTATATCTATTGATATTCTGTCTAAGTTTGGGTGGGGAGATGGCTCAGCAGTTAGGATCAGCAGCTGATCTTCCAGAGGACCTGGGGTCAATTCCCAGCACCCATATAGCAGCTCACAGCTGTCTGTGACTCCAATCCCAGGAGGTATCTAATGCCCTCTTCTGGTTTCAGTGGGCACCAGACACATGGTATACATCTATGCTGGCAAGACATAAAAATAATAATACATATAAAATAATATTGAAAAATATTATCTCTAAGTCTCTACCATGGATGTAGAAGTTTGTGATACCTGTATGATGATGATAAACCTTTGCAAATAAAGTCTGGGTCCACCTGTTGTTTATTTTGTTGTTCTGTATCCACTTGTTTATTATTTGTTTATTATTTATTGCACAAGTCTCAGCCCTTGGTCAGAGATTTGAGGAAAACTTGTGGAATTGGTTATTTTTCTTCCATTATATGGGTCTTGGAGATTGAACTTGGGTTGATAAGTCTGGCCTTGAGCACTTTTCCTTCTTGAGAGCCATGCTGCTAGATGCAGTAAAATTTCAAAAGTTTTGGAATGTAATAGAGTTACTAAACTTATATTCTGCCTTAGAATTTAATCTCTCATAAAAATATCTCAGCACTAAAGGAAACACTGCATCTACGCATCTTTGCAGAGCACTCATTTTGAACAGCTTTGTCGGTCTTGGCATTACCAAAAGAAATTGGACATAGCCCCATATTATTTGGGAGCCACTGGTGTATATTATCTTCTTTTGTGCTGCCTCTTCCTAAACACCGAATTATTACATTGTTTCCTTAAAAAATAAACTGGAAAACAAATAATATGGAGCTACATGTCAGGGGAGGGCAGATTACTTTAGAGCCCTCTGCATTAGATGTTAATAGTAAGCTTCCTAACATATGCCCTAATGCTGTTCTGTTTGGTTGCAGCATGCATGCTTTATACAATCCACAATACATACGATGACATTGAGAGTAAAGCAGTTGCAGATCTAGGATGTGGTTGTGGAGTACTCAGTATTGGAGCCGCAATGTTAGGAGCAGGGTAAGTGATCATTTTTTACTGTTTGGATATGGTGTAGCTTTAATCGGTGTATATAGGATCAATTGCACTCTATTCATGGGACTTTGCAGGTAGGGTGAGGGGGACAATAATTTGATACTGAGTACATTTTTTTTTTCGGAGCTGAGGACCAAACCCAGGGCCTTGCGCTTGCTAGGCAAACGCTATACCACTGAGCTAAATCCCCAACCCCTCTGAGTACATTTTGAATAGACTGAACAGTGAAAACTTATATGAAAAAGAAATCAAGGTTGGGATTTAGCTCAGTGGTAAGCGCTTGCCTAGGAAGCGCAAGGCCCTGGGTTCGGTCCCCAGCTCGAAAAAAAAAAAAAAAAAAAAAAAAAATCAAATTTTTGATAATAGCAACTATCCACTTACACTGGCTAGGCTAGAAAGTCAAGCAATTTAAAACATCATTCAATCTTACTGTTAATTGGGTTGGAAAGTGCATGGTAAAATAACTACTATTGTTTTCTTACTAGGAACCTGTAAGTCATCTTTTTTATTTTATATTTATAGGTTGTGTGTTGGATTTGACATAGATGAAGATGCACTGGAAATATTTAATAAAAATGTGGAAGAGTTTGAGTTAACAAATGTCGATATGATTCAGTGTGATGTGTACTCATTATCTAGCAGAATGTCCAAGTTATTTGACACAGTAATTATGAATCCTCCCTTTGGGACCAAAAATAATAAAGGTTAGTAATAAAAGTGTAGTATATTAGTATATTTATAGAGCAGTGATCTGGGTTCTCATTTTTATTGCTACTGTTCATCAATCACCTTTATACTTATTATAATTCACATATGATATTTGATTGGAATATTTGACTTAACTTGTATTTTACAGATTTGTGTTAATATACACTATCATTTCTGATTAATAATTGGAATGATTTGATTAGTCTCTATGCTTCTGAAACTTTTAAAGCATTATATTCTTTTAGAACCTGGATTTTCCCTTTTGTTTTTTCATCGAGGGATCCCCAGGGGCTGAAATGGAGACCTCACACATGTTGAGCACATGCTCTCTCCCACTACGCCGGATACTCACAGCTTCTGAAACTTGTTATTAATGCCTTCCTTAGGGTTTCAAAATATGCCCACAGGGATTTACTGTGATTATTTTTGTATGTGCAATGGGCAAGGTGAGAAGGAGAGAAAAACAACAGTTTACAGCCTATCCCCACACCACAAAGATTATTTTGACTACTTTGCATTCACTATTCTCTCCTAAGTCACTCAGAATATTAAAATTAGCCCTATTTTTTAATCAAACAGTCTAATTTGGTTTCATCAGATTTTTGAAAAGATGTGTTCGTTTGAGACAGGTTTCACAGCTTTCCTCAAACTGTGCAGACCTAGCTAGCTTTAAATGCAGAGATCCGCCTGCCTCCACCTTCTGAGTGCTGGAATTAAAGATGTGTGGTACCACACCCAGCTTCAGATTTATTTTAATTTTGTGTATAGGTGTTTTTCCTGCATGTCTTTGCATCACATATATGCAGTTCCTGGAGGCAAGGACACTGGGTCCCCTGTGAGCCACAATGTGGTTGTGAGACTCAAGCTTAGGCTCTTTATAAGAGCAGCCGGTGCATTTAAATCATCTTTGCAGCCTATGGTGGTTTTAAAACCTTTTATAATTATCTACGAGAGTTAGCCTACGTTTATAATTTTGTGTGCATCCTCAAGAAGACGGGTGTTGGGGTTGGGGATTTAGCTCAGTGGTAGAGCACTTGCCTAGCAAGCGCAAGGCCCTGGGTTCGGTCCCCAGCTCCGGGGGGAAAAAAAAAAAGAATTAAAAGAAGACGGGTGTCAGAGATACCTGGAAGTTGGCATCTGGAATTAATAGATGGTTGTGAGCTACCGTGTGAGTGCTAGAACTGAACTCAAGTCTTCCTGGAAGAGCAAAAAGTATCCCAGCTCCAGCCATTGTTTTATCAGAATATTTAATCTTGTGCCTTTATTTTTTGTTTTTTTTTTGGACAGGGTTTCTTTGTATAGCCCTGGCTGTCTCACTATTAGCTCACTAAATAGACTAGGGTGGCCCTGAACTCAAGATCGTCCTGACATTGCTTCACGTGTGCCATCACCCTTGTACCTGACTTATTTGTACCCTTTTTGAAGAAATAATTTGAAGTAGAAATTTTGGAATTTGGAAAAATGCTACTTAATTGTATTCATTTAATCTTCTCTGCTAAGAAATTCATAATATAAAAAGGTATTTCTTTTTTTACTCTTTACAGGGACAGATATGGCTTTTCTGAAGACTGCTTTGGGAATGGCAAGAACAGCAGTGTATTCTTTACACAAGTCCTCAACTAGAGAAGTAAGCTCATTATTTTATTTTTACTATTTTAGGTGGCCCACACACAGCTTTAATCCCAGCGCTCAGGAGGCAGAGGCAGCCTAGTCTATGGAATTAGTCAAAAGAAGGAGAAAATTCATGTGTGTCTGTCAGTATTCACCTTTTCTACATTACCAGTTCAGGATGAAAACCCAGGGAGGGAATGGTGACGCCTAGAATGGGCTGTCTTTCTTCTCAATTAACATAAAACAATCTTCCTGGAGAGATAGCTTGAGGTTAAGAGCACTTGTTCTTACAGAGGACCCAGGTTCACTTCCCAGCACCAATATGGTGGCTCTCAACCATCCATAACTCCAGTTCCAGGGAATATGATGCTTTCTTCTGACCTAGGGCACTAAGAATACAGACTGCACAACTCAGGCAAAGCACTGACGAAACCACCCACAGGGCAAACACTTACTCCCTTACTGAGATTCTCTTACCTAGATTCTAGAGTGTATCAGATCATTGGGCTGAAGAAGTCACTCAATTGTTGAGTGCTTGCTACATTTGCAGGGCTGAATTCAGCTCACGACAGTGGGTACTCCAGCAGCTCCAGGGATTGTGATACCTCTGGCTTCCAAACCTGCACCCACTCAGTATCATACAACCACATGTACACGTGTGTGTTCACAGAGAAACGAAGAATAGAAAAGGGCTAGAGAGACGCCTCAGTGGTTAGTAACAGTAGCTGCTTTTGCAGAGGACCTAGGTTTTTGTTTTTGTTTTTGTTTTCTTCCATCTTTATTAACTTGGGTATTTCTAATTTACATTTCAAATGTTATTCCCTTTCCCAGGGTTCCAGGCCAACATCCCCCTAGCCCCTCCCCCTCTATTTGCCTGTTCCCCTCCCCATCCTCCCCCCATTACCACCCACCCCCCAACAATCAGTTCACTGGGTGTTCAGTCTTGGCAGGACCAAGGGCTTCCCCTTCCACTGGTGCTCTTACTAGGCTATTCATTGCTACCTATGAGTTGGAGTCCAGGGTCAGTCCATGTATAGTCTTTGGGTAGTGGCTTAGTCCCTGGAAGCTCTGGTTGGTTGGCATTGTTGTTCATATGGGGTCTAGAGCCACTTCAGCTCTTTCAGTCCTTTCTCTGATTCCTTCAACGGGGGTCCCGTTCTCAGTTCAGTGGTTTGCTGCTGGCATTCACCTATGTATTTGCCGGATTCTGGCTGTGTCTCTCAGGAGAGATCTACATCCGGTTCCTGTCGGCCTGCACTTCTTTGCTTCATCCATCTTATCTAGTTTGGTGGCTGTATATGTATGGGCCACATGTGGGGCAGGCTCTGAATGGGCATTCCTTCAACCTCTGTTCTAAACTTTGCCTCCCTATTCCCTCCCAAGGGTATTCTTGTTCCCCTTTTAAAGGAGTGAAGCATGCGCATTTTGGTCGTCCTTCTTGAGTTTCATGTGTTCTGTGCATCTAGGGTAATTCAAGCATTTGGGCTAATAGCCACTTATCAATGAGTGCATACCATGTGTGTTTCTCTGTGATTGGGCTACCTCACTCAGGATGATATTTTCCAGTTCCATCCATTGACCTAGTTTTAATTCTGGTATCCACAAGATGACTCACTCCAAGTCCCAGGAGATTCAGTGCCCTCTTCTGGCCTCTGAGGCACCAGGCACACATTACACAAAGACAAATCTTAACAAATAAAATTTACTTACTCTCATATTTGCTAATTGGTATTGCCAATTACATGCCTCTTGGGGGGGGGTGGTGGCAAAATTATCAGTGTCACTTTGTCAGATTTCATTTTCTTTTTCACTTAGTGCAAAATTATTTCCATTAGAGAAGTAACTTATGTGATTGATCTGGTGAGTAGTATGTACACTGGAAAGAGTTGTCCTCAAATATTAAAGCAGTCCTCTATTGTGTTACAGATAAACCTGCTATAAAGCTTGTAAAGTCCCTTCAGTATTACTTAGAGCATACACTGTTCCTGGCTTACCTCAGTTCCCACACTACAGACCAATGTGATGCAGTACTTGACTCATAGTTTAGATAATTTAATGTAATTGTTTGATAAAAACAAATTATAAAAAGTTTCCTGGCAGATAGTGACTTGGTATTTAATTTTTACCTCATGCAGCATGGGGAGAATTTGCTTTCTTGTTTATAGACATAACAGAGTAGAACAGGTAAACCTGAGCCTGCTCTTTTGTTTATTCCACTTTTCCCAGTAATTCCTTTACATCTCTACCATAACAAACCATATGCTATTAGAGAATCTCACCAGCCTCAGCACTCAATGAATATCACAACCTATTTTTCACAAATCCGTCAAGATTCCTAAAATTCCATAAAAGACACACCAGAAGAGGGCATCAGATCCCATTACAGATGGTTGTGAGCCAGCATGTGGTTGCTGGGAATTGAACTCAGGACCTCTGGAAGAATAGTCAGTACTCTTAACCACTGAGCCAGCTCTCCAGCCCTCTTTTTGTGGTTTTTAATGATTTATTTGTATATGAGTACACTGTCATCGCTGTCTTCAGACACACAAGAGGGCACTGGATCCCATTAGAGATGGTTGTAAGCCATCATGTCTGTAAGAGCTCTTAACCACTGAGCCATCTCTCCAGCCCTTTGTGTACGTGTGTGTGTGTGTGAGAGAGAGAGAGAGAGAGAGAAAGAGAGAGAGAGATGAAACAGGACACCATAGACAAAAAGTTATAGTATCTGAAATATTTGAGCCTAAACTATTAAGAAAATTATTTTATCAATTTGATTTCAATTAAAGATGATTCCCAATAAGGCTAATATGTATATAACAGATTTCAATATCTCTCATTCTGGAGTACTATACATACACAATTTATTTGGTGCTATGTAGGAACACTGTTCAGAATGTTCAAGAGATGAGGAAAATGAGGTAGTTAGGTGCTAAGTAGTAGGTCTGGAGTTCCAAAGGCCATGGTTTTCTGTTGACATCGATCTCTGCCAGATACTCCCAGGATAACTATTATTCACTACTGAAATAAAGTTACTTTCTGTATTTTGCAGGTTTTGATGGATTTCTCAGTTTTTAATTATGTAATTCGTTTCTGACTATCAACACTGAATTCACTGTTTCTGGCTTTTAGCAGTGTGCATATTAAGTGTCAGTTTAAAATCACCTAACCATCAGCTCATGGAAATATTATTTGTCTTAGCATATTCAGAAGAAAGCTGCCGAATGGAAAGTGAAGACAGAGATTATCGCAGGTAAGCTAAAGGTCAGCCCTAACAGGCTCCTTAGCAGGCCAGCAGGCCAGCCTACATTTTTAAAGTTCTGAAGAAAAAAATCCATCAGGTCTGGTAGTTAGTTGGAAAGACAATAAAAACAGGGTAAACATTTACCAAGGTCTGCCTGCATCCCTATTTATGCGTTTTATTTTCTTTCTTTTTTGGATCGGGGTGGTGTTGAGAGACAGGGTTTCTCTGTGTACTAGCCTTGGCTATATTAGAACCCACTTCGTAGACCAGGCTGGCCTCAAACTGACATCTGCCTTTGCCTCCCAGTGATAGGATTCAAGGTGTGTGCCACTCTCCAACACTGCATTTTCTTAAAAAAAAAAAAAAAAAAAAAAAAAAGTAATGGTGGGGCTAGTGAGCTAGTTCAGGAATTAAGACCCCTGGCTGCTCTTCCAGAGGTCCTGAGTTCAATATGGTACTCTTTTGGCAGTAAATGTATATATGCAGACACTGTACTCATACATTAGAAGTAACAACCAAAATGCAGCAATACCTAGGTAATTGGTCATCCCAGGCTTATAGAATACTATCCCCAGTAAGTGAAAACATGGTAGGACTGGTGTGAAACTCACTATTTGAAAATGCCACCAATTTATGCCTGATATACAGAGCCTTTTTCTTTTTTGGTGAGAGGCAAGAATATAAACCACACACTGTAATTATAGAAATGCCCCTTTTCTTCCTTTTTACTAAATTAAATTTGCCAGTATCACAACTTGAAAAATGTTAGAAGGTAGAGATCATCTGCTAAGTCTGAGAAGTTTGAAATAAATCGTACAATAAAGACTGGGGATGTGGTAGTATGCTTAGTCTGCCTAACGCCTCGGGATTAGTCTCTACCATGAGAGATGGGGAAAAAAATGTGCAGTGAATGGCATTTTTGTTTTGTTTGTTTTGAGGTATGGTCTCTCTGTGTAGCTCTGGTTATCCTTGAATTCACTATGTACCAAGCCTTGAACTCAAGAGATCCTGCCCGCCTTTGCTTCAAGAATCCTGGGATTCAAGGCACTGCACTGCCATTCTATATTTTACATGATAAGTTTACCATGAATTTGTCCTGGTGTTAAAACATTTGTTCATAAAGACCTGTCTTCCTACTGTATTAAGTGTTGTCAGCTCTTACATAATTTCTGTAACAGAAATCAATACACAGCCAATAGCATAGTAACAGTCTAATAATATACTAATAAAGAATATTTGGCATTCCACAAGTAGTCATCAGACCACTAGCTTTAACTGGAACCTAAAAAGAGAATTATAGTCTCCGTTCAGAACTACTGAATTAGCCTGCAGTTCAACAAAATTGCCAGAGAACTTGATCACACATTATAATGAAGTCATCCCCTATAGGATTAGAATTATGTTGGAAGGTATAAAAGACAGTTAAGTATAGAGGATTTGTTATAAATTAGAAAGGAATGTGAAAAATGGTCTTTCATTTTGATAGTGGAGAACTACCATTAAATTTTGAAATAAACATGGATATTTTAATCACCTATAGATTAAAATATTCTTTCCATAGAACTTATTTTTCACTTGTTAATCTTTTTTTTTTTTTTTTTTTTTGGAGCTGAGGACCGAACCCAGGGGCCTTGCGCTTTCTAGGCAAGCACTCTACCACTGAGCTAACTACTATTCTCCATAACCTCAAATTTTGGTGTAAATTATCAAAACATCAGAAACACCATGTCTAATTAGACAAATCGGTTTTTGAGGATATGTCCAAAGTGAGAAATATAGAATGCTATGCATACCAGCATTTACTATCTTAACTGTGAGTGTTTGACTTGTTTCACAGAGCTTCGATATGACCTACCAGCATTATACAACTTTCATAAAAAGAAATCAGTAAGTTCTCCAATTGTGGCCTATGTACATTCAGTATTCAAAATCTTTGCAATGGTCATTTCCTCTTACCAAGAGAGATGGGTAAAAAGAAAGCCAGCCCGAGGGGGGGAGGGGGAGGAGGGAAGGGGAGGGGGAGAGAGAGAGAGAAAGAGAGATCCAGAGGCAAGTTAACTGTGGGAAGGGCTTGTATCATAGTAGTCAATATTCTAGTTGAAGTTCTTTGTGAAAAGTTCTAAGAGAAACAAAAGGAAAGAAAAACAAAAGGAAGAAAGAACTATTGGCTATTTTTATACAGTATATATTTTACAAGTCTGTACTAATACATTCTCATATTACAAAGGCAATTAAGAGGAAGAATCTTCCTTTTCATATTTTAATCATCCAAACACAAACAGAACTATACATTTTAAAAAACTTTCATTTGGATAACAACAAAAAGACAAGTAAAACAAAAAACTTTTCCTTTTATACAGGTGGACATTGAAGTGGACCTAATTCGCTTTTCTTTTTAAAAGCTTCTGAAGACAAAAAGCAGCTTAAAACCTAACTAAGGAATAAAAACACTGCTTACTAAATAAACTACTTGTCTCTAGCACCATTCTCTCTTTTCTTATGCTTTGATGCGGGTTCTTCTCTGTCTCTTCCGTCTCTTCCTCTTTTCATTGGTCCTATTACAACAAATAATTTTGTTAAATTCAGTGTAAGCACTGTTCTATTAATAACAATTACAAGTATAACTTCCTTTTAAAAAAAATAGCATCTTCCCTTCAAGGAGAAAAAGCGTTCCTTGAGTATTCTTTCCTTTGATCTCTAAAGTTATCTTTTAACCAGCCTCTGACTTGTGGAACAACACAAACAAGGGAGATGGTACTAATTCAAGAGTATCACTTACACAAAGAACACTATCTTACTAAATATAGATTTCTCTCCCAAAGGAATCAGAAAAGACTTACCACGACGATGATCATCATCATCAAATCTTGTCCTCCTTCCTTGAAACTGTCCTCTTCCTTTGGGTGCCCCAGCATAAGCAGGTCTATTACCCTTCCCTCTTCCTTTAAATCTGCGAGCTGCTGTAAAAACATGACTTCCTTTAAATCTGCGGGCTGCTGTAAAAAGATGACTTAGAACTTTAATCAAGATGTTACGTGTGCTGAAAACAAAAATGAGGTAAAATTAATTCATGAAAAAAAAAAGAAAATTACCATGACCTCCTTTTGATTTCCATTTGTTCAGAGATTCTTGTTGATCATCTGTGATTTTTTTCATTGCATCTTTTTCTGCATGCCCTTCTAGTACTTTCCAAGTCACCTTTTTGTTCCTTAACAGCAGGTTACCATTATTTGCACTTCTGGCTTTCTCAAGTGCGTCCTTAGCCTTTTCTTTGAAGAGAATTATTCCCTACACATTAAAGAGAAAAATGAATGTTTCACTCTTTAGTTTGTAGCCTGACAATTTCTTTACTACCCTCCACATACACCTACCATATCTGTTATTAATGTTTTCAATGCATTTTACTGAATATTAGGAAGGAATGCTTTAAAAGTAAACTTTGGTCACCAATACCAAGTTATTTATACTACTATTAAAAAGAAAAGCATATTTTTTGGTTCATCAGTAGGATTAGGTACTTATGCCTTTTAATGATGTGGTTCTTCTAAAATCTTGTCTCAATGTCAGCATATTACCCATCTGACATGGGCGGAAAAAGGCATCACATCCAATAAAAGGACCAAAGACAAAAGTGACTAATTAGGAACTATTTTAATCAACATGCTTTACAAACTATTTTCATACTAAATAGTTTTTAAAAAACTACTTAATATTTTTTTCTTCTAACAGATAACATTTTACAGACTTTTAAGGTAATTGCTAATAAGGACACAAATATTTCCAAACCTCTTTTGCTCCTCTGACAAAGTCAATCCATTTTATTTCACCATGATTTGAGAAGAGGAAGTGTAAATCTTCTCTACAGGTCTGGTCATCCAAGTCACCTGAAAACTTCAGTAAGCATCCCATCTTTCCTTCTAGAGCTCTCTATAAAAATATACAAGGCCATCAAAGCTTTTTTTAAGTGCAACCTCACCAAAATGGCTCAAATCATTCTATACCTACATAGGAAAAAGAGACACTATTTTAATGCAGTTAAACTGTGTATTCTTCTTGGCTTTAGTTTCTTCTGTATGTGATGATTTAAGATAACTATCTGTTAATAAGTAATAATACCAGATAATAGTATTTATGTAACACTAATGCAATACACTTAGAGAGACACTCATACATACTCTCTAAGAAGTCCTCACATGGTGCTAGAGGCCTAAGTGGTAAAATTGGTATGGGCACCATGAGTACCAGCATACACACTGGGCATGACATGCCTTTCTTAAATCCCAGTAAGTGGGAGGCAGAATCAGGTGTATTTCTCCAAGTTTGAGGCCTAAATCATCTACATAGCTAATTCTAGGCCAGCTAGATTAACACAGTGAGACATCTCTATATAAATAAAAACTTCTAACTTAAATTATCTTGTGTTTTAGTTAGTAATACTTACTGTTTCAGTACTTCCTGGTTTGTGTCTTCCTTCATGTTCTCTAAAAATAAATGTGTTGTGATTATAATGTGTTTATACTACATAACCTTACACATTATCACCAACCCACTTAATCATCAAAGGAAGTCTTCAGTATTTTTTTTTTCAATAATATAACACCAGCAAAAAGCCTCCAGCTTATCAAGGTATCTTGAGGCCAACATTTCAATTACCAATAAAGACAGAGCCATTACCACTCATGTCAAAGCTCATCATCAGCTTGTCCCAGAATGACTAGTTAAACTTGTCAAAACATGAAGAAATTTAAGAATGTCACAAAGAAGTCCAGACTTACTGTTTAGCTTTTAATTTAGCTTCCACTTTGCTCTGCTTTCTTTCTTCATTTTTTTTTGCAAAGTAATCTTCCCTGAAGAACACAAAACATAGGGTAAGCTCACAAAGACTGGGAACTGTTTTTTCTCCTTGGTTTTCAAGACAACATTCCCAGCAAGTCTTAGCTGTCTTCTAGAACTACCTCTGTAGACCAGAGATCCACCTGCCTCTGCATCCTGAGTGCTGGAATTAAAGGTATGTGCCACCACTGCCCAGAATGTCTTCAGTAAGTTTTTATTTTATGTGTATGGACATTTTGCTGTGCATGTATGTACCATATGCATGCCTGGTACTGAGACCCAAAGAGGATATCATAAACCCTAAACACTACAGTTATGGACAGCTGAAAGTTGTTATATGGTTGCTAGAAATTGAATCTGGGCCCTTTGGAAAAATAGCCATTACTTGTAACCTCTGCTGTATCTCCCTAGCTATCCTCACTTTTATTTTAACATACAAGAATGTGGTTTAAGCCTCAAATCTTTTATACTACATGTATGTTAAAAACAAGTTTATACAAACTGAAAAATAACCAAACATGAGAACCAAACATTTCAGCATTCTGATAACTTCTATTTTGCTTGATTATCTAAGTTTTGGATACAAATACTAAAACATTTTTTCTCATTAGTCACTAATAATGAAAAGGTATTAACAGGACTAGAGAGATGGCTCATCATGTACATGACCTGCTGCTAAGCCCAACAACCCAAGTTTGATCCTAAAGACCCATACAAGTAGGTAAAAACATTTGCTGCACAAGACTGATGACCTGAGTTCATTCTCTGGACTGTATATAAGATAGGAGGAGAGAAGTGACTAGAGTTGTCCTCTGACCTCCATCACACACAAATACCTCAAGAGAATGAAAATAAGTTTAGAAAGGGTTCTAAAAACCATTTTCACATTCTCAAAAGAGTATTATAATTACCACTGAACACTATTTCAGAGCATACTGAAAATAGTACTAACTATGTGGGGGCTGCTGTTTTTATCTTACTCTAGTGTACTAATTCCAAATAACTCTGGCCTGAGGAACACAAGTGAAAAGGCTTACTTGAAGAGTATTAGCAGATTAGTGTCTTTGTACTTCTGGCCGGGGGTGTCCACAAACTTCTTTGCAGACTGAATACTATCAAACACAGCAAATATTGACCCCTACAAAAGGACAGATAAAGATTTTCTTTAAAGTGATATTTCACAACTAGAAAGTCTACATCAAATAATCATACCTTAAATGTTTTGTGCAATGTTCTTCTCATCTGAATATTCAGTATTTGGCCTTTATCATCTAGCCATTCTTTTATATCATCAAGGGTGGCATCAGTTGGGAAGCCTTTCTGTAAAAAGTAAAAGTAGTACAAACAATTACTCTTGGGCAAACAACTCTCCCCAGAATAAACTGACTTATTTTGTCTCAAAATGAAGCCAGAGCTAAGTTTCTTTCTCTCCCCACTCTTAATTGTTTAACAACCTTATTCTCTAGTGCAATAAGGTGATTCACTTGAGATTTGCTCCAAAATAACTCAGCTGGAGCAGAGACAAAGCATCATTTACATGTTAAGAACTTTTGAGGTTTTTACAACAGTACTTAACACTATTCAATCTACTGCCTTGTTCTTAAAGCTTTCCATTATGCATTTAGAAATTAATATGCCAATGAAAATTACTACAAAATTCAGCTATTAGAGTTTATCATGTGAACAATTTAACATTAACAATGATAAAGAACTTAGAAGGAAAATGGCAAAAAATAATAAACCAACTGGCCAAATGTGATTCCTGAGCATTTCACTCTGTGTATTTTCTTTCTAAATAAAGGTAATATGAATACACTGTGGAAACACTTACAATATAAACAGATCTATTTTTCACATCATTCTTATACTCATCCGTCACTTCAGGGAGTGGTCTGCTTGGTGATCTTCTAATTTTAGTTTTGTCTGCACTCACTTCCATGAGTTTTGCCTTAGATTTGCTCAATGCTTGCACGATTACATTAAAGTCTGTTGTCAGTCGGTTTAGCCTGAAAAGTACATACATAAAAACATTGTAAACAGCAGATTTAGTAGTAGCTCTCAACAATAACAGAAAACTTTGATGACTTTTAAAAAGATTTTTGGGCTTATTAGCCCTAAAACTAGGGTAGTTCAATGACAACACATGCACAAGTTCCTGGGTTTGATCCCAAGAAACGGAAACAAACCAACCAAAAAGACTTACCTGTTGAATTTTATCATTGTTTCCAAAGGTACCCAGCCTTCATCCAATTTGATCTGTTCTTTTAAAAACTTGTCTCGTGGCAAATTGAAGTCTCCAAAATAATACTGTGAATAATTATAATGTATTTCAGAAGATAAGAGCATTGTATAACACTGAGTTCAATCATGGAATGTTCTGAAAATAACTTTTTTACACTTTAAAAATAGGTTAGAACTTGAAAGACCTAAATATTTTCTCTTAATAGACCATACTAAAGTACATAGAACACAAATCAATAGAGAATACTAAAATGTGAGTGAAGAAGTTAATTACCAGAATAGAAAGGCTCACAAATATAATTAAGATCTAATATATTTTAAAGCTTCTTTTTTAGTCAATGTGGAAAAAAATAAATTGAGGACTTGGGCTCAATCCTCAGACGACATAAAAAAAAAAAGACATTTATTAAGATTTTATACATTAAGAGTGAAGTCAGGTGTAATTCTTTATGTTTGTGATTCTGCATTTAGGAATCTGGGGCAGAATTTCATCTCAAAGTCAAGAGATCCACCTGTCTACCTTCCAGGGTTCTGGGATTAAAAACATGTACCACCATACTCAGCCACTTTTAAAAATTATATAAACACATACCACAAACACAAAAAAGTCTAACATCATTACTAATCAAAACTTAAAATGCCTTCAATCTCAGCACTAGCTTGAGCCAATCAATGTAGCTCCTCCTAGGAATTCCAGCTTAAAGAAACCAGCAGGAGAGCTAGAGATGGCTCAACCTTAAGAATGCCTGCAGCTCTTCCAGAACACCTGAGCTAGGTTCACAGCACCCTTGCCGTTGGCTCACAAGAGACTGTAACTCCAGCTCCTGGGGATCTGACACCTCTGACCTCTGAGAGCCACATACTCATGTGCAGACAGACACACAATTTTTTTTTTTAAAAAGGTGGGTGTGATGGCTCATGCTCTTTAATGCTGGCACATGAGGATCAGAAGCAAGCTGATCTCTATGAGTTTGTGAATTTTCCCCAGGACAGGCCTGTATGCATAAGACAGGGGTGGGGTGGTGGGTGGTTGTAAGCAAGTAGTAGGAGGCCTGTTTCTAAATTTTTTTATAAAGAATATCAATCATAGAACTCTTATAGTTAAAAAAATCTATACTTTAGGGAAAATGGATTATTAATTATATATTATTGGTAACACAAAACTTTACTCCCTGAAAACATTATCTAAGGTTTGATAGGGGAAGAGGAAAAAATAAAATTAAGTCTATACGCCATTCTGGTTGGGGATGTTTAGGAAATCTGTCTCTTGAGTTATTTTACTGTATACTTTATACTTTTTTTTTTTTTTTAAAAAATTTTAGGGCTGGAGAGATGGTCAGCAGTTAAGAGCACTGACTGCTCTTCCAGAGGTCCTGAGTTCAATTCCCAGCAACCACATGGTGGCTCACAACCATCTGTAATGAGATCTGATGCCCCTCTTCTGGTGTGTCTGAAGATAGTACAGTGAACTCATATACCTAAAATAAATAAATCTTTAAAAAAAAAAAAAAATTTAGGAGCTGGAGAGATGACTCAGAGGTGAAGAGCACTGACTTCTCTTCCAGAGGAACCAGCTTCAATTCCCAGCAACCACATGGGCCTTATAATCAATCATGTTACTGCAGTCCTAGGGGATCCAATGCACACTTCTGGCTTCTGAGGGCACCAGGCATATACATGGTACACACAGACATACATGCAGGATTAACATCCATAGACATAAAGCACACTAAAAGTACAAACTTATTTTGAACACGGAGAATGAAAAGGCTTTTAACCTTGAATATCTCAAGAGGGAGAGATTTGAGGCCGTAGGCTGTGGGAGGAACATTATTCTTTTCTGTAACAGCTTTGCTATTGTTCCAAGCATTAAATAGCAAATAATCTTATCACTGTTTCTACAATTATTAAGAAAACAGTTTTTCCCCCCAATGAACAAACAGAAGGGGATGGAGACGGCTCAACGGTTACAAGAAGTAGCTGCTCTTCCAGAGGACCCAGATGCAATTCTTGGCATCCACAAGGAAACTCACAACTGTCTGTAACTCTAGTTGCAGGGGTCCAACACCTCACATGGCCATACATGCAGACAAAACACTAATGCACATGAAAATAATTGAAAAAAAAAAAATCAAACAAGCTGCAAATGCTAACACAGTGACTGAATGCCTAGCATGCCTTGAATTTGATCTCTAGTACTCAGAAGAGGGAAAATAGGAGTACAAGTTAAAACCAAAACCAAAACAGCTAAGAGACTTAAAAAAACAAACAAACACCCACTAAACACTGATTATTTCATAGCATAAAAACAATTTATGGGCAATTTCCCATACAGCCCATATTGTTACTGACAACATTCCACCTTAACCTAAATTTGAAATGCTAACAGGACTTTTGAAATGAACAATCTGTTTAAAAGCCATGTTAACGTTTTAAAAGAGAACTTACTAGGTAGAATAAACTATTATTTGACCAGAAGTACTTTACCATGGAATTTTATACTAGCTTGTTAGACATTAGGCACACCATTAATTCTTCACATCAACTTACAAATTTTACCTCCATTTTACAGACTTGGGAACTGAAGTGGAAAATGGTTATGAGACTCTGTGTCTCAAAAATAAAGCAACTCCCGTCCGTAGTGTTACCTTTGGAATGTCTTTAATTCGTGAGACTTCTACCTTTGTCCTAATAATATGATATTTTCATACTCACTCCAAGAATCAAAGCTAAGCCAGTAGTTTGAAAAAGCCCACATATCTGTTTTCATCTTAAAGTCCTCCATTTTCTTTCAAGAAACTTAAGTTTTACAATTTAACAACACAAGAATCATACCTCAATTTGATGACAGATTTTGGCCTCCAGAGCAGCCATTTTTTCGTTATCTCCATTTTCAGCCATTGTGGCTATCTGTAAAGTTTCTCACACTGGTAGAAAAAGGTTATTATTTTTATATAATAGTCAAGACAAGAAAATGAATAAAAATTATGTCACTTTTTTTTTTTCAATTTCAAGAATTCCTAACCTTACATGCTGTTTCCCTGTGAATTCTCTCTCATACATCTCAACAAAACAACACTTTGGATTATGGATGGAAAACTAAAGATCAACAACCTGCTACTTCCCTCAAAAAATCGCATGCCTACTTTGTAACCAAACTTTTCATGTAGATGGTAAAGCAAGATTCAGAGAAAAAAGAAAAAACCTTCCACTTAACCAATCCTTAATCATTTCTAGCTTTAAAAGTATCAGCATTATAGTCCGCCAGTATATTTCTACAGCTCCCAATGCCACTTATTCACGTTTCTTTTCAAATTAGTCACAGCTGAATTACCAAAAACTTATTACTGGCAAAAATGAAAAAAGAATTCAGATATGAAGTTATGGGTGTTAAGACACTATATATTAGAATACAGGAAAAATGGGAACTTGAGAGCATGGATACACAAAAATTTTAAACTGGAGGCGCTGGAAGGGAAGGATGTGCTTAATGCACTAATACACTGGTTAACTCTATAGCCAGTTTCCTGTTTCACAGCCTGACAGCAATCCCAGAATAAAGAGGGACTGTGATACTGGTGTGCTAGAAATTACAAACCAGATCTTCTGTCTCACTAGCTTTCTGCGCTTTACTAAACCACCCAGTCATATTGTACAAAAGTGTACGAGCTCATCAAGATTATCTGCAGCAGTTGAATATAGTGATGAGTACTGTTGGTGCATTTCGTAAGAGACACTGTTCAAAATGCTGGAGGCTGCTGTTGAGACAGTGGTCTTGTAATGGGAAATCTACGCAGTACACATCCCACTTCAGAATTTACTGTCCCAGGCACTGGTTTGTCTACCACCATCAACGCTCTAATTTCTCATTACTAAAGACATATAGGTCAATAACGACCTATTTAGCCCCTGCAAGACTTCTGCGGCCTACCCAATTCAGGAACTGTTTCAGACTGAAGAGAATGGCAATGGCAGTTCTAAAAAAAAAAAAAAAAAAAAACAGCGACGCTGGGAATATAATTGCGGCCACCACAGAACCCTGCAGCGTTTAACCATCCCTGCACCGACCATCCTAGAGACTTAAAAGGTCTGAAACATCTGCCTGTAGCCAGCCAGGAAAGGGGTGCAAGTAATAAACCGAAAGGACGCCGTGATGCGGCCAGCCTCTACCCAAAGGCCCCGCGAGAGCCGCATCCTCCCACACGGGCCCGCCGGGATCCCTGCCACGTGGAAAGCCCCGGGTGCCCGCATTTCTGGCCGGGGCCCGCTCCGTGACCCCACCGAGGCCCGCGCCCCCTCGGGCCGCAGTCCAGCACACCGCCACGGGCCGCGCGGCCCACGCGGCGCGGAGAGGAAGGTGAGGCCTGCGCAAAGCACAATCCTTTGTACCTTCTCCTCAGTCTCCAAGAAGCTCACCTCAAAGATTCTGATCCCGCAGTCACCACGGCTTCACGAACAACGACAGAAGCGCCTCTACTTCCGAGCGCCGGCGGGCCAGCCAAACGCGCTTAAAGATGGGGGCTTTCCCAGCAGTCCTTGCGGGAAGGTGGGCGTGGCCACAGGCGCACTCGCCCGGCGCTGCTCTCTGCGCACGCGCTGTTACGGCAGCCTCCCACAATCCTCGGAGTCCCGCCCCCTCGCCCGAGAAATTGTTAAATCGCTCAGCAGAATGTTGGGGGATGACAGGAAGTGTTTTTGTGGCGACATTTGTTTTTAACGTACTTCTGGACAATATGTTCGAACCTTTCCTTCTTTCTTATGTAGTGCTTGACTTTTCCTTTTTTTAATATCTTTTTTTTTTTTTTTTTTTTGAGTCAGGGTTTCCGCACGTAGTCCTTGCTATCCAGGAACTCGCTCTGTAGACCAGGCTGCCCTCAAACTCGGACATCTACCTGCCTCTGCTGGAAGTGCTGGGATTATTAAAGGGGTGCGCCACTACGCTTGGCCTTTGGCAATGATTTTAATGTATTTGACTTGCATCGTGTTGTGGTTGTGACAAAAAGACATACAGTTGCTTGGTTTCCGACAGGCTCTTCCTCTGAAGCACAAAAACTCGAAATCCTGCTTGCGTACAAAGTGCTGGGACTAAATAGACATCACCTGGCTTTTGTTGCTCCTCCTCCTGCTGCACTGTTTATAGTTGCTTGTCTTGGTGTTGGAGTCTGACTCAATGAGTAACCCAGACAAAATTCTATGTTTCTGTCTCTACCCACCCTAATGCTGGGACAAGACAACCTTTTAAAACCTTTTAGTCTCTTGCTAAGAAAGATCTATCTTTAGACTAGTTCAAGAGGGGTTGGGGATTTAGCTCAGTGGTAGAGCGCTTGCCTAGCAAGCGCAAAGCCCTCGGTCCCCAGCTCCAAAAAAAAAAAAAAAAATGGTTCAAGAGACTTCACACTTGGATGATGACTGCGTTCATCTGGTCTCTGCAAATTGTGTGACCTTGGCAAATTTTTCAATTGCTCTGTCCCTCAAGATAAAGTAGACACATCTACCACAGAAATTTTATTTTGCTAGATCCCTTCCTTGGTAGTACACTTTATACATAACAATTTTATCCTTTTAGAAATGCAGTTTTCTTATGACATCTTTTCCCTTAAATGTTCTTGAAATATAAAATTTTCATAGAATAACTCGGTAATCTCACAGCATTTCGGCAGTTCCCAAACAGTTAAACTCTAAGATTTGAAGAAGAAAAAAAATGGATTTATAGGATATATATATATATATATATAATTCTAGCCAAAGAGAAAAAAGTATTTACTAGCATTATACTCGAGTAGTTTTAAGTTTGTATTAAGTTCAATAAAAATTTTTCAATTTTTTATGAGACACAAATCCTAAGTTTATGGGTGTTTTGCCTGCATGGATGGACTAGGAAAATACCATGTGTGTAAATGCTACTGAGAGGCTCCAGACTTACTGTAATTCCATTTCCAGGGACTCTAACACTCTTCTTATCTTCACTGGGTCCTGCACTCATACAGTGCACATAAGCACACTCAGGACACATACATAAAATAATAAACACCTAAAGTAACTTGAAAGGAATGTCCATAATAGCATGTTATGTAATTAAAAGAAAATAATTAAAAAACTAAATAATACCCAGTGATAGAAACAGACTGACTTTAATTTATTGATGTTTATGAAATTCACAAAACAGTGCTCAGAGGGAAAAGGTGTTTCCCATAACCATTTTCTCCAAATACCGTAAACAAAGAGTGAAATAATGATACTAACAAAAAAATCTTATTTCCTTCTACCGTGCTCGTGAGCATATAATAAAAAAGTACGATTAACAAAACTCTGGGGCTGGAGAGATGGTTCAGAGGTTGAGAGCACTGACTGCTCTTCCAGAGGTCCTGAGTTCAAATCCCAGCATCCACATGGTGGCTCACAACCATCTGTAATGGGATCTGCTGCCCCCTTCTGGTGTGTCTGAAGACAGCTACAGTGTACTTGTATATAATAAATAAATCTTTAAAAAAAAAAAAAAAGAAAGAAAGAAAGAAACTCATGTTTCACACCCCCACCACCACCTGTCACTGTAGCCAGGTAATTTCAGAGGTCTGTCTACATCATTGTTCTACGATCAGAATGCATCATGCTCATTTGAAGGCTCTACAGTAGTGAACAAGGAGAACTTCATAAAAATTGTTTAGAGTGATTGTGGAAGAATTGAAAGTGGCATGTCCGCCCCAATGAACCAAAAATCCCACGTATATTTCTAAATGTCAGAGTGACTTTTACTCTTCACCCATACGCAGAATGGTTGACCTAAGGCAGTGGTGTTATGTTGCTTGGAACATCACTGTTAGATGCTCTGCTAGGCATACGGGGCAGAGATGCCTAAATGATACAGAGGCACAGCATTTTCAAGTACTAGTCACACGGTTTTCTTAATACCATCTCATAGAAGGTCAAAACGATTCAATATTTAGTTACAATCCAGTTACACATCCTTTGGCAATTTTGATGAATAAAAGTTACAAATAAAAACTGTATTTTAAAATACAGCAAAAATATTTTTAGCCTTCCATAGCATTTTAAGATCTCCTTGCTCTAACAGTACAGAGTGCTACCCACTGGGCAAGAGCTCAGCCACTGAGGCTAACCTACAGCTTAATAAAACTGGCCACGGATGTGTAAAAGTGTAAAGGGGGGCAGGGGAATCTATATGGATACCATCTCAAAGGGAGCCAAAATTATTAAAAATAATTTTGAAACTCTCTAGGGGAATGCAGTTTTAGAGAAACGACTAGAATACCTTTCTACTCAATCTTAATACTTAACGTAGAAAATGTTGCAAAATCAGTTGTAAGAAAAATAATCAAAGTTCATGCAGCTTAGAATGCTGGGGAAATTTATTATAAGATGTTTCCAGCAAATAAGTAATTAAGAACGGGTTTGGTGAGCTGGGGATGTAGATCAGTGGTAACCTTAGGTTCGTTTTTTTCTGAGTTTTGTGCCATTTGTGGTGTTTACCTGGGTTGTAATTTACATATTTCTTTTAAGCAAATGATCGCCTTCCCACTTAATTTTATATTCATAATTTGGGATTGTTTTTCTCAAAGAAGGCCCTCAAATTTGTAGTTTTCACCATGCTCAACGAATTATAATAGCCTCTGTTCAGAAGATGCACTGAAGTTACAGACACAAGTTAAGCTTGAACAATACAAGGTAAAGGGATCAGGTAATGAGGCCCCCTTTCCTAAAGTCAAAGGAGAGCATTTGCGAGTTTAAGAATTTCAGAATAAGAGCGGCACCTAAAAGGAGGGAGAAAATGCTGATCCATACTTCAGCGGCCAAGGGGTAGGAGATTATTCTAGAAGTTAATTTGCTTTAAGAAATCCTAGGGTGCAGTCCTCTCCAGGATGGCTGTGTGGGAAGCAGCATAGGGAACAGGCAAGCTTTGAGGGCAGTGCCTCCTATTGGGAAAACTTAATCCTAGATTAATTATGTTGCGAGCACAACTAAATCTCTTTCATGATGATGGCTCAAACACAACAAAAGTGAAGCAAGAGATTAACTTGAAGGAGCCATAGCAAAATTTGAGAGAATCTCAGGGGCCCTGAAGGATCATAGTAATAAACCGTGTGTTCGCTTGGGAGAGAATTCTCAGAGAGACGTAGCAGCTGACGGCCATTTTCAACGTTCCTTTCTCCTTATTAAAAACCATGTGTGGGGTTGGGGATTTAGCTCAGTGGTAGAGCGCTTGCCTAGCAAGCGCAAGGCCCTGGGTTCGGTCCCCAGCTCCGAAAAAAGAAAAGGAAAAAAAAAAAAACAAAAACAAAAACAAAAACATGTGTGTTGAGCATGCTCATGTGGATGTAAGTGCCTGCGTGTGAAAGCTGGCTGGGGTCTTCATTCCTCCTCAGGCAGCATCTGCCCTGTCTTTTGTGACAAGGTCTCTTGCTGGGCTGAGTCTATCAATAGGATAGACTGGCTGGCTAGGGAGACCCAGGGGTTCTCCCATCTCTGCCTCCCCAATTCTGGGATTGCAAGAGTATGCCACTACACCCACCTTTATATATATATATATATATGTTGGTGCTTGGGACATTTACTGAAGCCCTCATGCTTGTATTGCAAAGCAGTGTACCAACTAATCCGTTTTCTCGGCCCCTCTGTTTTTACGGTGAAGATCTTCAAGCATTTTTCAAAAGTGTAAGCTATCTGTAGAATAATGCCTGAATATCTATAGCCCAGCCTGCACCTTCATTAGCCAATGATTACATCGGGTTCTAGCTACATGTTACCCAGTCTCCAGAGCCCTCACTAGACTCTTTTAAGCCAAATGGCACATACGGTGATACAGTCCATACAATTTTATGACCATACCTTTAAGAATAAGGATCCCTGTTTCAGTTGCCATATTTACAACCATCAATTTTCCCATAATTAGGCTGGTTGTGGTAGGCACCTGCAACCCAGCTCTGGGGAGGTCGAGGCAGGAAGGCAGCAAGCCCTGGGTATACAGCAAGAGCTCGTGTCCAAATCATGATATTTGAACTTGGAAGTCATCTGCGGACATCCAGCTTTCAAGTTCTCATTTTCTGGTAACTATCTTTGGTTGTTTTCCTCAAAATTAGACCGTGATGCTGTTTCTTTGGGACTCAGAGGATGGCACCTTGAGCATCAAGCGTGCGAGGCAATCACTCTACCAGGGAGCTTTATCTCTCCTCCTTCCTTAAAACTTTGTGTTTATTTACTTAGAAACAGGCTCTCACAGCGGCTCTGTGGCTCTGGCTGGCCTGAAGCTCACTCATCTCCTCCTATCTGCCTCCAGAGTGCGCCAACAGAATCGGGTCATTTTTTTAAATGTTATGCAGGTTGGCCTTGAGGGCGCAATGTACCTCAGGCCAGCTTTGTATTTTTGATCCTCCTACCTCACTCTCCAGAGGACTGGGGTTACAGGGTTAATCAGGTCAGCAGGCCTGATTAATATATCTCTGGTTTCTTTCTCTTTTTTCATAATACTTTTGTTGATTAGTTGGGATTTTCACATCATGTATCCTGCTCCTACCTCTCCAGAGGGCCGGGGTTACAGGGCTACATCAGCAGGCCTGATTAATATATCTCTGGTTTCTTTCTTTTTTTTCATAATATTTTTGTTGATTAGTTGGGATTTTCACATCATGTATCCTGATCATACTCACTTCCCAGTTCTCCTGGGTCTGCCCCTACTCTTAAAATCTTCTCCCCTAGAAGAAGAGGAGGAGGAGGAGGAGGAAGAGGAGGAAGAGGAGGAGGAGGAGGAAGAGGAGGAGGAAGAGGAAGAGGAGGAGGAAGAGGAAGAGGAGGAAGAGGAGGAGGAGGAGAGAACAGAGGAGGATTGTTTAATTTGTGTTGCCCATATACTCACTGGAGCATGGTCAAAGTCCTAGTGGCCAGCCCCTTAAAGAAAACTGATTTGTCCTTCCCCACCCATACCTCAGCTAGAAGCCATTATTTGTGAAGAGTCACACTTCATCATCCTTATCACAAGTTATACATCCTCCCTCCCCCTCCTCCCAATCCTTCCTACCACTGCTCCCATCCACTCCTCTTCAGAAAAGGGGAGACCTCCCATGGATATCAACCAACCCGGGCTTATCATGTTGCAGTAAGACTAGGTGCATCCATCCTCTCCTATTGAGTCTAGACAGGCAGCCCAGTAGGGCAAAAAGGTCTCAAAAGCAGAGAACAGAATCAGAGACAACCTCTACTCTCACGGTTAGGAGTCCCACATGAAGACCAAACTACATAACTATATGTGCACAGGGCGTTCTCACGATTTTTAAGAGTTCTCTTCAATGGCTGTTGATGGCTGATACTTTTCAGGGACAGGGATGGGATTAGGGCTGTCACTGAAGCCTTTTTTTGTTTCTCTTTCTCAACTGTGAGTCTGCAGTCACTGATAGCACTGCAAAAGTAGCTTCCTTGCCTTTGATAGGCAGGGACAGCATGATTCATACACTTCCAAGTGGTTTCTGGAGACAGAACAGACTGCAGACGTCAACACAGCCCTCTGCTTCAGCACAGGCAATGGGCCAGGGACATCAACAAGGCCACCGGCTACAGTAGCACCATGCACCAAGATGTGGCTCTCTGTAGCGGTACAGATCACAGATGTCAACATGGTCTCAAGTGGCTGCACAGGTCCCTCACATCAACATGGCCCCCTAGTGGCAACACCACCCATAGACATCGATTTGGTTTCAGGCAGTGGCCTGGATGGTGGCAGCAGAGACCATAGAAATCAGAATGGCCTTCAGTGGTGACACTGGCCATGACTCAACACAGCACCCCCATCACCACAGTCCCTATTCACCACACCACCCCTCCCCCCCGACCCAGACATGGCTGCTCTAGTGACAGCGTAGACCACAGACATGGCCCTCTGTGACAGCATGGACCCAGAGATGGCCCTCTGTGACAGCGTAGATCACAGACATGGCCCTCTGTGACAGCATGGATCACAGATATCAATATGGCCCCAGGTGGCCCCACGGCTCAGGCTCCATCACAACCACGGACATCATAACAGCCTTCTGTAGTAACACCAGTCAGGTGTGACATAGTCACTGGCTGCTAAAGGACCACAGACATCCACATGAACCCTGGGCTTCAACTCTACCTAGGGCAGCAGACTACTGATACATACACTCGGGACACACACATAAAATAAACAAACAACTTTTTAAATTATTTAATTAATTTATGCTGGGTTTTTGTTTGGTTTGGTTTGGTTTTTCTGAGACTGGGTTTCTCTGTGTAGGTAGTCCCGGCTGTCCTGGAACTCACTCTGTAGACCACGCTGACTTCAAACTCGGAGATCGCCTGCCTCTGCCTCCCAAGTGCTGGGATATTAAGGTGTGCACTACCACTGCCTGGCAGGGAACTTAAATCTAGGGGAAAAAGCTCAAGAGTTGGGGCTGGAGATGGCTCAGCAGTTAAGAGCACCCAACTGTTCTTCCAGAGGTCCTGAGTTCAATTCCCAGCAACCACATGGTGGCTCACAACCATCTGTAAAGAAATCCGATGCCCTCTTCTGGGGTATCTGAAGACAGCTACAGTGTACTTATATATAATAAATGAATAAATAAATCTTTAAAAAAAAAAAAAGCTCAAGAGTTTATGGTGACAGAAGAGCATAATAGTAGCTTACAAGAAAGCCCTTCCCAAAGCACACAGTTTAGAGTCAGAAGAGACACTTACCTGCATCTTTAGAAGGCTACTGACATCTACAAAAAACATCTAATAACCAAAAAACGGGGCTGAGATATGTTTTCACAAGACCTCACACAAAGGCAGAGCAGAGTATCCACATTACTCTGGTACTATAAAAGTTATAGTTGAAGCTGTGTGGAGTGGCACCACAGCCCCTGGGAAGCTAAGGCAGGAGGACCATAAGTTCCAAGCCAGCCTGGGCTACATTTTGAGCCCCTGTCTCAAAAAAGAAAAAAAAAGTTGCAAGTGATTGATTTAATAGTAAGATCTTCCCTGACATGGTGAAAATAGAGGCTATGTTTAGTTAGGGTTTCCATTGCTGTAACGAGACACCATGACCAAGGCAACTCTTATAAAGGACATTTAATAGGGGCTGGCTTACAGGTTCAGAGGTTCAGTCCATTATCATCAAGGCAGGAGAGCATAGCAGCATCTGGGCAGGCATGGTGCTGGAGAAGGAGCTGAGCTCTACATCTTGATCAGAAGGCAGCCAGGACCAGACTATCTCCTGAACGTTTAGGAGGAGGGTCTCAAAGTCCACACCCACAGTGACACACTTCCTCCAACAAGGTCCCAGTCCGAGAGCTGCTCTCAGGAGCACGTCTGAGTCTGTGGGTACACAGCGACCAGGGCTGGTGTCGGTGTCTATGTCCATGGCTCATATTACCTCTAGAGGACATGGAGATGTCCTTGGTTGGAACAGCTGCTGGGGGAACACACACACACACACACACACACACACACACACACACACACACACACACACACACACACACACACACACACACACACAGACACACACACACACACACACAAAAAACACACACACCACAACACACACACACCACAAAGACACACACACACACACACACACACAAAGACACACACCACACACACACACACATCACACACACACACCATAACACAAACACACATCACACACACATCACACAGATGCATCACATAGACACAACACACACACACACCACACACACACACAAAGCTGTTGAAAAGTATAATGATAGACACACACACACACACACACACACAAAGACACACACACACACACACACACATAACAAAGACACACACACACACACACACACACACACACACACACACACACACACACACACACACACACTGGATGTGGCACTCTGGAGAACTGGCTAGCAGCACTTGGGAGAGCGGGCCCTGCACCTTGCCCAGGCAGCACAGTGGAGCTGGTCCTGATGGCGGGTGTGAGTGTAGGAGCATTGACCCTGCCACTCATCCGATGCGGGGTGGCAGGATGGCAGAGGTGATGGAGATGGGAAAATCAAAAATTCAATGTCCTCCTCAACTATATGGTGAGATCCAGGCAGGCCTCAACTACATGGAACCTGTATCAAAACAACAACGACCAGAAAACTTACCATTTAGATAGACTAAATAATTCCATATTGAACAATCGTTTGTTCTGTTATACAATTCTAGTGGGTAAAAGTATCTGCTGGCAAGCATGACAACGTGAGTTCAATCCCCAGGACCCACAGAGTGGAGAGAACCCATTCCTGCACGCTGTCCTTTGACTGTCACAGGAGTACGATGGCACCTAGGAATTACTCACCAACACTAACATTATCAACACACACACACACACACACACACACACACACACACACACAGACACTCACCAGACACACACAAGACAAACACAATTGTGAAAACAAGTACAATTATTTTTTACATTTATTTATTTTATGTGTATGAGTACACTGTAGCCATCTTCAGACACACCAGAAGAGGGCATCAGATCTCATTACAGATGGTTGTGAGCCACCATGTGGTTGCTGGAACTTGAACTCAGGACCTCTGGAAGAGCAGTCAGTGATTTTAACCACTGAGCCATCTCTCCGGCCCACAAATACAATTCTTTAAAAAATATAATCTGAACAAGCTAATTTTTACCAGTTGGGGCCAGAGCTCATTCTTATGTTTTCTTAAAATAATACTCGCTGTACACCAGTCATCATCCTTTTTTCGTGTTTACTGTAAAACAGAGCAGGACGTTACAATGTAAGCTAAAACCTGAAATCCGCTCTGGGTTTGGGGAAAGGAGAATAAAGTCTTGGACTTCATTCAAGTTGTTTGTACTTAGTTCTGGGTGAACTAAGAAGGGGGGAGGGGAAGGGGGCAGGACTGGACTTCCTTTGTCTCTCTTGTATTTCCTAGAGTAGACACCAATTTTCGTGTCTTGCCAGTTCTATATAGCAGGATATCCACTGACTCAATCGAGCAGAGAATGCCAGGCTCCCGACTCAGAAACATTGTCAGCATATACGGGGACCATTCTGAAATGAACTGAGCCAGACTATACATGTTTTGAACCCTGACTTGCTTGTGGCATCCACGGTCAGGCAGGCCCTTGGGTTTTTGGGGTCTTTTTTAGTTTTTGGTTTTGGTTTGGTTTGGTTTTTGTTTTTTTGCCACTGCATGGCATGGTCTAGGAACCTAGGAATTCTCCATGCTTTGTCTTGTCCTTCTCTTCCTCCTCCTCTTCCTCCTCTTCCTCCTCCTCCTCCCCCTCTTCTAAAAAAGTCCTGAAAAAACAGTGCAGTGCACAATCCAAATATAAAATTAAAATTAAACATCAGGCAGTGAAGAACAATACTGCCTACTATGCTCGTTCTTACCCTAATTGTTATTTATTTATTCTCTCTGTCTCTGTCTCTGTCTCTGTGTCTCTGTGTCTCTGTCTCTGTCTCTGTCTCTGTCTCTCTCTCTCTCTCTCTCTCTCTGTGTGTGTGTGTGTGTGTGTAAGAATGTGCATGGGGAGGTCAGAGAACAACTTTCAGGAGTTGATTTTTGCTTCTCATGATTCCTAAGGATGGAACAATAAGTACTTTTAGCTACAGAACCATCTTGTGGGTTCTTAATAGTAATTTTTCATTCCATAAGCATACATGAGCTGCCTATTATCTGCTGGGTCTTAAAGATCAAAAAAGTTAAAAAAAAAAAAAAAAAAAAAAAGTAGGCCCTTGTGCCCTGTGCCTCATGTTAGCCTCCGGATTGGTTAAGTTCATAGTGCCTCTTTAATGAGCACTCCTTTATAGAAGGCGGTCAGGGAACAAACAGGATATACTGGTTTAAAAAAGTTTTTTTAAAAAGCACATTATTATTAATTCTGGGTTGTTTAATAGCCTTTGATCTTTTAGTCTCCTCCTCCCTTTTGGCGACGTTTCTCTAAAAATAACTCTGAAAGTACCAACATTGTCTGTTTTCATTAAGTGTTTTCTGTAGAGACAGCTAGGAGTTACGGCGGGAGGGGTGTTCTTCCTGTCTGGGGCTCTTTGTCTCTAAGCAACGCAAGTCTTAAGTGACTTAAAGAATAGCTAAGGGGCTGGGGACCTTTAATCCCAGCACTCAAGGCAGAAGCAGGCAAATCTCTTGAGTTTGAGGCCAGCCTAGTCTATAGTGTGAGTTCCAGGATAGCCAGGGCTACAGGAAAACCCTGTCTTGAAAAACAAGAAGAAAAACAGCAAACGAACAAACAAAAGAATGGGTAAAGAGCCAGGAAGGGGAAAGAGAGGCCATATCACTGTCAGAGTGCTGTAGTGTCACTGTAGTGTCACCACAGAGGGCAGGGAGGACTTGAGAATGCAGTTGGTTGGCAGAGTGCTTGCCTAGCATTTGTGAAGTCCTGGATCCACTCCCAGCTCTCATGACCCAGTGTGGCGGTACATGCTCATAGTCCCAGCATTTGGAGTGTGGGGGCCAGAGGATAGATGTTTAAGGTTGTCTTTGGCTACATGGCCGGTCGAGCTAGCCTGGACTACATGAAACCCTGCCTCAAAAAAGTAAGCCGGGGGTGAGGCTGGTGACATCGCCAATGACATCTCAGCAAGAAACAATGCTTGCTGAACTCTCTCCGTGACTTGGATCTGATCCCTGCAACTCCTGAAAAGGGAGAATCAACGACACAAAACCGGCCATATACCATGCTGTGGCATGGACACACACACACACACACACACACACACACACACACTCATACACACCCGGAACTTAAGAGAGAAGGAAAAAATACCATATGTAGAGGTGTCCAGTTTTTGTATAATCCTCAACTTGGCATTCATCTCAACAAAATAAGCTTGACCTCGTGACAGGCTGCAGACCTTCGCACGACATGATGGAAGGCCTTGGAACCCAGCACATAGGCAGCAACACCCACCAAAACAGGGTGAAAACCCTACCTAATCAAACAAACTCCCAGCATTCTGGGAACGACTCTAAATGTATTAACTTTGATTTGTGACTTCCGTAGCTCTGCTCCTTGCTGACTGAGGTGTGTCAACCCAGGGTGTGCTTTGTACTTAAAATCCGGCCCCGACAGGTGCTCAGGGTTGCACTCTGGTGCTGAACACCCAGTGTAGTTGCCGGGCAGCTAATAAAGACCTGAACCCATGTCCAAGTGGTCTTCCCTGGTGGATACCTTGCAACCTTTTGATTTTCTTATGAATTGCTTGCTCTCCAGCCATAGTAGTATACACCTCTAGTCCCAGCACTTGGGAGGCAGGAGGAGGAAGATCTATGTGAGTTCAAGAACAGCCTGGTCTACAGAGTGAATTCCAAGCCAGCCAGGGCTATGTAGAGAAATCCTGTCTCAAAAAAAAAAAAAAAAAAACAAAAAAACAAACCCAACAAAAACAATGTCAGCAGCAACAACAACAACAACAAATGAACAAACAAAAGAAAACCCAAAATAAAACAGTAATAATGAGTCTCGATTTTGTAGATAAATAGAATTTAGGAAAAGTCCTTTTGGGTAACGAGCACACCGTAAACTTCACAGGGTCTCTGTGCTTTCTGTTCCCAGGGCTCTTGATAGGACTCAGCACAAATGTCATCTTATCAGAGAGGTCTTGGCTGGCCACTCTGTATAAACAGTAACTCTGTCACAATGACATCTACCCATCATCCTTATAGTACTTACTGTACCTGATAGCTTATGTACACAAACATCCTGGTTTGGGGATACTTGAAGTTCATAGAATTTGAGGCTCAGGGCATTCTTAAAAAATAAAATGCAGGGCCTAGATAGATGGCTCAGAAGTTAGGAATACTGGCTGGTTTTCCAGGGGACCCAGCTTCTATTTCCGGAACCCACATTGAGACTTACAACTGCCTGAAACTCAAGTTCTAGGGGATCCAGACCCTCTCTTCTGACCTCCAACGGCACCAGTTCATACGTGGTGCACAGACAAACATGCTGTCAAAGCACCCGTACACCTAAAATAAAACTACAAAAATAATAAAATAAAACCTAGGCAGGCATGGTGGCACAGGCCTGTAATCCTAGCACTTGAGAAGCTGGGGCAGGAGGATTATATGTCTAAGCTTTATAGCAAGAACCTCTCTCAAATAAACAAACAATAATTTAAAAGTATGGAGAAATTAATATTTAATTAGAATACAAAACCACCCAGAGATTGCCAGGGCCTTGAAGATTCAATTATTTGGCCAGGCATGGTGATGTGCATCTTTAATTCCAGCACTCAGGAAGCAGAGGCAGGGGGATCTCTGAGTTCAAGGCCAGCTTGATCTACATAGTGAGTTCCAGGGCAGCCAGGGCTATGTAGAGATAACCTGTCTGGAAAAACAGAAACAATTATTTACTCTAAGTTTTCTTTTAGAGTTACTCATTTTTGTTTTTGTGTGCACGTTTTTCCTGAACGAATGAATCAATGAATAATGAACAAATGTGCACCATAGGAGTGTCTGGTGCCTGCCGAGGCCAGAGGAGGGGACAGGATTCCTTGGAATTGGAATCATAGGTAGCTATGAGCCACCATGTGGGTATTAGGGACTGAACCGGGTCCTCTGAAAGAGCAAGTGTGGTTAACCACTGAGCAGCTCCTCTTCTATATTCTAAGTTTCCTTTAGCCGTGATGCGTGTGTAAAAATTTATATAGCTATTGCTCCCTGGCTCCCACATGTCCCCTAAAAGACTATTGTGCCCTTAGCAACTCCTACCCTTCCCTGGAGCATCCCAGGAAACATGGCTCTGGGAATAACATTGCTTTGATTGTTTATTTTATTTTTATTTTTTTTTAAAGATTTATTTATTTATTTTATGTACAGCATTCTGCCTGCATATGTGGCTGCAGGCCAGAAGAGGGCACCAGATCTCATTACAGATGGTTGTGAGCCACCATGTGGTTGCTGGGAATTGAACTCATGACCTCTGAAAGAGCAGTCAGTGCTCTTAACCGCTGAGCCATCTCTCCAGCCCGCTTTGACTGTTTATTGTTGGCTGTATCGATATGCTTAAGCTCCTTGAGAGAACAACCTTAATCATCTATACCCTTCCCTTTACGGCCAGCGCCCAAGCAGTCCTAGGCCCTGTATCTAAGTCAGAGTAGGCTTTGGAAAGAGGAAAGCCTGTGTGGAGAGTTCTCTGCTGGTTTCTCACCAATGTAACCCTCAGGAAGAAGTCATCCTTCTCCCCAGGAAGAAGCAAGCAAGATGGGGAGAGGCCAGGAGAGATACAACAGAAGAGCTTTTCTGGCATGGCAGGACTGTGAGCATTCTCTCCTTAACAAAGTACTCCTTCATCCAAAGGGCTGTGTGTGTGTGTGTGTGTGTGTGTGTGTGTGTGTGTGTGTGTGTGTGTGTGTGTGTGTACAGGGCACAGGACGCAGGGCACAGAGCTGCAGTGCTCATGTAAAGGTCAGAGGACAACCTGAAGGAGTCAGTTTTCTCCTTTCTCTTGTGGTCCAGGAATCAAACTCAGATGAGGCTTGGCCGCAAGCACCTTTACCTGTTGAGCCATCTTGCACCCTTCCCTGTATCTTCATACATTTTCCTTGATAGTATATTGGAAATGTTAACACTTCCCAGTCCTTCTGGGTAAGCGGAAGCCCAAGACACATATAAAAGACGCAAACAACAAAGAAAACTTATGGGCCCAGACAGATGGCTCAGGAGTCACGATCTCTCGCTGTTCCTTCAAAGCACTGCTGAGTGGCTACTGGCACTCAGTTCGAGTAGCTCCCATCCATATGTAAGTCCACCCCTACAGGATCCAGCACCCTTTTCTGGCTTCCTTTGTCACCCTCCCCCAACAAACACATACAAGTAAAGAAAAAAAAACTAAAAATAAATATTAAATAAATAGTGTCAAGGTTTGCCAGTTTCTCTGTTAAGTTTCCTTCTTTAATTTTTTTTTTAAAGTTGAATGTAGTGGCTTGTGCCCAGCACTTGAGGGACACAGCCAAACAGATCTCTGAGTTTGAGGCCAGCCTCGTCAACGGAACAAGTTCTAGGACAGCCAGAGCTACACAGAGAAACCCTGCTTGCATGTATATATGTGCCTGTTTGGAAAAGGGTGTGTAACTTCCCTAGGACTGGAGTTACAGTGTTGGGCTGCCATGTGGGTGCTAGGAATAGAACCCAGGACCTCAGCGAGAACAACAAGTGCTCCTCACCACTGAGCAATTCTCCAGCTCCCTAAGGTGGAGCTTAAAAAATCTTTGTTGGGGGCTGGAGTGATGGCTCAGCAGTTAAGAGCACTTGCTGCTGTTTTAAAGGACCAGGTTCAAATCCCAGCACCCACATGCAACTCTCTAACTCCTGTTCCAGCGGATCTGACACCCTCACATAGACATTCATGAAGGCAGAACACCAATGTAAATAAAATTATGATATTTTTTTTAAAGTTAAAAAAAGAGGGGTTGGGGATTTGGCTCAATGGTAGAGCGCTTGCCTAGGAAGCGCAAGGTCCTGGGTTCGGTCCCCAGCCCCGGGGGAAAAAAAAAAAAAGAAAAAAGTTTGTTGCGTGTGCAAGTGTATGTGTGGGGGCACTCATGTTATGGAGGTCAAAGTACAGCACAGTGAAGTCAGTTCTCTCCTTCCATCTTTATGGGGTTGGGGGAGGCACCTGGGGGTCAAACCCCCTACCAGGCTGCCACACCAAGTGCTTTTCCTACTGAGCCTCTCAGTGGCCTGAAGAATCCTCCATTTTAATTACACCACAGCAGGGTTTCTAATTCGTGTTGCTTTGTAGTATTTTGCTTTATTTCAATTTAACAATATCATCGAATCTTATTTTGCGTGCGTGCGTGCGTGCGTGCGTGTATAGAGGTCAGAAGACAATTTGTTGCAATTGGTTCTTTTCAGAGTTTGAACTTGAGTCATCAGGCTTGGTGGCAGGCACTTTTACCCAATAGCCATCTCGATGACATATTTTAACATCTGCAAGATTGTCCATCAGTTCAGGAGTTGCTAACCAGGTCTGCCTGTTGGTAATGGGTCTGTGGGATTTTCCCAGGCCGTGGCTATCCGTCTGTCATTCATCTATAACTACAGCCTTGGGCAGAATTATACGGATTCCAGTGAGACGGGATGTCACTACTGGACATTGGACAGGAAGTGATACGATTGCAGCATCCTGCAGGTGCCGTATGACCACCCTTGGCTCGGGAGGAAACCCTGGTGAAGTTCAAGGTACTTCTCCAATCAGCAGTCTGCCCTAATCCTGGTGAAGTTCAGCAGTCTGCCCTGTGGAGGATTTTTTTTAAAAAAAACACACACACAGGGAGCACAAAACAGCAAAAAACACAGTGTGTCCAGTAAAGAGACGACTGGTAATTCTTACTGAGTACATGCATGCACCTTGGGGTAAACTTTCTAAAATGTCAGTAGTGCTCTGATTCTGGAGAACTTTATTAATGTTTGCATTTAAGGGGCTTCTGAACCCTATGCTCTTCCTGCTCTAAACCTTGATGAATCTTTTTGCTAAGGAGATTGTCTTAGGGTTTCGTTGCTGTGAAGAGACACCATGACCAAGGCAATTCTTATAAGGGACAACATTTAATTGAGGCTGGCTCACAGGTTCAGAGGTTCAGTCCATTATCATCAAGGCAGGAACATGGCAGCGTCCAGGCAGGCATGGTGCAGGAGCTGAGAGTTCTGCTTCCTGATTGGAAGGCAGCCAGGAGCAGACTATCTCCTATGTCTAGGAGGAGGTCCTAAAGCCCACCGCTAGTGGGGTTTCTCCAAGAAGGCCACACCTCCTAATAGTTCCACTCCCTGGGCCAAGCATATTCAAACCACCACAAAGATACAAGTGTTAGGCTCACCACTCTCTCTTCCTTTCTTTCTTTTCTTTGGCATTGTCTCATGTAGAGCTGGCTGGCTTCAAACTTACTATACAGCCCAGGGTGACTTTGAACTTCTGATTCTCATCAGCCTCTACTTCCTAAATATGCAGTCCTGCCTATTTTTATTTATTTAATTTGTTTATTTATCTATTTATTTGTTTGAGACAACGTGTCGCTATTCAGCCTAGGCTGGCCTGGGATTCACTGGGAATCCCAGGTGAGCTTTAAACGTAAACCTGAGATCATAGGTATTCAGGAAACTCGGCATCTACACAATTACTCAAAGATACTAGAAAATAATCTTATTTTTCTTACTTGTCGATTTGGTCTTCCAAAATCTCTGGCAGAATCTTTCTCTGAGCTCTCAGTTAAGCTTCTACTACTCCTCAGCCTTATGTTGTTAACTAGAAAACAGAAAAAGCTCTTGTGTGCTTTTCTTTCTGGGTGTGTCTTTCTCTTAGTCCCACTGCTACAAGGACTGAGAGACAGCTCACTGGTTAAGAGTGAGTGCTGCTCTCACAGAGGAAGCGAGTCAGTCCCTACTAACCACAACCATTGTGGTTGGTGTTGGGAATCAATCCTGGTCCTCTGCAAGAACGGCAAATGCACTCCTCCAATCCGACTAGGTTTGAACACATCTCCCAGATGGTGGTGCTGCTTCAGGAGACTGTGGAACCTTTAAGAGATGGGGGCCTGGTTGACAGAAGTAGGCCACTGAGGGCAGGCCATGTAACAAGCAGCTGCCTTCAGCTCTTGTCCCCATGCCTCCCCCATCATGATAGACTATATCCTCTCAACCGTAAGACAACAGAAGTCCTTTCTCTGTGCCATTAGGTGCTCTGCTATATTTATATGTTATATTTAACGGTAAAGTTTTAAAAATAACCACATCCAAATGGTCTCAAATGACTGCTTGTCAGAAGCCATCGAGGAGAGGCTAAGGGAAGCAAGTTTCCTGGAGATAGCTCCACATTTTGTATGGCTGTGATGGTGAGCTCTGAGGTCCAAGGTCACCAGAGACTTCATCCCAGGATTGTTTCTTGATGCTGACATGCCTCTCTCTCTCTCTCTCTCTCTCTCTCTCTCTCTCTCTCTCTCTCTCTCTCCTCCTCCTCCCTCCCTCCCTCCCTCCCTCTGAATTCAGGGCCTTGTGCTACCACTGAGCTAAATCCCCAACCTGTCATGCCTTTCCTGTCACTATTACATAGCCTAATTATTCCTGGGCATCAACCCACACTATTGGCCCTATTGGCCTATTGGGGTTCTTAATCCCCTGTTGCTAACAATAGGAGTTAATTACTAGAAGCCACCGGCTTTTGGCCTTAGAATAGCAAAGAGTTAAAGAAAAAGAAAATTTACAAATATTAAGCAACTTTTGTGACCCACTCCCCCAACTGTCAATGCCACCCATTGCTGCCTGACACAGCGTACCTGAATGCTATGGGTGGCCCATGGCAGCTGTCTATGCTCAAGGGCCTTGTCTCTTGGCTGGGAAGACAGTGTGATCTGTGTCCATGATGAAAAAGGTCTGAGGAAAAAAAGTTGGAAGTATGTGGTGCAGACCTTACATGCACAAGACCTTGAGTTCAGTCCTAAGTATTGCATAAAACTGGCATGTGTGTGTTCCTGTGTGTGTGTGTGTGTGTGTGTGTGTGTGTGTGAGAGAGAGAGAGAGAGAGAGAGAGAGAGAGAGAGAGAGAGAAACCAAGGTCATCATCACTTGCTATACAGTGAGTCTGAGGTCAACCTGGGATATAGGAGACCCTGACTCAAAAAAAGGCCACAAATAACCCAAGACATTTTCAGGAAGCTACAAATAACAGTTTTC